>NC_091123.1:97237253-97601003 GCF_040183065.1 Periplaneta americana
GTGGAGAAATTCAAATAGCTGGGAGCAACAGTAACAAATATAAATGATACTCGGGAAGAAATTAAACACAGAATAAATATGGGAAATGCTTGTTATTATTCGGTTGAGAAACTTTTATCATCCAGTCTACTGTCAAAAAATCTGAAAGTTAGAATTTATAAAACAGTTATATTACCGGTTGTTTTTATGGTTGTGAAACTTGGACTCTCACTTTGAGAGAGGAACATAGGTTAAGGGTGTTTGAGAATAAGGTGCTTAGGAAAATATTTGGGGCTAAGAGGGATGAAGTTACAGGAGAATGGAGAAAGTTACACAACGCAGAACTGCACGCATTGTATTCTTCACCTGACATAATTAAGAACATTAAATCCAGACATTTGAGATGGGCAGGGCATGTAGCACGTATGGGCGAATCCATAAATGCATATAGAGTGTTAGATGGGAGGTCGGAGGGAAAAAGACCTTTAGGGAGGCCGAGACGTAGATGGGAGGATAATATTAAAATGGATTTGAGGTAGGTGAGATATGATGATAGAGAATGGATTAATCTTGCTCAGGATAGGGACCAATGGCGGGCTTATGTGAGGGCGGCAATGAACCTCCGGGTTCCTTAAAAGGCATTAAGTAAGTAAGTAAGTAAGTAAGTAAGTATTACTTCTTGCAATGTCACAACTCCTTACACAACTAATTACTATTTTACAATTTCTTCTAATGCTATTATTATTCTTCTATACTACAACTTTCTTTAATGCTATTACTAATTCTAGTGTTACATTAATTCCTCGTATTGTTACAAATTTTCTTGATGCTACTACAGTTCTTCATGCCACATCTCTCATCGCTGTTACCCCTAGTGTTATAATTTCTTCCATTGGTACAGCTCTCCCTAATGCTATTTATCTTCTTCATTGTACAACAAGTCATCCCATTGCTAAAACTCTTTCTAATGTTGTTATCATTTTTCATAATTCTACAACTATTCTTACTGATGATATCTATTGTCACAGATATTTACATTGGTACTCTTTCGCTAATGCTAATATCCTGCATTCTAAAATTTCCTCTATTGATATAACTCATAACTGTTAATTTGAACAATATTCGTATATTCGGTTTCTACCCATTTAAAAAAAAAGCCATTGATTTCCCTGAGGTAAAAATCGTGTTTCCTATTGTTATTAATCATATTTATACCGTTATTCTTTATATTGAAATATATTTATTGTTCCTTGTGCTTCCTCTATTCTTACTACTATCTTGAGCACATAGCTCTTGAGAAAGATTTAACTTAAATAGGATATGTTACATTTCTTTTATGTCACGTGACTTAAATGACATGAGACCAGCATGTCGTCGTTCCTTCACCTAAAATAACGCACGACATCACTTTTACAGAGGAGAAATTTCTCTGTTCTTTCGGAGGGATTCGAAGACACGGTCTTGGCTCCTTGTAGAATCAAAGGTATACTATTGGGCAGGGCATAGTTGCGCCACACGGTCAGATGAAATGCAGCATATAAAAAAGGGTCCCTGTTTTGTGGGCATAGTTGCGCCCGTTCCCATCAGGTATAGAAAAAGGCATGGCATAGTTGCTCCCCGTTCCCTTCAGGTAGAGAAAATGTGATGTGAATATCACAACTAGTTTAATATCCAACTAAGAAATAAAATGACGATTTGTGGCAAAGGAGCATGGTTAAAGCTGAAAAAGAAGTTGTACACTCCTAGACACAAACAAAACTTATGCAATCTAAAGTCATTGCAAAAGTTACTTTATTTCTTACTTAATGGAGACTTGTGACTTTCCAGACGTTGTCTCATAATTAATTTCATAAAGTTTATAACTCTGTTAAGTACATAGAAGTATTCAGGCGACAGTTGCAGATATTTTACTAGACAGTTCCGTCTAGTAAAATAAATTCTTTCAGCAATGGTCAACTCGATTCCCAGCAGGAACATACGTTTATGCTTTTCATATCGTGTTAAATAGAATTTAGGTACGTTCTTATATCTAACGAATGCACATTCGGATATTTATATGAAACTTCAAACATTTTAGTAATTCTAATTACACTCAAGTCCTAAATTACTTTTCTGATTTTTCTAAATATTGATCGATTTCTTACTTTCCTTATTATCACCTTCCCCATCAAATATATTGTGACAGCCGGGATACGATTTCGCGACCGGCAGAAGGAGGGCAAGGTCGGCGGTGGCTCGGCGCGGCAAATGAAGTTGCGCACGCATCTACTTCCTAGGGCATGTGCTGTGACGAAGGGAGAGGGGAGAAATCCAGAGAAGTCTAGATAGGCGCCATCTTCTACGCATCTGTAGATTGATCGCGAAATCGTAATTTCTTGAAACTATGGTTTAGTAATAAATACAGGACGCGAGGAGAAGAGAGTTGTCAGTTTTTGGTCAGCAAGCAGTGTGTAGCAGTGAAGCCAGCTTCGAGACCGCAGTTCGACTTGAATGTGTGTCCGCGACTGTGCGAGGGTCCAGGCGGGAGCAACGCAGTTGGAAGACTTGAGTTCGAGTGCAGTGGACTGTCTCTAGAAGGCTTGGGTTCGATATACTGTGAACTTGAGTGAATGAGCTAGAGGAACTAGCCAAGGCAACGAACTGTGAACTGATAACTGACAGTTTTGTTTTGTAAATAGTGCTTTGTGAACATTAGTTGAGATTAGCAGTACATTGTTGTTTTCAATAATCCAAGTGAATAGTCAATGTCGTCTATGGAGTGCAATAACGAATACTGAGTTGCGGTGTGGAGTGGAAATCCCATTGTTGACGGAAGCGTTTAAAGTAAATTGTAGAAAGTGATTATAGTTGTTTTGAATAAAAGTTACAAACTATTATTATTATTGTTATTATTATTATTATTATTATTATTATTATTATTATTATTGTGTTGAAATAAAAGATACAATATCATAATGATATATCACATAACTTATTGCACTTCATACACCTTAAAATAATATCATATATCACCACACCACTTTTTATTTATTTATTTATTTACTTATTTATTTATTTACTTATTTATTATTTGTTTATTTATTTATTTAAACTAACTAGCTAGCTAGTGAGTACAAATTAAAATTATATAAAAAAAATGTTTCTAGCCACTACCGTACGAGCCAGGCTCGTGTACGGTGTGGTCTTAACCAATAATATAATATAAAATTTACAAGGGCAGCTTATTAAATACAGTAATTAACTTAATTAAAACGAATAAATAACACATAAGAGCAAAAAAAAAAAAAAAGAAGAAGAAAGAGAAAAATACGGAAAAACACATTTAATATAAATTGACAATCAGACAGAAGCCAGTGATATTCAATAAAAACATGAATATAGTCGACAGAAATAAAAGGTGAAAAAGTAGCCTATATTTGTTAATATTATATATATCATGAATAATTTTATAAATTTTTTTTAAAAGCTTCAATTTTAAAATATTTCAAATTTGGAAAATGGTTTGGATTATTTTATTATAAAGTCTTGGGCCGAAACTAGCATCATATTTAAGAGCTGCACTGGTATGACATTTAGGCTCAATTAATGTTAAAGTAGCCTTTTGTCTTCGAGTTCGATATTCATGTCGATTAGATTTATATTTTATTTGATTTTTGTGGTAGATAATTAGTAAACTATGGTTATAAATTTCTTCAATAGTTCATTGTATTAATGATTGTACCAAAGCTAAAAATATTATTCTCAATGCCTTCTTAGTGATAAAATTTTGGAATTATTATGAATTTTAAAATTGTCTTTCTTATATTTGAGTCGTTGAGAGCAGAAGTGGTGTAAGTCAAAAATGGGTAATGAGGGTTAAAGTAAACATTCTGTAAAATACAGCGCAAGATAGCAATTAATATTCAATTTATTTAAACTATTATTAGTCAGTGGATAGCACGAAGGACATATTAATTGCTACTTTGCGCTCTATTTTACATAATTTTTACTTTAAACCTCAATACCCAATTTTCACTTTCACCACTTCTGCTCTGAACGACTCATTTCTACACATAAAATCAATTCGTTTATCCCAACGTAAATGCTGATCTATAATAATTCCTAAATATTTGACTTGTGTGGAAGATGCTAGATGTGGGCAATTACAATAATTATTTGTTAATTCATTACATGAAATATTATGTATTACTAAGTGATAATTATTCATAGGTGGACGTAAACCTTTCATTGTTAAAGGACATGGAATGTAGTAGTTTTATTAGTATTGAAGGAAAGAAGATTAGAGTCAAGCCAATTTTTCACTACTTTAATTCCATAATTTTGCTAGCATTTAAATAAGTGTTATCCCAATCTTACCCATTAAATATTAGTACAGTATCATCTGCAAAAGAAAATATATTATCACCACATTTCTTTAGATCAATTTTCAACAAATTATTAATATATATTATAAATAAGATTGGTCCTAATACTGTACCTTGTGGAATTCCAATATCGATCAATTTATGATTGCTATTATACAGTAATTGTAAATTTTGACTTTTTGATATCTATTTTCTAAACATGAACGAAAAAGTTTGAGTGCAACTCCTCTAATACCAATGTTTTCTCATTTTGAAAGAAGGATATCATGACTAAATGTATAAAACGCTTTTTTCATATCAAGAAATATTCCTAAACATTTATTTCCCATATCTAATTTTCTCATAATATTACATGTAACAGCTAGAATATAATCATTAATCCCTTTAGATGTACGAAATCCAAATTGAAATTCCCTCAAAATGTTGTTTTTTCTAAATAGTTTACTAACCTTTTTTAAATACATCTTTCTATTAGTTTAGAAAGAGATGGCCACAGAGAATTAGATCTATAACTGTTTAAATCAGTTCGATTTCTTGACTCATGTAAGGTAATTACAATAGCAGTTTTCAGTTTTGTAGGAAAAACACCCTGTATGAAACACAAATTAATTATACATATATATATATATATATATATATATATATATATGTTTATATAAATGTTATTTTAATACATAATTTTAAATTTTCTATGTGATAGAACTGGCTATGTCTTCGTTACCAAGAGAAACATTATATTATATTATTATATATTATAATACTGGATTATATATCATATCATAATATCAAATCCTATCATACTCTCATGGCATATCAGACGTGTATTGAGAACTTTTAATGGAAGTTGTATATTCATGACACTTTTACTAGAGTATGCAATATACTCTGTGACATTATTTCATTGGGACAATGGAAGTGCGTTAGCGTTGATATTTTTTATTTCAGCATTTATCCTGTTTTGTGAGACTGCCTTAAATCTAAAATTGTTCAAAATATAACAAGAAATATTCTTATCTACCTTGTTGAATACATAAGTAGCATTGAGCTGTGTTGCGTTTACCTGTTCTTTCTCAATAGAAAAATAATTAAGTATGGTACCGATAAAAGTTGTCGCCAGAAATTAAAAACGCAGCAAAAAACCAACTTTAAATTCTCGATGAAGTGCCTCAGAGAGGGTGATGTGTCTACTTTATGCACAAATTTTCTGTTGGTTTGTCCGTTTCAAGGGAGACTGAGAATATATGTAAGATAATTGAATGTAATGTTTAATTTTAAACCTGAAACAAAGAATTAAAAAGAAAAAGTGAGTAGAATGTTCACATTGAACTTAATGTGACTCTATAGATGATAATTATATTGTAAATAAAGATATCATAAGCAAGATTTTGGCCTAAGATTTAGGTAAAATGATAGTCTGGGCACTTATCAATCCTTGAAATTTTACACATGATCAACGAAGTAATACACCGATGGTATAATTGAAAGAACTCTAAGAGAACAAGACTTTGAAATTATTAGTTGTGACAAGTAATGAAACATAGCACATTAGTTCGACCATCAAATGAAGCATTAGTGTGCAGAAAGGAATTCGATAAATTCAACGATTGCAAAGGTAATACTGACTTACTTCTATGATAATAAAAATATGAATAATGAAGAATTCTACCCACCTACTGTAACTGTTAGCAAGCCGCGCTAGAACCAGGGTTCGATCTCCATCCAGACCATGATGGAATATGTGGTGGACAAAGCAGACTTTGCACGTGGTCTACTCGTGGTACTGTCCCTCTATAATTCCACCAACACTCTCCACCTTATTTCATATAATATCATCTACAATAGTAAAAATAGGCTGGGGTGAATTCTGGATATAGTACGGTTTTCGGTTGATGATATAGGAGGAGCTTGATGCTTCGGACTCCTGGGGCTGATCAAGCTACTCCTATGCTGACGGGACATAGCTCTATCAAGGGCAGAGGCAGGATGGCCCATCTGACAGCGCCAACTGATCAGGAAATGCTTGGGGCTCCGGGTCCCGAGGTGTATCAGTATATTCGTCCGGGAAGCGGTACCTGGCTCTATCTGGGCTGAGGCAGGATAGCTCACCTGTCAGAGTAGGATTCACAAATGCCAACCTGGTCATCTTTCGAACTTGGACAAACATCGCATATATAGAGCGCACAATGGGCCAAACTGTGTCTACATTTAAGGATTCAGTCCTCGTAAAACCATCCAGCCAGTCTAGACAGTATTATTGGACAGTTTCGCAATGATTGTCGAAGCGAAGATTTTGTGTCAGGGCGGAGTCTCGCCATTCATATAAAGGTTATAGCTTCAAAAATGCGCGTCTTCTCACAGAACTATAGGTCTAAAGGAATTTCTGTACTAAAACCAAAATATTCACTTGCCCTCCTATCATAGTTTCAAAATTTTGTACTCTGCGACTGTTAAATATTCAGAATATTAACTATACCTTTAAATGGAAGATATTTTTAAGCAATGAAAACTCCATGTAGTAGGCCTACTGTCTGTGAACTTTTCCAAATCAGGATTTTCATAATCTTCCAAATTCTTTAGTGCAATACATTGCAAAAAATTCTAAGTAATATGGAATAAAGTTAATTTTAAACTTTTCCCTTGAAGTTAATTCGGTCATTTGACTATTCTCTGCAGTATAATAGGTTAGTAAAAAATATGGAATACTTCTGTAGCTTTAATAATTTTAATACTATGAAGAAACGTTATACAAAATATATAAGTAGCCAAAAAGAAAATAACATGTTTTCAAAACTTCTGTTTTTCATTTAAAAGGAATGTTCCAATAAGTTTGTTTCTTTCCTTAGTGGTATCATGTTTTTATTTTTCCAGTCTTGTACCCTCTGGTCTTAAAACATACTAAGTTATATTTTTTACCATTTGCATGTACAAACCATTATTTTGTAAAAGTAACTCCAAATTTGAGGAACATCATTTCAGAATATGTTCTCTACATTCTTAAAAGGTTGAACATATAGAATTATTCTTACTTTGAATGAACGCAGAATTCAAATCTGGATATATGAAATAACAAAACAAATTTTCTATTACCTAAACATGATGTTGAAAGAAAATTTTGGTACTAGGATATTGGATTTGAGTAAACTTATTTGAAATGATGCTCCTCATTTTTATAATCTTAATTCATGTGCACATAACAAAGAGTATTGCTTCAGTAGGCTATATCACCTTACCACTACGGAGCATTAGGGGGTCATTAAAGAAATGATCATAGACCTAAGCTTCTATTACGTCATTAAATAATATGAGAGCTTAGCATAATTTATAAAATAATCATAGACGAAAAAGGTTAATAATTCAAGGTCTCCTTATTCTCTACAGTAATAAATTTATATTATGAACAATTTCTCTTCGTTATATACATCTATATTGAGATGATACATTTGAGACAATATTTACATATTAATGGTTGAAACAGTAAATTGTATTACTTTGTATTTCTTAAGTTCTAAAGAATGGAAAAATAACTTTGTAGTGCTATTAAAAAAACAGACTCCTTGACACACCGTTTATAATAAAATTGAAAAACCTATTTTCAGATTCACAATATTTCTTTTTCAATCCATCCCCCAACTTTTATATAGAGTTTCTTCGTAAAATTAAAAATAGGAAATTATAAGTATAAATAACACATAAATGAAACACAACTGTTTGGAAATACGTGGTACAGTCATTAAGACAATTCCATTTGAATAAAAAAACAGTTCAAACATTACCTTGCCTTTTGACCTGTCTTGTCGCGGTTTTTTCTGTAGTGGTGATAACGGCGTTTTCCAGGTGGCGGATTGTCGTTTCAGTTGCGGATCGTAAAGGAAACACCAAGTTTCGTCTCCAGTTATTATCCGGTTGAGAAACGTCGGATCATCGTCAGCACTACTGATGAGGTCACCACAAATCGTCATGCGATCATCACGTTGGTCTTGCGACAGGATTCGTGGCACACTGTGCTGGGTAACACGAGACATGTTCAGGTCATCAGACAGAATTTTGTAGCAAGTACCATGGCTGACCCCTACTGTTGCTGCGATATCGTCTACCGATTGGGAGCGGTTAGCACGCACCAACGTTGCAACTTCTTGGATCTTGCGTTCAGTTCGAATTGTTTGTGGCCGACCAGTACGCACATCATCTTCCAAACTGTCTCTTCCTTGCAAAAAACGTCGGTGCCACCTAAACACAACACTGCAACTCACTGCGTCCTCACCGTAAACTTGCTGCATCATTTGAAATGTTTCGGCAGCAGTTTTGCCTAATTTCTGGCAGAACTTGATGTTTGCCCGTTGCTCAAACTGTGACATCTCGGGTTCCGACGTGCGCATTCAAATCATCGTCACAACAAAGACCGTAGTTCTGCTTACAGTGCATGCACTCAACTGTCTCTTGTTGGGTCGAGAGACTAACTGACAAGGTATCATACCATGGCGCCACCTATGCACTATAGTGCACCACAACGCCACTATGCGCTCAGTATTAGAACTTAATGACTGTACCACGTAGTACTACTTCACATCAATTCTTACAAATTGAAATTTTTGTTTGTTTTACAGAAAAATTATCATTTATGAGATAATTTCGAAAATGAATATTAAATCATTACCATATTTGATTAAATTTATAAAATGCTATTAACTTAAGGAATCAAATGTTATTTTACAAGTACTTATTAAATATATCTACATAAAATAGACCTTCATTTACTTTGCAAATAATATAGTCACATTTTGATGTACAGTGTACAAAATTATTTCGTGTGACGTTTAGAGATGCCTTATATTTATTGAAATAAACCATATTAGCTATTAGGGTATGTAAAGAGATCGAATATCTAAAACAAATACAGATAAGTGAAAATAGCATATGCAGTGAATAGAGACATTCGTAAGGTATAATTTTCAAAGTACTCATATTTACCTATCGATCAATATTTTCATTTAATGCACAATTTTTTTACTCTTACCATCGATGCAGAAAGAAGTGAAGATCTAGTATATTGTTTCGCGTCCTTTAGAAACCAATTAGCTACTTCGGATTCCTACGACGAACGTTCCACTGACAAGCAAAAATTTTGATGGGAGCAGATAGAAAATTTATTTTTATCTTTCACCATGTTACTAATGACAAAACAAATACTTGTAGAAATTTTGGCCACTCGAACGCAAGTACGAGGGCCATAAAAAAAATAAGTTTCCGTGAAAGAAAGAAAACATAATTTCATTGAGAAAATTATGGGAACTGATACAACAACTTTTGAGCTATTGCTCAACAAATTCTCCACTGGACTTGAGACATTTGTTATGCCATGGGATCGACAGAGAGGTGCAGACGGCTATAACACACTGGTTCCGATCCCAGGCGGTAGACTTCTACGACACAGGGCTACGAAAGTTGATCCCACGGTATGAAAAACGTCTCAATCCCGGTGAGGAATATCTTGAAAAATATCTCAACAATTGCTATATAAGTTTCGGTAAATCTTTGCATGACATTTTATTTTCTATCTTTGAACGACCCTAGAGAAACTTATTTTTTACAGCCCTCGTAATTGCGTTCGAGTGGCCAAAATTAGTATAAGTTGTTTTGACATTTTTAACATGGTGGAAGAAAAAAAAATACTTTTTCATCTGCCCCCATGAGAATGTCTGCTTATGAGCAAGAAACCATACAATACCCCTTACAATTGATTATAACGACTTAGTCTTCTGGTATGGTAAACTGAAGATAGTGATGATGATGATGATGATGATGATGATGATTATAGTGGTGATAGTGATCATTCTATAAACAAGTTTTTAGTAGGCCTATAAACAATGTAAGCGAGTTGATTAAAATTAGAATAAATTGTTGGTCCAAAACTTGCGCTGCCTTTGACGACGACGGTCATAATGATGATGACGCTTATCACTTACTCTTTCGAAATCTCTATCTGGTGCTCTATTCTGACAGAAGTGCACTGTCAAAGAGATTATTATGAAGGAGCATTGTGTAAATTACCTAATCTATGTCAGCATTTGCATGTTGTGAAGTCTGTTCATTACATCCTTATGTGATTCTTGTTGCCTATTATAAAGGAACTAATCTTTAACCTATTGATTTATTTCAGACATAATCTTTCGATTGTCACATTGTTCCACCTTTCCCTTTCCTGTGTTTGGTTAACAGTTACAAGGTATATTGGATCAACTGAGTAGATGCGCATTTGTTATGATGTGGTCTTTAATAAAGTAGCTGTTAAATTTCGCAACATGAGCCGTGCCCACTACCACGGCCGTTCACCTAGTACGTCACTTCATCCGTCAGAGCGCTCTCAGATGTCACAGTATAGATAGCGCTATCAATCCCTTCATTTGTTCTTTCCAAATAACCCTATTGGCCGGTTCATTACGTCTCACGAGGATAGAGGGGGAGAGAGTTTACCTGTTTAATGGAGATACACGGAGCGTCACTCGGGTTCCGGTACGCGGCAGATACACTTAACAAGACTTAGGCTCTCGTACGCGGGAGATATACGGAAACAGTTGGCTCAGATTCAAGCTCTCGTACGCGGCAGAAACATTGAACAAGACTTAGGATTTTGGTACGGGGCAGATATAGACAACGGGACTCGGACTTTGTGCGTGTTGGAGATAGATCAGTGGAGTAGTTGTATTGCGTCGTGTGTGTTTGGGATTTTAGTGGATCGTAGTTTGAATCATCGCTTGCTAGTGATACGTCTTGGAGGCAAGTTTTAGTATTTGCATCGAGTAACATATTTGTGATATATATATATATATATATATATATATATATATATATATATATATGTGTGTGTTTGAGGTAAATTGTATTTGGGAGTTATGTAATGAGATATGATTTGAAACGTGAGTTCATGTTCCGAGACGGTTAGAGTGATAGAGCAGCGGTTACGGTCTCACATATTGTTTTAGTCCATTCCCTGCTCCATTTGATTATTGGTTTCCTTCGCCGCTATTTTGTTACCATATGCGTCGAGTTTTGTTGCTATTTAAACGATCCTTGAGATTGGAATTATCGTCCGTTACTTATTACGTGTATCTGTCTCCATTCCCTCTCTCTCTCCGTTGGGTGTTCATTTTGTAAAGTGCAGAGATTTGTGTTAGTGCAATTTGCACAGTTTATGTGAGCAATATGTGCAATGGGTAATGTATAGTGATCAGTCATGTAATCTCTTACGCTGGGTAGACTTTCTTTCTTATTGAGTGTATATGTATTTATAGTTTGGTTACTCAGATTGAGTGGTATCTATGCTCGAATGGATCATGCATTAAGTTAATGTGCCGGCTGGGTGTTGTGTTCAGATTCATACTCAGATAGTTAATATATATATATATATATATATATATATATATATATATATATATAAAGAGTGGTTCATGAACATATGGCTAATAGGTTAGTCACTGATTGTCGAGAGACGGCCATATTAGATTGTTTTATCACTTATAAGTGTGTTCGCCTCAGCCTTGTGATACTTACATGATTTACATATCCTGGAGATATCATTTCAGATTAGTTTGTCCTATTTTCACTCACCCACTTCATATTTATTGTTATTTCATTTTCCATTTATGTACACTGTTATTTATTATTGTTAATTATATTTGTTTTACAAATTCACACTATTAATTTCTAAAAGTCTTCCACTGCGCACATCCAATCCTTCCAATGTGCCGTCCACCTGGCGAAAGCATCCAATAGAATAAAGATAAAGAGGAGGAGTGGATGATCGTACCGCCGCCGCCCTCCTACACCACAAACAATACAACGTTTCCTTTCTCTACCAACTCTGTAGGCATTATTTATAACACTTTGATCTAAGTTTAGTCCAAAATATTTCGTCAAAATCTCTAAAACCAGGTAACACGTGTCGATATATCTTTCATAATTTCATTGTATTCTTCAATACCATAGATGACAATGTTATTTTACTGTCAATTTCCCATCTTCTAACTATAAACTTTAACTTGAATTGTCCTTTCAAAACATTTTTAAACTTATTTTCAACTTCACTATGCCTGTTAATTAGTATATCTACATCATTAGTTACTTTTTTAGTAGAACACTTACATTTTGTCGGTCCTCTCTCATTTCTTTCATGTAGTCTTTCATTTCCTTCTTAAACACATCATCGATGCTGTCTCTTTCTTCCATCGAGATAGGTTCCGGGTTCAATTCCACGTTACCAATGATTAATAGAATCGTTAACACTGCAGCAGCAAGGACTTTGTTGAAACCTACTGAAACCACACAAATGACACAGTTTATACACCTGCTCCGCTGCCTTGCATTGTAGCAACCTATACGTAACATGTAGGAATTCAGGTTATCGCCCATTTTTGCTTAGCACGCGAACCTACTTGTAGACGCTATTTATAACACGTCCGTTCTCTACGCTTATGCTTTGTGAACGAGTTATAAGTTATAAGTTGTCTATTTCTGATAAGCTATTAATATGGAGCATCAAGAAGATGCTTACCAATTACTATCTCAAGAACAAATTTCGTAAAATATGTAGGCCTATGTATAAAACTGCAAATATCAATATATAATCTAAAATGTTAAAAGTTATAATTATACAGACTTCATTTAGTCACTTGAATAGAACAAATAATAGGGATTTCGAATACTGACACATGTATACAGGTCTAATTGCAAGATATATTTGAGCCGTCCACGAAACGAATACATAGTCTATACTTAAGCAAGAAAAGTCAATATTCCCATGCTGTTGCACTTGCAGCTTTTCTTGTTCTTATTCTCATTTAGGATGGTGATAAAACGTGCGCATGAAGTTTGGATCAGGTTCCATGATCTTTAATATCAATCAACAATACGTTTAGACCAAAAATGGCACTCGTTTGTACTAGTCGTTTCACGGTTGGTAACACAGCATGCTGAAGCAGTAATTAGGAGACGGAGAGACAGATTTAATAGCGAGGTTGATATCACCGTATCTTAGTTACATGAATTCGCGGGGATGTTCTAGCGACTTTGTTAGAATTAGTTTCCCACCAGGTGTTTCGTCTTACTGAGTCACTTAGCAGCATCGGAAAGATTTACAGCCACCTTGTGCGGGGTTTGTATAGAGGAGTATTCAGGCGTAGAATCCGGAAGTTGGACAAGACTCGTGGGAAAGCAATTGCAAAGCCCGGGGTTTTCCAAAAGAACGGGTAATGTCTAAAAGTCTACTAACTAATTTGATGTTGTGGGAAGTCCAAGTCTAAATTTACAGATGACGTATTTCGTGACCAATGAGAAGAGATCTCGGTCCAGCATATGAGGTCACTTTGGACCATTAGAAAATAGATTTTAGGGCGGTTAAATGACGTAGTTGTTAGCCAATAGGATAATTAGTTTTAGCGTAGGACAGGTTTTAATAAATAAGAGTGACGAGGCGCGGAGAGGAGCTTTTTCTTGTCGACGGCCCTACATACGAGTCTTTCTTTCGGCGAAGACTCGACAGACGGAACTTTATCATCGACGCGGCTACTCATCAACATTACCATCGAGAGCCGTTCGGATAGAGAGAGAGCGGAGTGACCGAATAGGAGCTTCGAGTATAGAGTATTGAACAGAGGATCGAGTTTATAGTATTGAATAGAGCATATTCAGCGCTGCCATAGAGTTGATACAGAAGTGCGACCAACTATTAAATCACAAGTTCAGCCGGAAATACCTACTCAAGGGTTTACTAGTTGAATACGCCAATAAACTTATAGTTTCGAAATCAACACTGCCTTTTCTCTAAGTAGTCGGCTTGGTATTATTCCCGACATCATCCTACTCCACAACTGTACCTCGGCTACCCTGAATGGATCTCATGCTACACCGAGCGTCGAAATAGGGTGGGCTGGCGCCCACTACTTAAAACAATAGTAAATTTGCCTACTCTATTCGCGCTTCTCGAAGGACGAGTGCTGACAGCCGTGGACCTGCTGGCTGGTGCGAGTGAAGGGGCCTCAATCGCGACGCATCCACCCTCAAATGGCGCCCAATGTGGGGCCACAATCACGACCCTACCACCCTCAAATGGTGCCCAACGTGGGGCCTCAATCGCGACGCATCCACCCTCAATGCGCAGAAATAACCTAGAGCTAGCATTTACTTCGAGTCATAGGAGCTCAGTACTGGCCGTCTCTCAGTAGCCTACAGCTCAGAACGTACATAAATATAGATGTGAATAGATTAAACAATGGTACTATTTGTTTCAGATGCAGAAATCATAAGTGTAATGTAAATGTTTGCGAAAAGGAATTTTTAAATGAAAAGATAACGGTACCAACTTTCTGTATACTCACTTAGAAACAAATTCTGATGAATTGAAACTAGAAATTGTGTGAACATAAGTGAAAAATAAGACAGAAGAAGACTTACATGCTAATCCGAACAAATTGATTGGGAATTATTGAAGAAAATGGACTTGTGAAAGACATTGCACATTATGATATTCATTCAAATTCTGACAAATCCATATATGCCGTTCGAAGACACTATTTTCCTTCCGTATCACGTGATATTGAAAAGATTTTAAATTAACTATTATTTTATTTCTGACAAATTGTAAAGGCTTCGAACTCTAGTGTCATTTTAGCCATGTGTTGTACAATCCTAAACCTGTGTAATATGGTCCAACGGTCTGATTTTACTGGTCCAAATGAGTTTTTCTTCTGGATCAAAGAGGTTGTAATTAGGCCTAGTAGGCATTGGTCCAAACGGTATATGTTTATAATTTTAACTAGGCTATATAATATGATATGCAGAAACTGAAATGCAAAGAACGTGAACAAAGCAATTGAAACGTATGGCGTGCAGTTTTTTTTTTTTATTTTCATGTGGCTGTTATGAGCCTGTTAATAGATTTATCCATTGTACTGGTGGATATGACATTATAGGGCTTAAAGTCGTCGCTCTTTAATAATTTAGCAGACACAGGTACCTCGTATCATTACCTCTATCTCATTAATTTTCGCCGACATTTATTCCAATAAACCTCGTCAATTTCCAGCTGATCCGCATGGTAAGCTCTGAAACACATTTCGCGCTGGGCGGTTGAAAATATGAGTCTAGTACTATACAGAGTAAAGAAACGTTTAAATGTGTGACGTTTCTATAGGAACATCCATTAAATAATTATATTTTCCTATAAATGTTATAAATATAATGTAAGTAGGCCTAGTTCTATTTTAAAAATAAAATGAACACTTGGCATAATTATATTTCACCATCAAACGCGATGAACTTATTGAGAACCAGGTTCAACAACATTGTAACGATCCAAGTTACACTTAGATAGAATAAAAAAAAAATATTAAGGTATAGGATATTTCAAAGATCGGATCATTTCTTTAATTCCTGAAACATCGTTAAGAATAAAGTTTATTTATACTAATAATAAATCTGTAGCCGAAAGTTTTCTGGTAATTTTCGATTTTCCAAAAATAATTGGTCCTAACATATATAATTAACCACCCTGAAACCGAAAATCGCTTTTTTGAAATTCTTGTTTGTACGTATATCTATCTGTCTGTATGTTTGTTACCTTTTCACGCGATAATGGCTGAACGGATTTCGATGAAAATTGGAATATAAATTAAGTTCGTTGTAACTTAGATTTTAGGCTATATGGCATTCAAAATACGTTATTTAAAAGGGGGTTATAAGGGGGCCTGAATTAAATAAATCGAAATATCTAGCTTATTATTGATTTCTGTGAAAAATGTTACATAACAAAAGGTTCTTTAACAATAATTTTCGATAAGTTTTATTCCTTGAAAAAGTTTGATAGGACTGATATTTAATGAGATAAATGAGTTTTAAAATTAAAATAACTGCCATCTAAGGCCGTGTAATGAATTAAAAAACAAATGACTTCCTCTATAAGGGGCCTTGGACAGCAACAATCGAAAGCTATGAAAGATAGCCTACAGAGAATGTTTCTGTGTTTGTATGAAGTAATATCGGAAGCTAAATTAACCGATTTGTATAATTAATTATTATTTCACCATTGGAAAGCGTAGTTTCTCTAGATGGACATAATGCTATAATCTTATGACAGTAACTTCTGATATAATATAATATAATATAATATAATATAATATAATATAATATAATATAATATAATATGTAATACTTACTATATAATATAATTTAAGTTATTTGAAGGGTTCAGAACCATAGAGCGATTTACTGAATACGTAGAAAACAAGGGTTAAATTAAGTTATTACCATAATTCAATGGAAACCTATAACAAGTAAAATAAAATATACACATTAAATCAAAATGATGTCAATCTTCATTAAACTATGGTTGCATGTAATAAAAATTAAGAAACATGTTAAAGGAATTGTCATTGCATCAAATGAGTGTCTCTGGACCAAAATGATCGCATTTTAATTATTTGGATGCAATTTAAATTAAGTAACATATTACACGATTTATCCTTCTATCAAACACGATGTTCCCTGGATCAAATGTCCTATTTTAATTATGTAATTACTTTATATTATTTCTAACGGGTGCAGCGGAGCGCACGGGTACGGCTAGTATTAAATAAAATTAAATTAACTGTCACTATAGACTAATGTTGTATGTGAAATGAGATTTAATTAGAATACAAATGTAGATCTAACTTTAAATTTGTTCTCCAGTCATTATAATCTTTCTTCCAGCTTCTGTAGAGTATTCACAAAAAATTATTGCTTATGTATTTGTATTATTAGATAACTTATGTATTTGTATTAATTGTAGATCTGGTTGAGTGTAAGAGAAGGTCTTAAGACCTTAACTCTGCCAGGCAAAATAAATAAAATTAAATGATTAATTATTTCTAATTCTGCGAAATTATAATGTGTTTTTTTTCGAGCAAATTTTAGTGATAGAACATCAATGGAAAATGCTATTTTAGATGATTTCACAGCCAAAAATTCTACACTGTTTATGAATGTGATAGTTAAAGCCAAAATTAAAAAAATACCGACATGTAATACATTTCGAAATATTTTTACGGTACTGGTTTTTGTGATTCATAAAAGAGAAGTGGACGCAGTAATGTACAGGTACAAAGAAATACTCATAAATATCACGATTCCGTGTTCCGATACCACATAATAATACAACATTCTACAGTAATTGTTTTCATTAGTTATTATTCCCGTAACTTTTATCCACCTTAAATATTGTATATTGAAAAAATTGACATACTCAATGAAACGTTTCATCACCTATCCTTTGTAGAATATCATATCTCGAGTCATGCATCGATCAAATATTGTTTCAGTTGTTTCCTGAGAATTCGCCTTACGATGCTTTTGAATAATTATAGTCAACGTTTGAACGCCCCATAATCGAAATTTAAAGTATTTTTCTGAACTTCCAATATTTACATCGTTTCCTATTAATCTAGGTCCAAAAGAAGATACTTGATATCCGTCACATAACCGATCTCTTAAAATATTTCAAGAAACTTCCGCAATGAAGACAAATTTTGGAACCCAAAACTTAAGGGAATTTTATTGGAGTTTTAGACCATCTTGGACTGTTGGAAAATTCTCTTTCCTATCACAATAACAAAAATTTTTCATTAGTTATTCAGACAATACTATTATACGTATGTTTAGTCAACAGGTTCAAACCTAAGTGACAACAATAAGGCATCAGTCACGAGGCAACTAAGCCAGGTGATAATGAGTTAAGTTGGCCAGTTCCCTTCCCCCTCCTTTGGATACACTGCTGTCTAATAAAATAGGTTACTAATCAGAGTTGAGATGTATGGAACAAATTGTTCTTCCTCTGACACAGATCAAATGATAATGTTTGAGTCAGAATCTCAATTAAAGGTGGCAATAGCATTACTAAGAAGAATATATATATATATATATATATATATATATATATATATATATATATATATATATTTCCTTTTTAAAATGCAATTACTAGCAATCTTTTATTTAATTTAGTTATTTATTTTATATATATATATATATATATATATATATATTTTTTTTTTTTTTTGCTAAATAAAATGGGTGATTTCGGTGTTAAGCCTTCCACTATTTCGGTGGGTACTGTATCTCGTGAAATAAGTTATCAATTAAATGTATTACTTTATTTTTAATATAAACTGACACGGTAGCCTAGTGGCTAGACCGCTGGTCTTATAATCCTGTGGACTTGGGTTTGGTGTATCCCCGATCTTTAGAGTTGAGCAAAACCGTGGTCTAATTAACACTGGGTTCTTCTTCGGAGCTCCGGTTCCCCTGTGGCATACAAATCTTCTTCATCATCTCATATTATAGCGGATGTAATGTACACTAACCCCTTATGTCGCACCCTAGTCAATGACATTTCGGTAAATTGGTCTGCACAACTGGGTTGATATGGATGAATGATATTATCTAATATTAGTTTAAAAAATGTGTTTAATATAAAACTCTTCTTTTTGGCCTACACAATTCAGCATCATCAAAATATAAACCAAGCGTCGTTTCTACATTATTCTTACGAAGATTTGTGCGACAATCAGTGAATATTTTCGCGTTAAGCAGGAAAGGTTATCTTGCTGTTCACATTGGATGTAGGTTACCACTCGCACTGCCTGCAAACAAGTCACACCAAATTCATTACGGTCCTCTACTATTCTCCCAAATCATCTTCACATTAGAATATATTCTTCGTTGCATAGCATACTGCAGAAAAGAATTGAAGAATCTTCCTTGTTGCAGCCGACTACAATTTTTTTTCTCCCCTATACGGTAGACATAGGGATAGTAAAAGTGAGTGTAGACAATATTCATAGAGAAAATAGAGGAATATTGACCTTACCAAGCGACTGAAAAGTTTACTGAAACAGAAACCACAAACATGTGCTATATATGAACCACATCGTCGTTGTAATTAGTCACTGAAGATGGAGAAGCATCTCCGAAACATGTCTAACATCTTCAATAAACGTATTTTACTTATTAATGTTCATACAACTGCAACATTTCACCTTTAATGTATTTCATAAAATCAATGAACACTGTATTATTGACCTAACATGTGTGTTTTATCATTAAATCTGATTCAGTTATGATTTTAAACAGAAAAAGTAAAGCTGTAATTAAAAAGTTGGAAAGCTCTTTCCAAAAGAAAAAGCATTAAATACTAATGTGCTGTCGTCCACAAGGATTTATGGTTGCCAAGGTCACTCACTTTTCCCTCTTTTCACTGCTATCTTACTCACCCTCCTGCCACCGCGAGGGGTTGGGGACCGGTTCTACTGTAAAATTCTGAGGTTCCTACACTGTAAAGAAAAAGCCAAAATTCAGTGTCTTGTCTAACCTTGTGCAGTGCTCTTCCTTGTTAGATACGTAAATAGTTAAGTGCCTATCTAAACTTACATTGTGCTCGTCTGTGTTTTATGTATATACGTACACAGTTAAGTGCCTTGTCTAAACTTATATTGTCCTATTCTGTGTTTTATGTGTACATACTTCAAGTATGCCTCACAGTCGAAATATACGCAGCCAGACAAAAGAGATTATTTTTAACGTTTACAAATACTTCAAACATCTTTCTACCAGTGAGTCGCCTGCTATTTCTTCAATTTTTAGTAAAACACAAGAAGTTACGGCGAAAGCTTGTGGTGTGAGTTTAAACACCGTAAGAAATATCTGCATTGAAGAGAATGAATCGGCCTCCCTAGAAGAAGATGAACCACGCCCATATTTTCGTTCTCCCCAGAAGAAGAAAACTTCCAATAAAAAGCCAGTGACTGGTATGGATGATTTTAATAAGGACATTTTACGTCGAACAGTGCACGAATTTTACGATGCTGGACAGTTCCCGACGTGTGCTAAGATTTCAGAGGCATTAAGAGACAAAATTGGTTACAGTGGTTCGGGAGAGTCTACTCGAAGATTGTTAACATCTCTTGGTTTCTCATTCAAGAAATGTAACGACGGTCGTAAATTCTTGATGGAGAGATCAGACATTGTTGCGGCTAGGATTGCATTTTTAAGAAAGATGCACTCTTTAAGAGTGAATAAAGACACAAGACCTATCGTTTATCTAGATGAAACGTGGGTTAATCAGAACCACACAAAATCGTTCATTTGGCAAGATAAAAATCGTTGTGGTGCTTTAAAAGTTCCTCTGGGTAAAGGAGGTCGTCTTATTGTTTGCCATGCGGGATCTGCTAAGTTCGGTTTCATTTCTGGCGCCAAACTGATATTTAGATCCGGATCACGCAACAACGACTACCACAGTGAAATGACGTACGATGTTTTCAAACAGTGGTATGTTAACATGTTGCACAGTTTGGAGGAAGGATGCGTAATAGTGACGGATAACGCAAGCTACCATTCTGTGCTTACAGAAAAGCCCCCTTCCTCAAACACTAGGAAAGCTGAAATAGAAAAGTGGCTCGAGGACAAGTCCATTCCTCATGACAATTCTAAAACCAGGAACGAATTATTGGCTCTTGTACGACTTCATAAGCAGAAGTACAGAACATACGAATTGGATAAAATATCTGCAGAGCTGGGCCATGAAGTAATTCGACTTCCACCCTACCATTGCCAATATAATCCTGCAGTTAATATGGGCGCAAGTGAAAAAAGAAGTAGCTAATGAAAATAGTTCTATCCGGTTATCAAACGTTGAACAATTACTTCACGAAGCACTGGACAAAGTAAGTGTTGACAACTGGAGAAAATGCGTGCAACATGCTGAACGTTTGCAAGAAGAGGATTTCTTGAAAGAAGGCTTACGAGACAATGTTCTCGAGAGCATTATAGTAACACTTACAGACAGCAGTGAATCACATGGCAGTGCGGATACCGACGAGGAAGAAGAAGCAGAACGCGAAGATGGAATAGAAGCAATGGTCTAGGACGAGATCGTAAGTCATTTTCTGTCATACCACTAATATAAATTGAAAGTAATAGGCCTACATGTTTTTTTTTTGTTTTTAAAAAGACGCAATTAGCCTATTTATCTACTAAATTTAAATTCAATATTATAACGTATTTAACAAAAGTATAAGAAATTTACAATTTAAATTATAGGAAATAAAAATAAAAACAAAAGAATATCCAAAAACTATTAAATACATTAGACATATTATATTACACATTAAAACAAAATATTAACTATTAAAACTATTTTTTTTTCGCTGTTACGCGTATTCGCTTTAACATCTCTGGTCATTTCGCGAGTTAATCTTTTGGGTGAAATCCAACTATTGTGTACTATTGTTGAGACTGGTTCTATTGTTGTGAACTACATGGCGTCTGTAGATATATTACTGATTTGTTACGAATATGATTTTTGGTGTGAATGAGGCCGGTGATATTCAGGGATGTTTTGGCCCGAATTTCCTGGTATTTTCCTTACGATTGAAGGAAAACCCCGAAGAACCTCAACCAGGAAATTCAACCCGACCGGGAATCGAACCCGGGCCCTGTGCGTAAGAGACGAGCATGCTGACCCCTCCACCACAGAGGTGGTCAAAAACAAAATTATGTTAAATATATTCACCTGCCTATGAGCAACACTTGTGGTAAAATATTTTTTGCAGCGTAACTTCTAAAAGGAACAGTACATGAGGAGGGTGGGTAAGCGAGCGAAACTACGTACGACCTTGAACACTTCAGAACTCTGTGTTCCACTATATTAGTTTATGATTAGAAGAAAGGTGATGAAGTATCAAAGTTTAATTTTAAAACATAGTCTAGTAATTTTACATTCCACTAATATACCTAACACATTGACTAAACGGAGCTAAAATTGGTAAGGAAATTACAGAGTGTCAAATAAGAGATTCTAGATGGAGTTTAATTAAAATAAGACCTTTGAACTAAGGCTTAACAAAAAATATGTTTCATTGTTGGGAGAAATTGTCAAAAATATTTTTTTCGTAAAAAAAAAAAGAAATCTACGGAACTTTATATATGTGTCAACAAAGTTTCTGGATTCTATCGTGCACTTGGAACTGTTAGTAAAGACGTCATATTTAAATGGCTGCGCTCTTTAAATACTTTGTTGTATACTAATTTCAAAGTGATTTTTTAACTTTTCCATCTTCAGCAAATTTCTATATATTCTAAATCTAAAGTATTCTCCAATTAAAGCTATCAAGCAGGTTTTTTTTTTTCTACATTTTCTATAAAGTATGGTTAACTAAATACGGTATCGATATTTATTTTATATTCAAATAACTTCTTGAAAGAAAAATGATATCCTTAGATTAGGCACACGAAAATTGAAAATTATGGCTTAAGGAAGTAAATATTTTCTTCCCTTTCTCTTGACAATGTTTTCACAACACGGATACTCAGTGCTTTCTAAATATATCAGAAGAACTATATCAAAATGTGTGGATTATATAGGTCTAATCAAAATCTGTGCTAGAAGCTGGATTTTCAATATATGTCACATTTTCTAAAAAAGAAATGCATAACTCAAAAACTACTTAAGTGATAAGAACGAACTTTTGTAGGATGTATACATATTCCAAGAGAAGCATGTTCACAGAAATTAGTCTCTAGTTAAAAATTTGTTGGAAGTCAGAATTTTCACCTATTTCCTCCCTTAAAGGCAAGAGAGCTATAATAAAAAGAGAGGTTCGTTCCTGCATGTTCCTTGTTAGTTGCAGCTTAATGCTTGTCTCTATCACTGACAGAGCTAATATATATAGTTTATTATCCACATTCCGCCAGTGAATTTAGAGTCTGGAAAATGAATAATTAACATGCGTCTCTCAGTTTAAGCTGCCAATTCCGGTTAGGAAGATGCAATATTTGAAACTCAGTTTCAATTTTTGTGGTTAATGTTGGAATGCTGCAATGTCTTCACTCATAAAATGCGGCTATTTCAACTGCAAAGGCAAGTACTGCCATCCTATCGAATTTTTACTAAAAATACCGCAGGATAATGAAATATGAGTTTTCATTTACAAAATAGTAATGTTATTGCTTAAAACCAACTTGACGTACAGGTAGACATTTCTAGACACGACGTGCATCATAATTATTATTACCAGTCTAATTATATAAGTAACGGGGTACTAAATGGTTCAACTTTAGATTCAGACCTACTCATTTATTAACGTTCCCGCCCATTTTCCTGAATATCCAGTTTCCCGAAATATTGTTTTCCTGAAATTCTGTTTCTCGAATTTATGTTCCCGAATCCAAGTTCCCGAAGCCTCTTACCTGAATTACATTTCGCATTCTCTTTCCCGAATATGTCTAAAAATTTACGAAAAAAAGCAATGACGTTCGTTGACAACGAAATTTTTCTAAATTCAACGTGACTGATAGGCATTATTATTATTATTATTATTATTATTATTATTATTATTATTATTATCATTATCATTATTACATCAGCTCGATGTAGAAAAAACTCTTGTTCGGTGGTTATGTTTATTTGAAGAGTTGGAATGGTGTAGGAGATAAGATTGACTAAGATTTTAATAATCTAATAAAGTATGTACCAAACAATGTTCTGCACGAGCAATAATGTTTGGACCCCCCCATAATGTGACAGTGCTCAAAGAGCCTGCTGATCTCGTCATACACACGAATGTAGAGAAAGCCCTGGCAGAGCTTTCACATCGCAGTATTAAAACTAAAGACCCATACGCTTCTGGCACTAGCATTTACTCCCGATATTTGATTCTTTCGATGTTACATACATCTCTGGCATACGAGGTCGTAGCAGAAGTTGGCTGCTCCCTCTTAATAAAAGGTGCAATTGTGGAATCATTATGATGCTACTATAAATAACGAACACCGTACAAACAATTTGTCGGAAGGGCATCACAATCGCCTGCAAGTAGTGTTCGGAAAACTCCATCCAAAACTTTAAATCGCACTGACTCAACTTCAAAAACAAGAGAGCGACACCTGAACTATGATTGCAGAATTCGGAATGAGTAGACGCGTGCGGGCAGAGTCGAATAGAAATTAGCTACATCTTCAAATACGAATTATACTTGTAGTTCAGGACTACTCAACCTGCAATTCCAGGCATCAATAGACGTCTTGACTACTTGAGGGTACTTTGTTATAATTTCTCTTTATAAAATTTAAATACAGCACACTTAGCACTTCCACAGATTTAAATAGCTTATCTTGCAATAAATTTGTGCTCATCATTTAATTTGTATATTACTCTCAGTATCTATCATTCGGGAAATTGTCCTACGACAAGATATAAATAAAAGATATCGGGAAAATGTTGGGTGGGACTTCGGATTCAGGAAATCTGATTTCATGAAAACTATTTTTCGAGAAACTGAATATTCAGGAATACGGATTCGGGAAACTGTTCGAGAAATATTTATTATTATTATTATTATTATTATTATTATTATTGTTATTATTATTATTATTATTATTATTATTATTATTATTATTATTATTATTATTATTATTATTATTAAGCCTTATTTTATTTGTTAAAGCTCTTGGCTGCTGAATTTACAACATACTACCACTGCACTCTGTCCTAACAAGCAATTTTCCAGTTATCATAAATTTTCGAAACTCGTAGGTCATCCTTCAGAATGTTTAAATAAGCCTAGGTCTTACCAGTGATCTTGCCCCTAAAGGAGTTTCTGTGAACACCCATTTTACTCTTTCTTCTGAAGCTCTTAGCACATGTCAACCCATCGCAGTCTTTTTGCTCTAATTCTGACCACAATATCAAGTTCATTATAAAATCATAAATTTCTTCTTTTTGTAATTTTCTCCATTCCAAAATATCTCATGTGAGGGCGACAATAAACCTCAGAATTCTGTAAGAGCCACAAGTAAGTAAGTATAAAGTTTATTTATGATTTATGTAGGGGAAACCTCGGCAAAGCGAATACGCTGAGAATAAAGAATACCACAGGTTATATTTTGATGTCCCCGAAATAAAAACAGCATGAAATTGGTTGTGACACATGTTGTCCACACGTTTGAAAAACAACAATTCGTTTCACATACCAACGGACAGTGATATGATTTGAGAAAGACAATATAGTTAATTATTCGCTTTGCCCGTTTACCTGGGCAAAGCGAATAATTAACCCGGGCAAAGTGACTATCCGTATAACATATTCACATTTCTATTTAATTTTTATTCACTGTTAATAAAATTAAATCAACACATAAACCGATGTTAATGAGTCACATTACACGATAAGAAATGTTATTACAGCACTTGGCAGCACGTTAGATTAGTACAAAATACAAATTTGAACAAGTCGATGTTTCACTGGCACTGAAGACTTGGATTTCTTCTGCTTTAGCTTCTGTCCATAAGTTACCTCTCTTTCAATGTTTTTAATCGGTGTAGATGTAAGAGCTTCAGAGCGCTGGAATTTTCTTCGTTTACCTCCTGTCTTTCGAGCATCCACATTTGGCACTTGCCTAAATCAAAAGAAATGAGTTGACTTCTCCTGCTGACGATGTTGAGGGTTTTGATGTAACCGGAACTGAAAGTCTAAGTGTGAATGATGTATTGAATATTTCTTCAATCTCTGTAAATACCAACATCACAGAGATGGTTGAGTCTGAGTCAGCAATAATTGTTTTTTCAGTCGCTGAAGAAGTTGGCACAGCATAATTTGTTGAATCTGAGCCACCTGGCGTTTCTATGATTTCTGTGTCAAGTGGGCGATCTGTAAGTTGACCTGGAGCAAAATCTTCACAATAAATACATTATAATAGTATAGCCAGATAGCAAAAGCACTGATTTGAAGATTTAATTTCTTCAAGTGCATTCTTCATGGCTTCTTCAGACCATTTGGCTTGTTCCGTCTTCCTCTTGAAAAAGTAAACCATCTGAAAACACATTACGACCTTTTTAAGTAAACATTAAAAACAGTGCTGCTGTTTAATAATTTAATTAGTGTCATTATTATATTAGAGACCGAAGATAAAAATCCACATGTAAAATGTATCTATTATTTAGTAAATATACAGAAATCCGCCACAGCTAACACTTATATAGTCAAATAAAGGTGCCAGGGCAAAGCGGATAAGTTATTCACTTTGCCCTATTCACTTTGCCCGCAGATGCCATTTCGCTTTTCATTTACGGTTATACAAATATAAACGTTAATAATTTTCTTCGTAAGTATGGCACTTTAGAAGTAATCGTATCGCGTATGTATTACTATCACATAACAAAGAGTTTATAAATTATTGTCTGCCGTAGACATGTGTTCTCTTACCTTGAAATATTTTAAGAAAACAGTAAATTTTCTTCAAACTCATGCTGACTTCTTCTCTCACAAGCTAGAATGGCGACAAGTCACTTCCAGCAGCAAAATCTGGTTGGGATTCTTCCCCAACATAGCAGAAGGCTCTGCCTGTTGGCGTTTCTAAGAAATAGGCATTATCCCCTTTGCCCGGGTTATTCGCTTTGCCCGTTTCTCCCCTAAAACAGTTTGCTGTAGACCTATGTTGTTGTTAATTATGTATTGTCACAATAGTGAGTTCGCAATCAATTAATATTTCCTATGTTGCAATAAAACAGTAGGAAGTTAATTGTAATAGAGGTATTTCTGTGTTTATGTAGAAAAATTATTGCTAAATAGATCGAATGAATTCTAATCACATTATATTTGGTAATCACTTCAAATTTAACAGCCCTCATCGTTCCTTTACTTTGTGACATATCACGTACTGAAAAAGTTAAAAGTGTCCATTTAAGATTTTTTATATAAAAAAGTAAAAATTCCAATATGAATGGTTAACTTTTCGATCATTGATATGAAAATTAATATAACGGGCAGGTGCATGTAAGTCGTTTGAAATTACTGCAATTTTTACTGCATGTGACGCTTCCGGTAATGATAACGAGAAAATTAATAGAATATTACACTAAAGTCGGCTTGTTAGAATCTCCCCCTACTCCATACCTCTTTCTTAAAGAACAATTCTTACTTTGATGTATGACAAAAGTTTATATCGTGGGCTTACAAGGAAAAGGTATTAAGTCCAAAATTACGAAAAGTTAGTTATTAATGGTTATAAGTACAACAAATTGCGCTTTGTCTACTGTGAAAACAATTAAAGTCTTAACTCTTATAGATCCTTAGAAATGAAACCTTCATAAATTATTAAGTCCATTACAAACAAAATGTTGACAGAAAAAGAATATTAAGTGTACTTAATACCTTTTGCCTGTACATCTCAATATGACTTTCAGAATATCTGTACAGGGAGAATGATTTTAGCTTATAACCTGATCAGCTACACAGTGATCGATGCTAGTGATTAACATTGATTGCATATGTTTTTCTCATAAACATGAACAATTATATGACAAGAGGAAGGAAATTATTACAGAACAATACTGAAGTGATTGCTAGTAAGTGACTCTACTTAAAGTATACGTAATAGTCAAAACAAATAAATACTGTAATTACTTTTACATATTGAGGTGAAGTTGCTATTTTTATGCTGTACCTAATCACTTTTTAATCTTGTTTATTATTAAAAATACAGTATTTAAATAACTTATTATAACATGAAAAACAATACCAAAACAATAAATTCTCAATGTAGACCACCTAATGACAACAAGGTAGTAAATATTAAAAATTTCACTGTGGATATTCCATTTTTTGTTAAAAATATTTGATTAATAAATTAAATTTGATATGATTTGACAGTAGAACTGTGGGAATGGTGTAATCAAACGTATAGCATTACTCGTCTTGAATGATTAGAGCTGCAGATAGACGAAATAAATTAAATAACACATAACATCTAGAATGAACATGATTTAATTTATTATAACAACAATTATTATTTAGAATATAATAAATGAAATGATCATTTACCACCTGGAACCTCATCAGTCATAAGTGAACGAAGTGTGTTAGAGAAAATTAATAATGCTTTCGGAAGTAATTTTGCGGATTTAGATTCTCATTACCATCCTAACTCTGAGTATTCAGAACACAATGAAAAATGTACGGCACCTGGAGAACCAACTCAAGAAAGTGGAAGAAAATTGAGAAAAAGGAATCCAAGTAAATGGAAACGCAATATGAAATAAATTAACGTAGGGATGGCTTGACATATGAAATAAAAAAAATCACACGATGCTAAAATTTCTAAAACCTCTCAATTGTAACTTGTGTGGATTTAAGTGCACTAAAAACATTTCTGAAGAGTGGCGAAAGGAGGTTGGTTCAACCTATTGGAAAGGAGAAAGACTTCATTCTCCACTGAGTCATCACCAGCACTCAAAAAAGGAGGAGGAATCGTAAGAATCTTGACGAGGGCAACTATTTTAACGATTCCTCCTACTTTTTTGTTTGGAAGCAGTCAGAATTCCCTTGCTTATGGTACACAGTGTTTGGAGAAAAAAATTATTCGTAAACTCTGGACTTTCTCTCTAAAAGAATTACTTCAACCTACAGCAGCTGGCAAAAATGTTGGTGAAAAAGAAATCCAAAGATGAGAATGATGATGTTGTTAATTGGCTCAAAGTAAAGTATTATTTTCAATTACACGAAAGAAAATTTTTAGTTCTGGAATATAATTGTGGGTATTCTGATGAATATAGAGCAATCAAAATTTGTGGAAAGGGACGACCATTTATTTGTCTAAAACAACCGCTAGCAGAATACTCAAATTCATTGCCAATAAGCTCAGCAAAGAAGAATAATCTTCCAAAGTATCATTACTGAAGAGTTGCATGGCTGGTAAAACACTCTGCCAACACCGCAGTCGGCAAGGTTCCAGTACCTGCTGTGGATGACAGTGGAAATGAAAAGTGATGATTCTGAAGATGACTCTTAGTAAGCTTGTGATTCAGCCTCTAAAAAGATCGATCATTTAACGCATTCTTTATATCATGAAGTTCAAAATCTGTGAATATATAGTTCCATTCAATTCAATTCAAGCGGTGTTAGAACCATAATTCAATCTGCAAAACATGCTAATATGTAGATTAAAATATTGTAAATTTATTTAACTCACAACAGGGTTTTATTCTTCCAACAATAATTCCTTTCTACAATTCGCCTTAAACGCTCTCGTCAACAATTGGATTTTCACTCAACACAATATTCGTTATAAAACTCCACCGACGACAATGACAATTTACTTGGACTAGTACGAATAACAATGAACTGTTAATCTTAACTAATATTTACAAAGCACTATTTACAAATCAGAACTATCAGTTCTCAGTTCACAGTTCTTCTATCTCAGTCACTCGAGTTCACAGTATCTCGAACCACAGACCCTCAGAGACAGTTTACTGTACTCGAACTCGGGTCCCTCCAACTGCAGTCCACTGCACTCGAACTCAGGTCCTTCCAACTGCGGTCCACTGCACTCGAACTCAGGCCTTCGGATGCTGACGCAGATGCGGACGCACACTCGAGTCGAACTCCGGTTTGCTTGACTGGCTTGCTTGCTCTGGCTTACTCATTGACTGAATAACTGAAAAACTGCTCGAGTTCGCTGGCGCTTCTTCTTTTATAGCAAAATCATAGTTGCGAGAAATTTCTACAGGTGTGTAGAGAATTATCTGGATATCTCCACTTCGACGCACTTCTGGAAGGGTCGGGAAGGTCCATTCCCCCTTACTCCGCATGCAGCAGTTGCGCGTGCACTCTCCCCTCGTCGCGTGGGCCTTTCCCCTCTCCGCCGCGCGCCGTCCCTCATGCTTCATGAAGCCCGCGCGATATGCTCTCTCTCGCGGGACGCTGGTCGTGAGTTCGAATCTCACGTCGCTGTCACAATATGTATTATTTAACAAGAAGGAGTAGATGAGTTTAAATGTAAAACGAGAGTTTTCATAAATATTCAAACCTTCAAGTTGATTTATCTCAATACTATCTTTTTGGACTTAATACCTTTTCCTTGTAAGCCCACGATATATAAATGAACACATATAATTATTCAAAGTATAAACGATAATCGATTTTTATTTTGTTAATATAATATGTACATACAATTCCTAGAACAATTAAAAAGCCACAGAGATTATTAAATTACACTCTAATATTAATTACTATCATTGTTATCCTTTACAGGTATTAACTTTCCAGTAAAACTAAAGGACATTCCAGAGATTCAACAAAGAACTGGACTAAAAATAAATAATGTGTACGGTTATGACGATTTGTATTCAATCTATCCTGTATTTTCAAGATAATGGACGAAAGCAATAAAAAAATATATAGTTTATCTGTTAGTAACTGGCAAAGAAGGGAAATGCATTGTTCTTTAGTCAGAAATGTATCGCAACTGACTAATTAATCGATAAGAAAATACGGGCACTAAACACATCCCTACCGGGGATGTAAGTAACACTTTAATACAAAAGAGAAGCACAAAACCCATAAAGAAAATCGTTATGCTATTCAGAGAACTAAGATATGCATTCCGAAATCAGGCGAGATTAAGCAGCTTAAGAATTAACAATAAACGAAGAAAGATCCTTAAAGAGTATTTCCTTAGGAACACGACTGGACTCCGTAGCCCCACAGGCCTTCGCATGTTTCAGCGCGGCTCCGTTTCGCCGGTAACTCTAGTCCATTCGCGTTCTTAACAGAAGATCTATACATATCGACTTTTAATGTTTAACGAAAAAGGTGGACACTAGTATCTCGCTCCAGCTACTATTGTAAGTAGGCTATACCAAGAACAAATAAAATCATCAGTCATTGAAATACTCGTATTCATTGATTCTAGTGTTCTTCCCAAGGTCAGGTCTTTCACTGCAAAATCAGCATTCTGCAGTCTTTCTTATTTTCTATCTACACTACCAGTCAATAATTTTCGATCACCTATCACAACTATGGATTTGTGGTTAAAACAGAGATTTCGTTTTGAATATTCTATCATATCATAATGGTAGAGAGAGAAAATATGTATTTTGTTGATCTATTTAGTTTTTCCGATGTGTTTGTGCATTGACATAAAGTATATATTAAAGATTTTTATTAATTTGTCCTACAGAGTAATCTTTGTAATATTAATTGACAATTAATATTGAGGAGCAAAATTCCCTCCGACGCCGGGGATCGAACCCGGGTCCTTGGTTTTACGTACCAAGCGCTCTAACCACTGAGCTACGCCGAATTCAACCCACAGCACCGAATCGAACCTTCCTCCTTCAATGTTTCCCTTTTGGCCTGACTCCAAGCTAGGCATACTCGTACATATTGACGTTTTATGTCCAAGTCAACTGCCATTAAAGTATATAGTTGTTTTCATAGGTTATCGAAACCTTTTGACCGGTAGTGTACCTCTTTGTCTCCTCATAAGATCCATATCTTTCTTAATGTCGTCTGTCATCTGATATCTCCTTCTGATCCGAACTATTTTACCGTTCACCATTACTTCCAGCGCATCCTTCAGAAGGCAGTTCCTTCTCAACCAGTGACCCAGCTAATTCCTTTTCCTCATCCTGATTAGTTTCAGCATCATTCTTTCTTCATCCACTCTTTCCAACACCGCTTCGTTTCTTATTCTGTCTGTCCACGTCACACGCTCCATAATTCTCCATATTCACATTTAAAATGATTCTAATTGCTTTTCTTCACTTCGCCGTAATGTCCATGTTTCTGCCTAATATAATGCCACATTCCACACAAAACACTTCACTAGTCTCTTCCTTAGCTCTTTCTCCAGAAGTCCATCGCCTTCTAATTTATTAGATTAGTAAGAAAGTATTTTATAAAATTAATGTACGTATGTGGCACTTATTGGAAATTGTTAAAACGGGATTTTCATACCACGTTCGAATATGAAGTTAAAATGTCTTTTTTTTTTTTTCGAAATAGTAGGTCTATTAAAATCCATACCATTTAGTTTTATAATTTAATAATTAACTAATTCATCATGCCATTTTAATTTACTTTTAAATTGGAGGGAGAAATAAAAGCTGAAGAGAGATCTTCAAGATACCATCGTCGCCACCATAATAAAATTTTCTGTAGCGATATTTCGCCAGCATCTTTATGGTGTACATTGAATTTAAATTGTACTAGGTTCTATTTTTTCTACATGTTTTAATCTCTTTTCTTTGAAACTTGCTTATATAATTATTATTTTAAATATTATTGTGAGCTATTCTGTGTCGCAAGGCAAACCCAAAATATTGGGTTAGACTAATAAATTAAATTGTGATGATAAACGTAAGAATTAACATATTATATATTATTACACATCTTGGAGTATTTAATATTCCTAATGTTAGACCATCTATTTTCTGTTAAATGTAAACAAAAAAATCTTGCAGTACATTTACAGCACTTGTTAGTGTTGAATTAGCTAAACATTTGTAAATTCCTTTCTTTAGAAGTTTATGTAAACAGTGTATAAAGTATAAAATATAATTTTAAAATATTATATTAGCGGTATTAATTTTTAATAATGACACAGCGTCACTATTTTAATAAAATATTTTTAAGGGCTAAATGATAACAGATTCATTATTTTAAAGAGATAGAAATATTATCTACCTCCAGCTGTGATAATATGTTAATTCCGATTAAAAAGATCGAAAAGTATGATCCCGCTCGATTAATAGCCTGCACCCCAGTGAAAAATCATTCAGTAGGTTAAGGTCTTTGAGTATAAACATACATAAACCTCTGAAAATAATTTATATTAATGCATTTATTATAGTAACTTTACCAAATGAACAATATATTCGGAATGAACTGTTATTAAATCAAAGAGTTTCAATATGTAAAACTACAATTTAAAGACAGTTTCAGTGTTCCTGCAGTGAGTAGGTACGTGTTTACTATCTTTCCACTGTTTCTGCTGCTGTTCACCAAATGTAATTCATTGCTGAAACGGAGGTGAAATGATAAATTATGACGAAAATAATCCACTAATATTAGAACCTAGCCGTAAAAGTAGTTGTTCATTTTCTTCTTTCTGCTCCAAAACTAAGTTTAACTGGTACCTACATAATCTTTTCCTTCAGATCCCTCTTTCTTTTGACGTTCAGAGAGTCAATATCTAATAATAACAACCCTTCAATTAAAAGGAGCACTGGATTTTCAGAATTGTCACTCTTAATTATGTTGGATCTGAAATATTCAGATAGACCTCGCCAGAATGTGAGCTACTGAAGGTGGTTTTATTTTGTTGGCGGGGGCCCGACTGTTGTACAGGGACATCATTTTATTTTTACTTCAATTTTTATTGTACCTGAGTTTTTTAATGTACTTCACTCCCACCCCTTCTACTAAGGAAGTTCCAACTCCACACAGAACCAAGACCGCAGATAGTAAGCAGTACTGAGTTACTGAGTATAGTACGTTCCAGAAATATGTTCGCGTTTTCCAGTGACGAAAGAGCTTTCAATATTGAATCATATTTTCGCACAGGTACTGTCCGTTTGCCTACGTCGCATCCCGATTTCCCCCACCTGCTTCTGCTTGCCCCTCTGTAATAGCTGGGCTGTCTTAGCTCTTTTCTGAAAACATTAATTTCTCTTGGGAATTGGAAGTTTACGTAATATTATACAGCTGTTTAATTTAACTTAAATAAAAGGGCCTCGTTAAGTAATTAACTGTCACGTGATTTCCTCCCTTTCTACAATCCTGCGGCATAACCACTTGGACGGACAGTAGATAGCATATCTGAGTAATTTTATATTTTCGGGTCGGGCAGAAGTGAAGATTGAATATACAGTACGTAGAGTAGGTACAGAATTATTTCAACATGAGTTACTAGTACGAAGGACGAAACTAGCAATTGGAATTAGATGCAATAGTCTATAGTGAGATAATATGCACAAAAGAACTGAAGCCTGTATCGAAATGAACGGCCACCATTTTCAAAATTGTGTTTAAATATTCATATAATGATTATTTTTCAATTTAACTTCTTTCTCTATATTGTACGCTAATGTGCTGTAGACAGTATAATATACACTGCATAATGAATACGTTCGCATGGATAACTCACTTCGTGAGTAAAAACACGTATTCTTAATACAGTACTGTACTTTGATTAAAGGAAAACCTAATGAAAATTATCAAACTCAAAATCGCGATATTTCCATAATTTACGTAAATGGATGAACTACTTTTCTTCCTTCCTATACCTAGTAGAGTGATTTGTGTTTTACGCCAGTATCATCGAACTCCAGTTTTGGAGGGGGGAGCAAGCGGTGTTTCCGGTTCTTTAAAGTTATATACAGGTTAATATTAAAAATGTTAGTAAAAATAAAATGATGTCTCTGTATAAAGTAGTTGATTGTGTGTATTTTCTACAAAAAATTCTATTCCGACTTCGTGGACGTTGTTACTCAAGCATGGGCAGTACGATGCAGCTATGAGACCGTCTACTCGCGACTAAGTTCAAGCAGTCATCCGATGTAGTCTTGACGTGTCTGCTCTCGATTGTCTTGTCGCGTCTGATTATGTGTGCATCGCAATATAAGAAGTCAATTGGACTCGAATACCACCAGACAAAATGTTGCGTCGCGCCGCGCCACGCCACGTCTGAGTCTGTGTTGCACCCGCCTAATGGTTCATAATCATCCACATTAACATCATTATCATCGTTACCATCACCACCATTCTTCATCACCATGATCATTAACATCATCAATATTACCATTAGAGCCTATCTTTATCAATATTATCATCACCATCATTATCGTCACCAACATCAAAATTACCATCACTACATGGATTAGACCAGCTATGGGGACTATCAGCAAAGTAGGGAGGGCACGTTTCCTACTCACCCCACATTCGTTTGATTGGCAGGCGAGGGGTAAGGCAGTTGTTTTGCTAAGTCAAGTGCAGTGGTGGATTCGACACACTTTGCGCATCAGTAATTTCTCCGTTGTGAGTTCTTTTTTTCAAAATCTTTACAGTCTTTTGTTTGTATGAAGTACATGTGTCACAAAATAATTATTACAGCCGCCTACTGTGATTAGGAAAATTATATATTCTTCAATGCTTAACCATTCCTTTATCATATGCACGAAAAATTCTTTAACTGCCTTGTGATCGACATAATAAATTGTTTCTTTTTAGAAACAAGAAAGTAAAAACAAAATCTCCATTGCCATTTAACTGTACAATATATTAAAAAATATAATGGTGAACGTAATAAATTGTTTTTTTAACCAATAAAGAAAGTAACTAAGCTCCATTGTCATTTAACTTGAAAACATATTAAACATAATATAATGATCAACATAATCAATTGTTTCTTTGTAAAAACACTAAAGAAAGTAACTAAGCTCCATTGTCATTCAACTTTAAAACATATTAAACAAAATATATGAGATATGAAAGAGACGAAATACTACTGTAGGCCTATACTGCTAGTTTTCATTTTTTGTTGTTGATGGCCCTCGGAGTTTCTTGTTATTAACTAAAAAGGATATATTTGGCTCTAAAGTAGAACAACTCACCCGTAATAAAAATAATAATAATAATAATAATAATAATAATAATAATGATAATAATAATAATAATAATAATAATAATAATAATAATAATAATAATAATAATAATAATAATAATAATCCGTGGCGCTACAGCCCATGAAGGGCCCTGACCGATCAGCCAGCTGCTAGCCTCACGTCCATAGGAGCATCGTTTCAAATCGTATTATGTCCAACTTACAATTTTTTTATACGACTGACGAAAAACTGAATTACTCGTAAACCGGACAAGTTTTCAAAACTCTGCACAAAACCATTTTGAAGTACTTGTCTCACAGTTTACAAATATGACGACTTGGAACCATCAGACTTCACAGTAACAAATTTAATTTCGTCTACTGTTGGACTTAATACGTTTTGAAACGATATGCCGAAGCAGAAGTGAACGATCATTCAACCAGAATCGAGGTATCGTGTGGTTAGCACGATGATCCCCCCAACCGTTATAGCTGGCTTTTGCAACCGGATTTCGCTACCTATCATAGCTCCTCATGTGCATCACGATGCTGGGTGGGCATCGGTCCCATACACTGGCCGAAATTTCATGAGAAAATTTCTTCCCGATGAGGACTCGAACCAGCGCGCATTCCGTAACGCGATACCTAGGCAGGATGCCTTTGACCACGACGCGGGACTAACTCAACCGTTATACTGATTGTCTATAATCCTATACCTGGAAATACTTTTTTGTCATACAGTATTTATTTTGGAAAAAACTGCTCACAACAATAAGTTGAGTCAAACATAGATACAATACGCATTGCAAATGTGCGCAGATTAGGTAATTGCTTCTCTGGTAGGTATTTAAAGAGATCTAATCCATTTGTTCTTAAATACTTTACTGCATGCTCGTTTGCAACTCTGTAGTGGCTCTGCTGCTTGAGTAACATCAAATACAAATGGATTATTGAACATACGCATCTCCTTGTCCATTGCATTACTTCTGAAAATCTTTCTTGGAAAGAGAACGCATCAAATAGGCCTAATATGCACTCAAAGTTTTAAATAAGTAAGTTCAGTTCCAGATACTTAACAAAATAATAAGTAACTAAACCCCGAAAGGCCGAAAACACCATGAACATGATTAAATTACATAAGTTAGGTCAGATGCAACAGTGTTCATGAGTGAGATAGTTGTATACAATAGAAGTAATATAATACAATTGTATGAACACTTTTTAATGATTGAATAAAATTAATAAAATCGGTTAAAAACCATACATGTTTCGGAGGAATGCTCTTCCATCTTCAGTGGTAGTACCACGACTGTGACAGGAAACATAAATTGTGTGAACATATATTTAACAATCAACATTTCTTCACAGACATTAACTCTGATATGGATATCTTACACACTAACAGGAAAGGAAAATTATTAAACATCTTGGAATCAATTGAAATTTATAAAGATAAACTTGTTAACCCTCAAAATTTAAACGACACAGCTATTTATGATAATAACATCCTTTTTGATCTTTACATCACTTCCGAGTTGAACAGGAAACGATCTACGTAGTATTGGTCACGTAATCTGCGTCATGTTCTTCATTGTAGTCAGTCTTAAGCTACGTTACGCAGTCGAAAATCTGTACCAGCGGTGAGTTCAATATCTTGATTGTAATTCTGTCCATTCTTCCTACTCAGTTTTTATTGTACTTATTAATATAAATACAAGCTTTATCTTTTATCTTTAGGTAACATATTTTAAGACATCTTAAATGTCTATTTCCTCATTCTAATTTTATCACCAATCTTAATTACCAAATATTTTGAAATGATTAACACTCTGGTTTTGTTACATTTTTCAATTTTAATAATTTTGATATTTTCACATTGCTTTTTGTTAATTTTAATGTCATACACTATTTATATATTTCTTGGTGAATCATTTTCTACTCAATACATATTAGATATTGCATTTTTTTTTTTACTTTTTAAACAACTATTTCAATCAATTTAATTGCATTTAAGCTTATAATATGCGTTTGAACTAAACAACATTTAGGTCATTTTATTTTCAACAATTGTTGACATTTAGATTATGTATCTTTGTAAAATTATTATTTACCACGAGCTTTACAAAATTTATGTTTCCTATTAAAGTCGTGGTACTACCACTGAAGATGGAGGAGCATTCCTCCGAAACATGTATGGTTTTTAACCGATTTTATTAATTTTATTCAATCATTATAAAGTGTTCATACAACTGTATTATATTACTTCTATTGTATACAACTACCATGAACATATTTTGTTTTGTATCTTTTCACAAATATTACGCAAATAGATTTTCAAATTGTAAATCAATACTTGTAAGATCACCAAAGTCCGCTTTATGCTTCCGATCAAAGTGGTGTTTAATATTGAAGCGTTTTATATGCACAAGTTTAAATCCAGATATTAAACAGCACACTTTCTTCTTTTTGTAAGTAACAAGAAATTCTTTCTCCCACTCTTTATGAAACTGACGTCCCGACATCGAAGCCATACCCGCCACTGAATAAGCGTGTCTTTACGAAGCAGCAGGAGGAGGAGATGGTAGGTGGAGGGGATGGTCGGTGGAGTGAGGTAAGGAGGCTTTGAGTGCAGTGGCCCTTCGGAGCCATTTTTCCCCATGGTTGGATTAGACACTTTCCTTAAAACTTACTTACTTACTTACAAATAGTTTTTAAGGGACCCGCAGGTTAATTTTCGCCCTCGCATAAGCCCGCCATCGGTCCCTATCCTGTGCAATATTAATCAAGTCTCTATCATCATATCCCACCTCTCTCAAATCCATTTTAATATTATCCTCCCATTTACATCTCGACTATTCCTTTGCTGTGGTCGTGTCAGAGAATCAGTTCCATTCCGAGCCTTATTGTGTGATTTCGTAACAAGCTGTTTTTACTATGATGGGTTGTTAGCCCTTCGCCCAACTCCCAAGCTGGAGGATCACCCCTTATCGCCTGTACACGACTGCTTACTCTAGCCTCAATATATTAAGTTTCACTAGATAGTTGGTTTCGTATTCCCAACATTTTTTTCCAGTTATTTCTTATTTTTTTAGATGTCGAGTGGCACTACCTTGTGTCTCTCCGATCTCGGCTACTCAATTAATATGTTTTTAATTCATTTTTGTGGATCGACTTAAAGATAGAAATTATCTGTTTCGCAGAATAATTATGGGCGAGTATAAAGAGTGACAGTTCTAATTTCATTTAAAATGTTCAAATTCTAAGTTTCTTTATTCTTTTCTGGACAAGCTATTTATATTAGGACAGAGGGACCAGTTATAACATTTGAGACGGAACAACGTCCTAATTTATGTTACTTTTCACTATGGAAGTGAATATGTCAATGCCATGGTTACAGTTACTTAATTTTCATGTGTTGGAAGTGGAAATAATCGAGGGTGTTGTGAATTTTTTAAACATTGCTTGAGTAGGCATATTGATGTATATTGTTACTTTTGTTTTGCAGAAAATGTAACAAAACTTTCTTTTTCTTTTCAGGTAAGCAGAATATGAAAACTTCGGGTGCAGAAATGTTGATAAGTAAAATTAATATTTTCTTTTTATAACAAATATCTATACATTTTAATATTTAATATTTGGCCTAATTTTAATATTTAGTGAAATTTCATTTTATCATGTACAACTGTTTCAGAATAGATATATAAATGATACATGAAATTACAAGTCTGGAAACTTTGCAGTGAATATATTCCTTCAAATCAGACCTTTCAGTCTTATTCTCTTTGCAATTATTTACCCTTCCTTTGTTAATTATAAGGATACAGCCGGTTACGATTTTCATATCCGTCATCCATTTTATTTTAGGTTTGTGGATGAATTCTAAATGTGTTTTGGTTAAATTTTAACGTCTTATTATTTCATTCCTTTACTAGTGCAAATGTTTATAATCGCAGAAATCTATTCTCTTTTCACTCTTTCTAATGCTCTAACATTCCATAATAATGTGTAAGTGATCGTAGCATTAAGATATCTTAGATTTTCCTTATCACACTGCCATGTGAACGTGTGTGTATTATTAGAGATCTGCACGGGCCAAAATTTTGAAGCCCGGCCCGGCTAGCACCAAACCTAAGGCGACATCGCTCGAAACTTCAAAGCATATGGCACAAGAAGTCAGGTGAAGGCTAAAATTAAGATGCTAATATTCAGTTGTGGACTTTGGTATTTCACCGTGTCCAGAAATTTAACATTTCTAACGCTTCGGAACTACATTCATTTCCCATCATCAGGACAGATAGTGAAGACCAGAGGGACACCTAGTATGTTGGGTACGTTACGTCTGACTGTTTCAAGAAACTAAGCTCTTAGCGATATTCTTAAGCGGAGAAACAAAGACACCAATAAAATGATAATTAAATCAATTTGTTTGATGTGAAAATGAATAGGTCTTACTTACTAGCCAATGTGACTAATTTTGTCACTCATTGTTTTGTAGGTACTAATCAACTTACGGTTTAGTGTTTTATACTGTCGCTCTGGATACATAATTAAATTCTGAAATAAAATATACCGATTATACAGTATATTTGTCACTTCGAGGCGAAGAACAAATACTTCAAAATTCTACTTCGTTTTTATTCTTTGCGATAAAATGATTACTAACATAGTCTTTATTAAAAATATAAAACTTCATCAAGGCCCGGCAAAAGGCTAAGAAAAACACACATTTCTTACTCTAGTTCACAGTATACGTATTCTAAAGGTCGGTTTTCACATAGGTACCGTGCGGGGCTCTACGAGGACTATTAGGGGACTGTGACGTGTATCACCGGTTTTCACATTAAGTACTGTACGGCAACTGTATGTGGACAGTTTTTTTTTTCCCCCATATTTTGATACTTACATCCCTGAATTTCTGTTTTGAGCCACACATGAATCAGACCACAAAATAATTTTTTTGATATCTGGAAATTCTGAAATATAATTCTTTAATAGAACACAAAGAGCATTAGCAATTTCATTTAGTCCTCTATCTGCTAATTCTTCATACCAAATATAACAATATGACTTTTTAGTGTTTATTGCCTTAGTAGTCAAGTTATGAAAAGCCAAGTTCCTTGAATAATAGAACACTGATGTATCAGATTCTGGACATTGCATAACACTTTGCAAATCAAAGGAAATAACTACCATGATTTTATCAACGTTTTCGGTGTCCAGTTTTTCTCTTCCCTGACTGCAACCTTCTCAGTTCCATGAATGTTGTGTTGTTGATTTTCACATGCATAATAATAAAATTAATGTTTACTCATCTAGATTCGCCTTCATCGGATGTAATACTACTTCGGTCGAATATATCAACATAATCTGGATCGTCAATATCTTCCTTAATATCACTAATTGTTACTTTTTCCTTGAAAAAACAAACTTCTTATACTGATGAAGTTGTATCCTAACAACGAATAACTAGTGACGTGATTACAAATGAGCATCTCATTGGTTCACGCAATTGTTGCAGCCCGCGTGGAGGTAGAACAAATTGGTAGTAATAGATTCTAATCGAGTATACATGGAACAAATGAATTCTTACGATATTGACCTGTAGAGTGCAGTTAGACCAAATTGGGTAGGAAGGAATATTTAGACTGGTATATAGAACAAATTGGCTCCAAAATCTAAAAAAAAGTCCAATTTGGACATAGAACAAAATGGTTCTCAGCCAGCGATATCACTCAAAATCCATTTCTTACCTTGACTTTTTTCCCTGACAAATGCGTCGCAGTGAGTGATGAGCACGGATAGCGATTCCAACAGGAGATTTTGAAAATGGAACGCCTCTAAGCTTGCGGACTACTGTTGGACAATGACAAGAGACTCCCCATAGCAGGAGTACAATCGACTAGCAAAGAGAAGATGTTCATGTGATTAAGTCCTTTTATTTGAAATTAGTATGTGTATAAAACCAGAGTTAGCTCTACTAAACACTCTAATATCACATTCATTTTTCCTGACTCAAAATTAAGTTAATTTTGCAATTTTGTGAAAGGAAATAATTTTAAGTGTATTTTTAGTATTTGAGGCTAGTATACTTAAAAACCAAAGTTATTAAACAAAATTTGTCAAATATGTCGACATAAAGTTATGGTACTTCAGCCATTTTGAGGAAGGACAGCATTTCAAAGTGTATTTTTGTTGACCAGTGTTATTTGTTTACTAAGTGTTAAGAGTTTTCGCATAATTCGATAGTGAATTTTTATATTCTTTACTGACATTTCTTCTCAGATTAAGTTTAGTGGATTGCAAAAGCCTTGGTAATTTCTTCGTCGAATTGAAATCATCCAAACTGGATAGGTTCTCTTTCGAGTAAAGTTATTTAGTTTCCCAATTTGCCAATGATATTGTGTGTTTTCATGCTATTCTTTATAATCAATTTTGGAAGTGAAGTTGTTGAAAGATATATATTTCGCTTCTAATACTACAATGCTTGTAACTATAGCATAATCTCTCGATCCCTTTACGTCTCCTGAATATTTTGTTTCTTTTTCTCTTCTCCGAAGTTTATTTTTTTCCATCTTCAAAGTTGAAAAGTACAGACACCAGAAACATTAATAATGATTTTATATTGCTTTGTTGTATTCATTACAGTTATAATAAATATAGGCTATCACATATTTTGTCAGGATTTTCCAAAGTTTATTTTATTTTCATCCAAAATAGAATGTAAGATTTGTTTGTAGGTTGGCCAAATTACCTTCCTAAAGTTACATTACACTTTTGATGACTTTCCGTGTAGTTATGTTACTGATATCGGATGAGACATAAAGAAGGTCTAAATTTGTGCCGCTACCATTAAAATGGGCAAATGTTAGTGGATTGATTACCTCATATGTTAACTCCATATTTGTTGAATTTGTGGTTCGTAGATTTCTATAGATGTGAGTATACCGATTTAATGTCTTTTAGATTTCCTTGACTACTTTGAAGGATGAAGTTAGGGAGTTTCTAACTCTTACAAGTATCCCACTTGCAACTTGTCCATATTTCCTTTAATAGAATGTGAAGTGAATATCCTGGAAGATGTACTTATTCAAGTCTCTCTTCTTTTATTTGCCTGAATCAAAATAAAATAGTATAGCTATTGAAATACAAGTTTGGGAAGTCATTTTTTCGAAATCGAGGAAAAGTTTGAAAAACGAGCAGAGAGAATTTTTCAATTTCCGAGATTTTGTAATGCATTTCACAAACATGTATTTATGCACGGTCGTATTTTTAAAATTGGACATGCAATATATTTTTCATTGAAAATTTAGAGTAATATTATTCCAAAGCTTTCGCAAAACTAGATACTGTAATGGTAACTAAGTAACAATAAGTGAATTGCAATGGGTCTATTTCAGTACAGTTTTATGTTATGAAGAATGTTTTCCCTAGCAAAAGTTTCTGTGCGGGAATTCCAACTTTCAAGGCTTAACAACAATAGCTGTAAATACAACAAAAAACACGATAGTGCAAAAACATATATTTTGTTCGAATTAATTACTTTTATGAACTTAGATATTTTGCTTTGTGTGAGACCTGCGAAATTCTATTAACCTATTTGTAAAAATTCATTCTCAGCAAGACGATTCCCAGTATTACAGATTTATCATTAGCTGTTGTAATTCTTACTGTATCTGCTGGACTGGTCAGCAACTTAACCGTGAAGATAAACATGACCAGGGTGCTGTACATGGAGGTGAGTCTACCGTTACACCCCAGACGTTTTCACCTTCTTCACAGATTTAAATGTAGTTAATTAGTATGGATGTGGACATTGTTCCTCTATTGAATACAACGTTCATAGTTCTCAACGATAGTTCTCTTTACGAGTAAATAAATATCATATAAATTATCCAATTCCTCGTTGTTATAGTGATAACTTACTTGCAAATGGCTTTTAAGAAAGCCGGAAGTTCATTGCCGTCCTCACATAAGTCCGCCATCGGTCCCTATTATGTGCAAGATTAATCCAGTCTCTATCATAATATCCCACCTCCCTCAAATCCATTTTAATATTAATCTTTGGGCAGATGGGAGGATAATAATAAAATGGATGTAATAAAATGAGGCAGATGGAATATGACGATAGAGACTGGATAAATCTTGCACAGGATAGGGATCGATGGCGGGCTTATGTGAGGGCGGCAATGAACCTGCGGGTTCCTTACAAGCTATTTGTAAGTAAGTAAGTAACTATGTTAGGTGAAGAATACAATGCGTGCAATTCTGCGTTGTGTAACTTTCTCCATTCTCCTGTAACTTCATCCCTCTTAGCCACAAATATTTTCCTAAGGTCTTATTCCCAAACACCCTTAATCTCTGTTCGTCTCCCAAAGTCAGAGTCTAAGTTTCACAACCATACAGAACAACCGGTAATATAACTGTTTCATAAATTCTAACTTTCAGATTTTTTACAGCAGACTAGATGACAAAATTTCTGAACCGAATAATAACAGGCATTTCCCATGTTTACTTTGCATTTAATTTCCTCCCGAGTATCATTTATATTTGTTACTGTTTCTCCAAGATATTTGAATTTTTCCACCCCTTTCGAAGGATAAATCTCCAAATTTTGTATTCTATTTCGTACAAAATGTTATGTTTTATTTAACGACGCTCGCAACTGCAGAAGTTATATCAGCGTCGCTGGATGTGCCCGAATTACGTCCCGCAGTAGTTCTTTTACATGCCAGTAAATCTATCTACTGATATGAGCCTGTCGCATTTAAACACAATTAAATGCCATCGACCTGGCCCGGGATCGAACCCGCAACCTTGGGCATAGAAGGCCAGCGCCATACCAACTCGCCAACCCGGTCGACATATTTCGTACACTATTCTGGTCATGAGACATAATCATATACTTTGTCTTTTCGGAATTTTTTACTTCCAGACCTATCGCTTTACTTGCTTCAAGTAAAATTTCCATGTTTTCCCAATTCGTTTGTGGATTTTCTCCTAACATATTCACGTCATACGCATAGACAAGAAGCTTATGTAACCCGTTCAATTCCAAACCCTATCTGCTATCCTGAACTTTCCTAAGCATATTCTACAGCGAAGTTTGCTTTAGCCCGCAGTGAATTTGAAAAGCATCATAGAGAAACTGGCCTATACGAACTCTGCTGTAAGTTTCACTGAGACACATTTTAATTAATCGAACTAGTTTCTTGAGAATACCAACGTAATGAAAAGTAATATGTTGTTTAGTAAACTGTCCGAAGACAGGTTTTGACCTCATAAGGCATCAATCATGATGTAACTAAGCCAATAGATAATGGGGTAGTTTGGCCAGTTCCTATCCCGCTCCATTGCATATGTCGCTGACTATAGTGGAACACAGAGTTCTGAAGTGTTCAAGGTCGTACGTAGTTTCGCTCGCTTACCCACCCTCCTCATGTACTGCTCCCTTTAGAAGTTACGCTGCAAAAAATATTTTACCACAAGTGTTGCTCATAGGCAGGTGAATTTATTTAACATAATTTTCTTTTTGACCACCTCTGTGGTGGAGGGGTCAGCTGCTCGTCTCTTATGCACAGGGCCCGGGTTCGATTCCCGGTCAGGTTGAATTTCCTGGTTGAGGTTCTTCAGGGTTTTCCTTCAATAGTAAGGAAATACCAGGAAATTCGGGCCAAAACATCCCTGAATATCACCGGCCTCATTCACACCAAAAATCATATTCGTAACAAATCAGTAATATATCTACAGACGCCATGTAGTTCACAAAAATAGTACACAATAGTTGGATTTCACCCAAAAGATTAACTCGCGATATGATCAGAGATGTTAAAGCGAATACGCGTAACAGCGAAAAAAAAATAGTTTTAATAGTTAATATTTTGTTTTAATGTGTAATATGATATGTTCAATGTATTTAATAGTTTTTGGATATTATTCTTTTGTTTTTATTTTTATTTCCCATAATTTAAATTGTAAATTTCTTATGCTTTTTTTAAATACGTTATAATATTTAAATAACGATTGTGAACATGAGTGAGATTGAATTTAAATTTAGTAGATAAATAGGCTAATTGCGTCTTTTTAAAAACAAAAAAGAAAAAAAAACATGTAGTCCTATTACTTTGAATTCATATTAGTGGTATGACAGAAAATGACTTACGATCTCGTCCTAGACCATTGCTTCTATTCCATCTTCGCGTTCTGCTTCTTCTTCCTCGTCGGTATCAGCACTGCCATCTGATTCACTGCTGTCTGTAAGTGTTACTATAATGCTCTCGACAACATTGTCTCGTAAGCCTTCTTTCAAGAAATCCTCTTCTTGCAAACGTTCAGCATGTTGCACGCATTTTCTCCAGTTGTCAACACTTACTTTGTCCAGTGCTTCGTGAAGTAATTGTTCAACGTTTGATAACCGGAAAGAACTATTTTCATTAGCTACTTCTTTTTTCACTTGCGCCCATATTAACTCTGCAGGATTATATTGGCAATGGTAGGGTGGAAGTCGAATTACTTCATGGCCCAGCTCTGCAGATATTTTATCCAATTCGTATGTTCTGTACTTCTGCTTATGAAGTCGTACAAGAGCCAATAATTCGTTCCTGGTTTTAGAATTGTCATGAGGAATGGACTTGTCCTCGAGCCACTTTTCTATTTCAGCTTTCCTAGTGTTTGAGGAAGGGGGCTTTTCTGTAAGCACAGAATGGTAGCTTGCGTTATCTATCACTATTACGCATCCTTCCTCCAAACTGTGCAACATGTTAACATACCACTGTTTGAAAACATCGTACGACATTTCACTGTGGTTGTCCTTGTCGCTTGATCCGGATCTAAATACCAGTTTGGCGCCAGAAATGAAACCGAACTTAGCAGATCCCACATGGCAAACAATAAGACGACCTCCTTTACCCAGAGGAATTTTTAAACCACCACAACGATTTTTATCTTGCCAAATGAACGATTTTGTGTGGTTCTGATTAACCCACGTTTCATCTAGATAAACGATAGGTCTTGTGTCTTTATTCACTCTTAAAGAGTGCATCTTTCTTAAAAATGCAATCCTAGCCGCAACAATGTCTGATCTCTCCATCAAGAATTTACGACCGTCGTTACATTTCTTGAATGAGAAACCAAGAGATGTTAACAATCTTCGAGTAGACTCTCCCGAACCACTGTAACCAATTTTGTCTCTTAATGCCTCTGAAATCTTAGCACACGTCGGGAACTGTCCAGCATCGTAAAATTCGTGCACTGTTCGACGTAAAATGTCCTTATTAAAATCATCCATACCAGTCACTGGCTTTTTATTGGAAGTTTTCTTCTTCTGGGGAGAACGAAAATATGGGCGTGGTTCATCTTCTTCTAGGGAGGCCGATTCATTCGCTTCAATGCAGATATTTCTTACGGTGTTTAAACTCACACCACAAGCTTTCGCCGTAACTTCTTGTGTTTTACTAAAAATTGAAGAAATAGCAGGCGACTCACTGGTAGAAGATGTTTGAAGTATTTGTAAACGTTAAAAATAGTCTCTTTTCTCTGGCTGCGTATATTTCGACTATGAGGCATACTTGAAGTATGTACACATAAAACACAGAATAGGACAATATAAGTTTAGACAAGGCACTTAACTGTGTACGTATCTGTACATAAAACACAGACGAGCACAATGTAAGTTTAGATAGGCACTTAACTATTTACGTATCTAACAAGGAAGAGCACTGCACAAGGTTAGACAAGACACTGAATTTTGGCTTTTTCTTTACAGTGTAGGAACCTCAGAATTTTACAGTAGAACCGGTCCCCAACCCCTCGCGGTGGCAGGAGGGTGAGTAAGATAGCAGTGAAAAGAGGGAAAAGTGAGTGACCTTGGCAACCATAAATCCTTGTGGACGACTTATAGTAACATATTACAGTAATCAGAGTTCAGATGTATACAAGCAAATTGTTGTTTCTCCGACACATATCGTCAAATGAGATGCAATTTCTGATAAAAAAAAATGCGCGTAACAGTCAGAACCTCAAACAGAGGTAACTTAATATGTTTCACTCCTTAAAGCAACTTTGTTTTGGATTTAGTAAATATGTCATTATCGTAAATTTCTGAAGTTTATTATCATCATTAATGTCAATATCACTGCCAATATTTTTAAACAATTATGATACTTGGTTTCTGTTAAAAGTCATCAATCTTAGAAGATACAATTATTCTTTTGAGAAATTTCATAGGCTCTAATGAGGCAGCTACTTAACCCATTAAGGCCCAAATTATTTTTATTAAAAAAAAAACGAAAATAATATAACTATTTCATAAATTTAATCCATAAGATGCCAAGAATATGTTTTGTTTATTTTTCCGTGCACAAAGTAGCTGAAAATCACCCGCTCTATAAATAGACCGCTGGGCACTTATGATATATGCGTATTCATTCGCAATAAAGTAAATATATTTTTTATGTATTTAATGTAGTATAATCAGAAACATTTACACCAATATAAATAAATTTATTTATGACAGTTTTAGTATTTAATGCAACAATGCAATGCTGCAGCTATAATGAAACACATTTATTTAGTAATATCTGTCTTTACCGAGTGTGGTAAGGCTCAAAGCATCTTTGACAGAGAGTTTCATCACACATCTTGCGGAATGTTACTGGTCTGCATTTACACCATTCTATCCGGCAGTGTTTCTGAAGGGTCGTTTTGCCATGAAATGACCTCTACTATCTATCCTCATACCAAATTTCACTCCTCGAGGTGATGAAATAGGGCGCTCCATTCTCTTGCAGTTCGAAAACATCTAGAGATATTGAACACCCAAGCATCGTCGGAAGTCAAGTAGGTCCAGGGAGTCTCGTCCATGTATTTCTCGGTAGACAATCCAACCATTTACTATAGCCATATCCAGCATTCTGACAAAGAGATCTCAGTACCACTTTTTTCCATGGATTGAAGTGGCATATTTCCCTGCTAACCAATCATAATGGTCCACTCCACCCATGTACTTACCGTATTTCTTTATGACCTGTGAAGTAACGGTTAGCGCATATGGCCACGAAACCAGGTGGCCAGGGTTCGATTCCGGTCGGAGCAATTTACCTGGTTGAGATTTTTCCGGACTTTTCTCTCAACCCAATATAAGCAAATGCTGGGTAACTTCTGGTGTTGGACCCCGGACTCATTTCACTGGTATTATTATCTTCATCTCATACAGACGCTAAATAACCTAAGATGTTGATAAAGCGTCATAAAATAACCTACTAAAAATATGACCTGTGGTTGCTGCACACTTATATTCTGTCTTACATTTCTGTCCCACCTGCTTGCAGAAGCCCCTACATCAGAGTTTGATCCTACTGGTACACATCTGTTGTCATCCCACTTCACAAACAGAATTTCACTATTAGTGTCAAATGTATAATCGTAGGACTCTCGTACTGCATTCTGTAGTAATTTGGTATCCTGAAGAGTAAGGCATCCATTCTGTTTTCTCTCACAGATTCTGTAACCCGGAAACCAAGATCCTGAAGGTGGAGCAAAAGGTCTTCTAAAAAAAATTATCAAATTATGTGTCGCGAGCATGAGGATGTGCAATGCAATCGAGCACATTCAGCACAACTCTGCTGCCTAAGACTAAGTCGTGCCTATTACTGACGTCATTTCAGCTGTGTCCTTACCAGAGATTTTTTACACTGGGAATAGAAAACCTCACTATGATGTTGGCCACAGAAGAAATTAGTCAAAAGTGATACCATCAGACATAATATTACGAAAGAAAATGAAGCAATATATCGTAAAAAAAAGTAAATGCTTGGCGCTACAGCCCATGAAGGGCCAAGACCGACCAGCCGGCTGCTGACCTCACATCCACATGCCGAAGCAGAGGTGGACGATCATCCAATGAGAATGGAAGTATCGTGTGGTTAGCACGATGATCCTCCCAGCCGTTATAGCTGGTTTACGAAACCAGATTTTCGCTACCTATCGTAGCTCCCTAAGTGCATCACGATGCTGGGTGTGCACTGGTCCCATACACTAGCCGAAATTTCATGACAAAATTTCTTCCCCCATGAGGACTCGAACCAGCGTGCATTCCGTAACGCGAGTCCTAGACAGGATGCCTTAGACCACGACGCCACAGCACGGGACAGCAATATATCATACCATTACAATATTGCATTTTTTCCTGTTTACTTTTATAATATGTTGGTGAAAATAGAATGCATGGTTTTCTTTATTGGTCGAGAAGTATTATTGCATATTTTATAGACCACTGTACTTAGAAGTAAAAAGGAATATATTCATTATGTATACACTGCAGACGTACACCGTATCACATTTATTTCCAATTTAGGGCATACGATAACACGTTCTGGGGATCGAATAGGTGCTAATCATCTTTCAGATGCTAATCTACTTGCAATAGCACAGTACTACTGCCGACAGTCACTTGCTAATATCAACTGTTACGGTACAGAGTGTAATGGCACACCTTTCTCCACTATTATTTTCACGTGATATCATAAGTGCCCAGCGGTCTATTCATAGACCGCAGCCATTTCAGTTCATATTGCTCCAATCAGTTTACATAAATCTGTGTTTTTCTTGTGCAATGCAATAGTAGTAACCTTGACACTACTAAATCACAAATCAATAACAATATCGAGACATTATAATACGGAAAATTAATTATATGCTTTACATAGTGTGACATCATTTTATACCTAACTAATTCGAACTAAGATACCTTAATGAATTCTTATTTTTGAAGGAGGATAAAATGTTGGCAAATTTAGTTAACATCTTACATGATATATATATATATATATATATATATATATATATATATATATATATATATATATATATATATATATATGATGAACATTAATATTGAATCAATGGGGCGCCAATAAAAAAAATCTAATGTAGTCGAGTGTGCAAGGGTCTATAAATAGACCACTGGGCGTTAATAGGTTAAGACAAATTGGACGATTTGACCTTCTTTTCAGGGACAAGCAGGTAAGTTTCTGTAAGATAATAACTCTCTCAGAAAATAAATTCAGGCAGTTGATAAAAATAATCTGCCATAATACTGTTTACTTTTAATACCAAAGAACTTGCATTTGTCATGTTGTGAATACAGTTTCGCAATAGATTGAACTGCCAATATTTTTATTGGATTATCAATGGAATTCTCTTAGCATTTCAATATTTCTTAAGGCAATTTTGTGGTGCAATTTTTATTCCTTCGCAAACTTTCTTAATCTTTTAGGATTTGTGCAGTAGGTTTAAGTTTTGAAAAGCATATACGTGAAAGTTTAGTAAATCTCTAACTTATGTACGTTTAAAAATTCTTAAACACCACCATAATCTGAGCAGAAGATACTTGACAAAAATGTAAATCTCTCATAATGTCTCACCGGGAATCGACAAAATTACAAATAACACACTAAAGATTGCCATTAAACATATATTAAAACCGCTTGTTTATGTGTTCAATCTACGTCTCCCCCAAGGAGTTTTCCCAGAATCTCTGCAAAATGCTGTAGTTGTACCGGTCCATAAGTCAGGGGAAAGAAAAAGCCTGAATAAATATAGACCTATATCCTTGCTCTCTAGCTTTTCAAAGATATTAGGAAAATGTTTAAAAAACAGATTAGAAAATTACTTAGATAAAAATAAAATTCAGTCCAAACATCAGTGTGGTTTGAGAAATAAATTATCTACGGAAGACTCAATTATTGAAGTCACTGGTAAAATTATGCAGTAGTTGGATAACGGTTCTAAATGAATATTTTCGAGGGAAAAATTGTTCCGTGGCCGGGCATCGAACCCGGGACCTTTGGTTAAACGTACCAACGCTCTCCCACCTAAGCTACCCGGGAACTCTACCATACACCGATCCAATTTTTCCCTCTATATCCACAGACCTCAAAGTAGGTTGTGCGACGGTCCTCGGTCGTCGTCGTTGTTGCCCACGACGCCTTTCCTTGCCCTCGGCTGCCAGCTCCGTCATGTATGGAAAGTATCTCAAGGAGGCACGTTTATGTCAATATTTAAAGATGTACACTAATTAATTTGGGCGCCAGCCTCCTCGAGATTACTCCGGTAGTGTATGAGATTTCCCAGGTCAGCTGCAAAACGGTTGGGACATGGGGTTTGGGAGACGTGCTCGTAAATTGAAATGATGTAGGCGCACACCAGAAGTTGTTGGTAAGAACTATGAGAACGTTTATTATTATTAAGTGTTCGTTTCAGATTAGCAGAAATGCGCGTCCAAGTGTATAATATACTGCTCTCTTAATGACAAGTTGGTCGACTAATTTCTGGATTCAAGTAATTATATGTTTTGTACTATAAAACACCGGTAATATAACGGAGAGTTGATAACTTGATGACAATTTATTCCGAATGTAATAATAATGACGAGAAAAGAATTCACACTTATAAGTATAATCCACACGACTTCTTCCTACACCCACTAAAAATTCTAAGTCCGTAAATTGTTATCCTTCCGAGTTAGGTTCGCCGAGAATATGTGGAGTGCGTCCTCACCGTACGCTTTCTATATGCCTTCTGTCTATCTGCGAAATCTATCCTCTACTTGCAACCACCAAACATACAATTTCGCCCTTCTATCTATAAATCACGTGTCTCTATTATGCATCCTGATTGGCCATAATTACTCTTACGTCACTTAAGACGCGCTCTTCAAAAATTGCTCGTTAACTAGATTCTCCCCTACTTCCGGTGTATCTGACAATTCTCTGACATATACCAGATCATCTCTTTTTCGAACCTGGCTTGGCGTCATCTTGCTGACCACCCGCAGGCAGAGTCCACACATTCCCTCATCGGTCAACTCCACGCCTGGACACATGTTTCCTGTCCGCGTAGCGTCGCTTCGGCCTTCCTGCCCACCTGTTACTTCCGCCTCACATTCTGGACCTTTCTTACACGTCCACGCTCCCTATCCATATAAGAATATTAACACGAAATACTAATCTGATGAAAACCTCCTTATCCTATACGAGGAACCGTCTCAGTTGACAACCGTCAAGCAACCAACATTGAGCGCAAACTAACTCTGTGTGACTTAAATTGCGGTTTTCTGTTAACGTACAGTGACGTGTATTATGCAATCCAAGCTTTCAGGTATAACTCCCTGAAAAGTTGATTTGAATAATTTCGAGGGAAAAATTGTTCCGGGGCCGGGCATCGAACCCGGGATCAAATTATTCAAATCAACTTTACAGGGAGTTATACCTGAAAGCTTGATTTGCATAATACACGTCACTGTACGTTAACAGAAAACCACAATTTAAGTCACACAGAGTTAGTATGCACTCAATGTTGGTTGCTTGACGGTTGTCAGCCCACTTTGAGGTCTGTGGATAGGCCTATAGAAGGAAAAATTGGAGCGGTGTCTGGTGGAGTTCCCGGGTAGCTCAGTTGGGAGAGCGTTGGTACGTCTAACCAAAGGTCCCGGGTTCGATGCCCGGCCCGGGAACAATTTTTCCCTCGAAATTATTCAAATCAATTTTTCAGGGAGTTATACCTGAAAGCTTGATTTACAACGATTCTATATGTTTAGGGATTTTCTTAGATTCAAGGAAAACTTTTGACATGGTTAACCATCGTTTACTTATGGAAAAAATTATTTGATATAGGAGTCAGAGATATTGCGCATAAGTTATTTCAATCATACTTGAACAAAAGAAATCAGGTAACCAAAATTGATGATAATATCAGTGAAAATGTAAATATTGATATAGGTGACCCTCGGGGAGCAATTTGAGGTCCTATTCTATTTTTGATATATATATATATATATATATATATATATAAATGATTTATTAAAGATTGATTTGTAAGTACATAATGGCTCCTGTTATTTTTACGCTGATGATACGGTGGTGATTTTCAGTGGTTTAACTTGGGAGGACACATATAAACATGCCAATGTAGATATAAATTAGATCAGAAAATGGTATGATGCAAATTTGCTATTTCTAATTATAACTAAAACTACTTTGGTGTCATTTTCTTTAACAGTCCCTGGACTGAACAAATTTAATTCACTTTCTCATTTAAAATTAATATACTCATTTTGTAAACTACCTACAACCTGCCCTTGCCTGAAAGAATCTGTAGCTGTGAAATACCTGGGAATTATTGTTGATCAGCGCTTGAAATGGGATAGACAAATCACCTTTTTATATAACAAGATCCGTAAAAAATTGACAAATTTGTAAACCTTCGCCATTACTTGCCTACTAATGTATTAAGGTTGGTTTATTTGACTATAGTTGAATCTGTTATCCAGTGTGGTATAACTGGATGGGGAGGTATTACAAAAACTGCTCTTCTTCCTCTAATTATGTTTCAAAAACGTATAATGAAATTTGTTTGAAAAGCGACTGGATTATCCAACACATTTGATCCATTCCGAATTGAATGCTTTTAGAATTCACTAAATTTATAAATACTCTTTAATGAAATTCTACCATAAAAATATAATGAAATTTGTAGCTCCGCCACATGATCATAATACAAGACGAAATGAAATTCTTAATTTATTTGAACCTTAATGTTTCACATCTGCTGCTTTACTACATATATAATATATATGTATATAATTCGATATAATTCGATAATAAAATTTAATTCAGGATTGACTACTTTAAGCAATGAAATTTTCAGATCCAGAATTAAAAAATTTATATGACAGACTTTCCTGTTTTATATGTGCCATGTATTGTAAAACAAGTTTATTTCTATCCTAAGTATATTTTTTTACCTTACCTTGGTTACTATACCAACATGACCTGTACTAATAAAATTATACTACTAATAATAAGTTAATATTAATCCATTATCAATCTCAACATTGTCTCTTTTTTCACTCAGTTATTACTAGTATTATTATTACTAATATTATTATTATCTTCTTTATGTGACCTTTTCTCTTAAGTATTTTGCCTACAAAGTATGTATATTTATGTATGTTTCTATCTACTCTTCTTACGAATGTGATCTTAGTGCAAGAACTTTAAATTTTATTTTAGAAAGAGTAGAGATTTCTATTTTTGTGAATTACCGGTATGTATAATCTGTGTAGGTCTAATCAGAATTTTAAATTTTAATTCAGAAGAAATAGGTATGTTTGGTGAACAATGTAAAATTGTATATCATTTTCAAATCTTTCTATCAAAACGGAACTGTTCCAGAACAGGAGCTTTGCTCTTTCGGGGTACTTTCTGTAGCGTTTTTTTATGTATATGTTATTATTAAATAAATCTAAATCTAAATCTTCCGAGCACTTTATCGTGTAGTTTATATTCGTGAGTAGAATTCTTTCATCTCTCAGGATTTATGTAAGTCTATGTTTTCTAAATGTGTAATGTGAAAGCTAAGTCTCTAAGTTATGTATATTACATCATTTTTTACACAGTTCCCATAATCTGGGTAGAATATATATGGGGGAAATAAAAGTCTATTTCTAGTACTTTACCGGTTAATTTGTAGTCTCGAGCTGCTTTTCTTAATTTTTCACGATTTATGTAGGCCTGCGTTTTTTCAAGGTTCGTAGTGTTAGATAAGAAAATCTAAGTTATAAACATTACAATGATTTTTACAAGGTCCTCATAATCTGAGCAGAAGATAATCGAGGAAAGTAAAAATATTCTTACAGATACTTTATCATATAATTTGTATTCCCAAGCAGATTTGTTAATCTTTCAGGATATATGTGGGCTTGTTTTATATAGGTTTATACGTGAAAGCTAAGAAAATTTGAGTTATTTACATTATAACATTTTTTACACAGTCCAATAATCTCAGCAGAGGTTATTCGAGGCAATAAAAATTCAATATTTTGTGTACAGACTAGGTTTAAACTGAGAATTTTTGTAATAATTATTAAAAACGAGAAAGTTTATATGTCCGTACCAAGAGATGAGAAGAATCTAACGTACGACTTTAATAAGAATGGAGAGTACGTCGCTGGAGAAAATAATGATGCTTTCACTTTTAATATTCCTCGCCTGTAACTCAGTACGCAGATATCGGAATACAGGTGCTCACACAGCCTCTTTCATGTGAGAGAGTTGAATATATTGAGTCTTATTTTTGACAACAAAGACGTACTCATATATTTACATTTCCTAACACTTACGACAAAAGTCAATGCAGTCTTAGGGACAGAAAGTTCTACAAAGTTATGGAAGTCCCGGAGTTATGTGATTGTCAAAGTTATACGTAAAAGAAAAAAAGTCACAAGGAAGAAACGGAGCAGCATAGTTGGGGCGCACTTGAATTGTGTGCAAAAGAATAGAAGTAACTTAAGATATTTGAAAGAAATATGAAACAATTAAAAAAATAAAATGACAATCTGGAATTAACATTCCACTGCAGAATATAAAATTGGTTCTGCTCCGATGAAAACTAGATTATCACTACTGTAATTTTACAAAATCCATCATTACCGATTTATTGAAGTTTTATTTATTTTATCAAAAGGAATGCTGGCCTAAATTTTAGTTTCGTTTGCTGATTACGTCATCCAGAAACGTTCTGTGGCACATAGTTAAGACGAGCTTTCAGATCCTTTACTTTATCAGAAGTGAGCTTTATTGGCGTGACATAGTACCTCTTTGGCAATACCAGCCGAGAGAGGTCGGCCTGTTCTGCATGCGACATCTGTTCATATCAACACTGGTTACGAGCTTAGAATACAGGCATTCTGGAGGTCATACTCACCTAACTCCCAGAAATTATGAAATACAGGTTGTATTTTCTCCATACCTAATGCGTCGAAGCACCCAAAAATACATGGTGGGCCTATACCGCGAGCTTTCACATGTCGAGATGTTTTCGTATTAATGTACGATTCACCTTTCTTCTTTTTAATCTTTGCTTATACGTTTATCCATTTTTCGGCATGCCTCTGACGTTTCCTAAAATAACCAGATATGCCAGGTTGATTAAAAAATATGTTATGTTTTATTTAACGACGCTCGCAACTGCAGAGGTTATATCAGCGTCGCCGGATGTGCCGGAATTTTGTCCCGCAGGAGTTCTTTTACATGTCAGTAAATCTACCGATATGAGCCTGTCGCATTTAAGCACACTTAAATGCCATCGACCTGGTCCGGGATCGAACCAGCAACCTTGGGCATAGAAGGCCAGCCAGGTTGATTATCACTATCTCTATTACTCATACTAAGCTATTACAATGTCCATAAATGTACTACGGTTGTACTCGTATGTGTGGTTACAACAACACAGACAATGAATGGCGCGCGTCTTCAGGCGGAGTGGCGTATTCGCCCTTCTCGTACGGAGTAATATGAATATTATGAACCTGTCACGGGCTATGCAGTTTCTACAATCTTACAAACAATGACAATTTCGATGTAATAAGCGAGAGCCCGTCAACATCTGCCATGCTTAAATGGCAGATGTGTCTTAAATATTCGGAGGAGTTAAAAACACAAAATTTGACCATTGGCGGGCTCGCCCTTCTCATATGGAATGCCTCATTTCTATTTGGCCTGTGTACATTTAGTAGTTGCCCAAAATAGTTTTTCCATCTGTTCAGGATGGAATGAAAGTCTACAAGCAAGTCACCATTCTCACAGTGTTATACAGTAGTAAATGTTTATTATCAAACTGGTTTATAAAGTTATAGGGTAAATTAGGGTCTGTTGGACAGTCGGGCATGTTGAACACTTTGTACTTTAACGTGTTACCTCGCCACACACGTGTTACGTGGGCACCACATTCTGCTAGAAGTCAATGACGGAAATAGCCACGAGTGGGGCTACTTCCGTCATTGACTTCTAGCAGAGTGTGGTGCCCACAAGTGGCGAGGTAACACGTTAAAGTACAAAGTGTCCAACATGCCCGACTGTCCAACAGACCCTAATTTACCCTACTCTACTGTATGAATGAATGTTAGAGAAACGTGCGAAGCGAGTTTCTAAATTTTGACGAATGGAATAATTGTATAACATTATAAACGTGTTTCATACGCTATTGTATTCTATGACAGCATTATAAAACAATCAATAAAGAAATTACTTATCAAATTGTAGTGACGGGTAGTCTGCTGTGATGGTCTAAGAAGAATGAGTTGCTACGACAGCAAATAAATCTAGTGGAATAGATTAGTTTAATAAGTGCTAACCCATCCTAATTTTCTATATTGAGTTGTAAACTGTGAAAAGGCAAGGTAAAAGTAAAATGATGCACACAATTCTGGTATTGATCAATAATCTTACTATGAACATGAAAAAGCTAAAAATCTCAAACTATGAAAATAAATAACGATATTGATGATGACAGTGATTATGATGATGGTGTAGACAATGCTGATAATTGTTTTGTTTTAAGAAAAGGACCGATTTAACCGACTACTATGTTACTCTACGAAGATATGCTAAGTAGATTATATCGGAGTTCTGTGTTATTGTTTAGCCAACTGTTGTTGCTTTTACGCATATCAATGATCATAATTGGTTAGAGTCTTAGACGTTACGAACTTCAGCATGGGGTATTTATCCACCTTAAGAGGGGATCTTTGCACCGTGACACGTTATGTATTCTTAATCGGCCTTTGCAAGAGGAAAAGAAAACGTGCACCTGTTACAAATTGCATCATTTCGGTAGATCTAATTTCTGCTCATGAACAAGAGACGGATGATGTTACCTACTACAAGGAGTGCGTTATAATAATGTAGATTAAGGAATCTAATACTACATACATACATACACACATGCATGTGTTGCCGTAGTAGATATAATGTTTCATATAGGATACCGCACGATTTCAAACCTCAAGGGCGCTGGGAGGGGGGAAGTTACCTTTCTACAGCACGCAGCACACAAAGTTTCATGGCAGAGATACCTAACACAGAGTTAACATTCCGAGGCCCGGTGTAACGTGATCCGCATTCCTGTGGGAGGGGGAGGAGGCTTCCCCTCCATCCTACAAGAGCGAGCCTGCAAACTTTTATCTCATCCCTTTTACACGGCACCATCTCATACTACTTCAAGAACAGATTAGCTCTCCATCTTGTCTTTCTGAAGTACAAACTACCGGACCAGATGGACGTCGTAAAGAAGCCTGAAACAAGTCCTGGATGTATAGACGTGAGGTGAACGCATTGACGTTTGGTGGCAGAGCTATGGAAACTCAAAATCTGTGTAAAAAAAATCCACATGTCGCGGCAGGATTTAACTTCACTTAACTTCTTATGACACATTGGATAAGTGTTCGAAGTTGAGGTTTAATAAAAAATGGACACAGTCAAGTAAATGAATCTAATCCCCTAACATTGGTGATTGAACAACGCTTGTTGTGTCGTGTCTGAAGGGTTTGGCGGCAGTGATATCTCTTGCAGCATAGTACATATACGCAGATATGAACCACAGCGGCGGGACGCACATTTTCGAGACGAAACATGTTATATTGTTATTTACAATTGAGTCAGTCAGGGCTGAAAAATTATGTCGAGTCGTAAAGCAAAGGCCGTGAAAAAAACGACTTGTATTATTCCTCTGTGTTTTTATTAGATCATACATGACCAGTCAAACCTAAGGGACGGCCCTCCTGCCGTCTTTTGGCACTTACAGCCAGCTCTCGAGGACAACATATTTACCCTTTAACAGCACTACAGTCTGGCAAGTGATCTTTCGAGCAACTAGTGAATTATTTACAGCACATAAAGAAATTGATAAAATCTTACCTGAATTTCAGAGCAGTTACTCAAAATGTTTTTCCACTACTTGCCACACTTGGTAAGGATACCCGTAATTTTAAGCTTGTTCTAAGCCAGTGATGTCAAAGCAAGCGCATTTTTCTGACCTTGAAATCGTCCGGGGCATTAAGCGCTAGGCATGGAAGGAGAAAGGATTATGTATATAAATAAACAGCCTGTCGGATTAAGAAAATAGTGGTGTACAAACTTCTAGCGGAACGTGGAATTTTATGTCGTTATTTTTATATGGCTTCTTTCTGTTTAATATTTTCTATATTGTCTGCAAACTAACACCAATTTCTTAATATTGTAGTTGTGTTTTAAACATTAATAACATAATAAAGAGTAAAGAAGGAATACTCACGTAAATTCCATAGTACCTACAACTATACTGTATTAAGTGAATGAAACACATCATTCATTAAGAAAGTAGATATCCCAAAGAAAGAGATTGAGTATGATATGATAAGTTGGAATTGATATCGATTATATCTTTAGCCTTATAAAAGTAATCAATAAACTAAAACAATATTATAGTACAAAGCAAAGTTACCTAGGTATTATATGTTTAACTGTAGTTATAAAAACTCTTATCGTATTATGCTTTAAAGGTGATATTGGTACTCAACTTCATATAATCAGAATATTAAATTATTTTTTCGAAATCTTCTGAAGCTATAGAGCTGACTTTTTACCAACACATGGGCACATATCTTTAGTTTATGATAACAGTAGTTGCTTTGTTAATTTATTTCCTTACAAACATTTTCCATGCGAATATTTTAAAAAATTGTAATACACTATCTTCAGTATACGTATTTACGACACACTGTTTCAGTACCTGTAAGGGTACTAAATAAACATACCTGAAATTTTCACTTTTCTGTAAAAAGTTGAGAAAATATTCCTTTTCAATAAAAAAAAAGCTTGTGAAAAATGAGAATTAAAATTAAAAGTTACATTCTTATACTGCACTTATAGTTTTCAGACAAATATAAAAATTAACATGGATACAGTTTTAATAAGTTCTCTTCCCTTCATCCATTGAACCAGTGCTGGCCATCCCTGTAAATAGCTCGACCAAGCTGCATATAGTATCTCTTTCTTCTATCTCTTTCCTTTCAGCTGTAAAGCGCTCAGGTTCCCCTGAGCTATAAAGCGTGCGCTTGCACCTATGGGCATCAGTTTACTGATTGCTCTAAGCTCTTCACAGGACGCAATATGTGGGTTTCACTTATAAGGCGTTGTACTAAGCTGGCTACGCACAAAATTTTGCTTGCTCCTTACATTGTCAGTCAGTCATCTCTCTGAAATGTAATGAGAAATATGTACTTTAACCATGTTTAGATAAAGAGTAGGGCAAAGATTTTTCCAGTCAAATGCATCTACTCAAGAAGTCGTACGAATTGTGTTTACGTAGGTTTAGACAACGCTTTCCAGAGATTACACAAGCATCGGAACACTGTGTTGTTAAATAAAAATGTCAGGAAACAGGTTGCGTTCTCCATAAGTAGTAACATTGTCCCAAGAATGCTCTAACAGAACAAAAAATTGAAAATTAGGCTATATGCGTATGAGAGTGAAGTTGAGGCCAAGAAAATACCCGTCGCGACACCTAGCATAAGAATATTGAACATAACGCAAGTTTCTGTGCTAAAGGATTTGAAGTATCTTAAGTTTCATCCATATAAGACGTCGGTAGTTCATAAATTGAATCCAAGTGATCCAGAAGAGCGCATAAGATTTCTCATTACATGTTGTAATCAACCTACGACACAATTATTGATCCAGTGCTTCTTATCACTGACGGAGTTTCCTTTCACCTGAGTGGTCATGTGAACGTTCAGCATACTCGGAACTGAGATACTGAAAATCCTATTTTTTCTCATGTAGTCTGTAGTCAGTGTGCAAAGAATAGTTGGACTCACATTTTTACAAAATAATTAAATTCTGATCTTTTGTGAACAATATTTTGTGACCGTCTTCACAACTTCTCATGGCACAAGAAAAGAATTACGCATTTCTCAGTAAAATGGCGCAACAGCACACACATTAGTGCATTCACTGGAAGTCCTATATGAAGCTTTTGGCGACGGAGTAATAAGTACTGCTCGGTTTTCATATTTGTCGGTATGCGACTTTCAAATCAAAAGCGTGTACGAAAACGGCCCGCATACTTTGGAAGTTCTCAAGGATGAAATAACGAGCCTAATAGATAGTATTAGTGAGAATGGTCTCCAATGAGTATCCTAGAACTCCACACATCGCTGAAACATCTACATTGAATGCAAAGGAGGATAGTTGATCAACTGCTCTGAAATTTAGGCAAGATATTCTCCATTGTTCCTTAAATAAATAATTCAGTACTTACGCGAAAGAACACTTGCCAGACTGTAGTGCACATGACGCGGCAAGATTATCATCCGCGAAAGTCGACGATTTCCTCTTACAGACTGCAGTGTTGAGAGGCGGCGAGATTAATGGTCCTTTGGATTTCACTCGTCCTTTAAATACTTTTTTAGAGTTTCATGTTTATCAAATATCCCTTTGATCATTATACTATTTACAATTTAAATTATTGCATATATTGACAGGAAATGCAGCGGTGACATTTTAAGCTGCAGCATGGAAGAAAAAGGAAAATATATTCCCCTTGCCAACAGTTTGCTTAATTGTTTCTTTTGTAATTTTGTCATTTAGTTAGTTTTAAATAAATTTTAAATTAAAGAATGAAAATCTTTCAGTGTCTGAAAGTATGAAATATCATAATCCAGAGAAACCTTATGATTTGTAGAGTTATGTTACTCCATAAATATTTATAAAGAAGCAAATTTATTATTAGTTGATTTAAGGATATCAAATGCAATTTTATTCAGGTTTGTGGAAAACATCAGAAGACGTGAGTAAGAATTGTGGTAATGTTATTAAAGTCACATATATCTATACGAATAATAAATCTGTAGCCGAAATTTTTCTGGTAATTTTCGCTTTTCCAAAAATAATTGGTCCTAACATATATAATTAACCACCCTGAAACCGAAAATCGCTTTTTTGAAATTTTTGTTTGTATGTCTGTCTGTCTGTCTGTCTGTCTGTCTGTCTGTCTGGATGTTTGTTACCTTTTAACGCGATAATGGCTGAACCGATTTATATGGAAATTGGAATATAAATTAAGTTCGTTGTAATAACTTAGATTTTAGGCTATATGGCATTCAAAATACTTTATTTAAAAAGGGGGTTATAAGGGGCTTGAATTAAATAAATCGAAATATCTCCCTTCTTGTTGACTTTCATGAAAAATGTTACATAACAAAAGTTTCTTTAAAAATGATGTCCGATAAGTTCTATTCTAAGCAAAATTTTGATAGAACTAATATTTAACGAGTTAAATGAGTTTAAAAATTAGAATAACAATTCCACCTACTGACCTGTAATGAAATAAAAACAAATGACTTCGTCTATAAGGGGTCTTGGGCAACAACAAACGAAAGCTATTAAACATAGCCTACAGAGAATGTTTCTGTATTTGTATGAAGTAATCTCAGAAGCTAATTAATCGATTTGTATAATTATTATTTCACCATTGGGAAGTGTAGTTTCTCTAGATGGACATAATGGTGTAATATCATTACAGTAACTTCTGAATGAATCAAGGACAGGTAAGATTAAAATAGCTTCTTAGACGGTTAATTGTCCTATGTTTTCTTGTCCATTTCTTTCTTCGTTACATGTACTAAACATTAATTTGTAACCTTATACTGTATAAAATTATATTTAAGTGCTTGACGTAAGGAAAATGAAAATCTGTTAATAAGTCACACAGTTGCTTCACTTCCCCTTCGGATGTCCGCCTCCCTCCATAGGTGCTATGCACGTTGCAGGTTACACAGTGGCTCGGCGCAAGATCACATTAAAAATTAAATTAACCGTCTTTAGAATGTCTCTGCGACAGAATTTCAAAATCAGGAATTATGTCACTTACTGCCAGTTGTAGTTGATCACGAAGGAATTTGTTTTTCTGTCGTGATCTAAATTTGGTTTTTACTATTTTCATTGTTGAAAATAACTTTTCTCAAACATAAGTTGTAACGAACATGGCTTCAACAGCAAGCGAAAGAACGAAGCTTCGGATATATATTTTATGGCAAAGATTTGAAAAGTTCAACATTTGTCAAGTCCTTACATCTAGCTTTCATTGTAAATCTGCGAGCTTAAATTGAAGATCTAACCGCATTATTCGTACATCTGCCGAAAAAGATCGACGTATAGAGATGATGATGATGGTGATAATAATAATAATAATAATAATAACACTTAACCTTTCAATGTTTCTTCAGTAACATATAGTGTAATGCCGTTTTATGTCATACAACCGTTTTCCTCGTAATACTTGTGAACAAATCATGCATTTAATATTCTCATCATATTGGCCGCAAAAAATGCGTCCTCTCATCCTACTTGGAACTTTCGTTTTTGTAGAGGTACATGGTTTTTTAAAAAGGGGGACAAAACCAACTGTGGTAACTTTCGAGGAATATCACTTTTGTTGACGTCGTACAAAATTTTGTCCAATATTCTTTTGAGGAGATTAACTCCGTACGTAGATGAAATTATTGGGGATCATCAGTGCGGTTTTCGGCGTAATAGATCGACTATTGATCAGATTTTTTGTATTCGACAGATAATGGAGAAAAAATGGGAGTATAAGGGTACAGTACATCAGTTATTCATAGATTTCAAAAAGGCATATGACTCGGTTAAGAGGGAAGTATTATATGATATTCTTATTGAATTTGGTATTCCCAAGAAACTAGTTCGATTAATTAAAATGTGTCTCAGTGAAACATACAGCAGAGTCCGTATAGGTCAGTTTCTATCTGATCCTTTTCCAATTCACTGCGGGCTAAAGCAGGGAGATGCACTATCACCTTTACTTTTTAACTTCGCTTTAGAATATGCCATTAGGAAAGTTCAGGATAACAGGCAGGGTTTGGAATTGAACGGGCTACATCAGCTTCTTGTCTATGCGGATGACGTGAATATGTTAGGAGAAAATACACAAACGGTTAGGGAAAACACGGAAATTTTACTTGAAGCAAGTAAAGCGATCGGTTTGGAAGTAAATCCCGAAAAGACAAAGTATATGATTATGTCTCGTGACGGGAATATTGTACGAAATGGAAATATAAATATTGCAGATTTATCCTTCGAAGAGGTGGAAAAATTCAAATATCTTGGAGCAACAGTAACAAATGTAAATGACACTCGGGAGGAAATTAAACGCAGAATAAATATGGGAAATTCGTGTTATTATTCGGTTGAGAAGCTCTTATCATCCAGTCTGCTGTCCAAAAATCTGAAAGTTAGAATTTATAAAACAGTTATATTACCGGTTCTTCTATATGGCTGTGAAACTTGGACTCTCACTCTGAGAGAGGAACATAGGTTAAGGGTGTTTGAGAATAAGGTGCTTAGGAAAATATTTGGGGCTAAGCGGGATGAAGTTACAGGAGAATGGAGAAAGTTACACAACACAGAACTGCACGCATTGTATTCTTCACCTGACATAATTAGGAACTTGAAATCCAGACGTTTGAGATGGGCAGGGCATGTAGCACGTATGGGCGAATCCAGAAATGCATATAGAGTGTTAGTTGGGAGACCGGAGGGAAAAAGACCTTTAGGGAGGCCGAGACGTAGATGGGAGGATAATATTAAAATGGATTTGAGGGAGGTGGGGTATGATGATAGAGACTGGCTTAATCTTGCACAGGATAGGGACCGATGGCGGGCTTATGTGAGGGCGGCAATGAACCTTCGGGTTCCTTAAAAGCCATTTGTAAGTAAGTAAGTACATGGTTTCGAGAGAGAGATTGCGACGATACGCCACTCGCAGGTCAGAGACAAATACAAATGGAACGGAGTTTGACTCTAGTGAGTGAGAGGATGGGGGTTGTGGGAGGTAGGAAGCAAGAGAAATGCATAGCTATCATTGCGAGCCACAGTGTGCTTGCGAGTCACATTTTTGCCACGGCTAGCATAGAGTGTTCGTTGTTGAAAGAGAGTGTGAGCGTAGCTAGCAATGCAGGTGCATGTTAGAGACCTCTGACGTGGTATGAGCAGAGTGAGATTGTAGCTTTATGTGGTTAACCAATCAATGAATCGCAGTGCAATATAAACAAATCAATTACCGGAGTACAACGTTGAACCCTACGCACAAAAAACGTAGCCCCATTCAATTGCTGCGACACATAAGTTACATTTCAGTGGTAAACTAGCTATACGTCAGGCTTCACGACATTCACGACAATAGTCTAAGGGTACGTGCAAGACGGAGCCTGGTCGGTAGTTGGTAGCCTGACTGGTTACGTGGTCGGAAGGAATGTCCGAACGTTAAGCAATGAAGACGTGCAAGACGAGGCCCGGTCGGTCAACTGCTACGTAGCCTGTTAGCCCGTTGGTAGCTCGTAGAATGAATCACCTCATTTTTCCAACTACCAGCGACCTAGATGTCTTTACTTCACATGCGCCCTGCGAGTCCGTAGAATTCCCAACGTGCTAAACGCCTACTTCTCGTCATTTCAAGGCGTATAAAGGATTGGGAAAGATTAATTTCAAATGAAAATAATAATAATAATAATAATAATAATAATAATAATAATAACAATAATAATAACAATAATAATAATAATAATAATAATTATTATTATTATTATTATTTTGCCAGAAAAATACCATACAAAGAAATTGTAAATTTACAACATTCTAGCACTCCCCTGAAAGAGTTCTCATGCTCAGGGGAGGATCCCATACAAAAATGTAGACGCATAAATTACAACGTAATAACATCTAAAAATTAATTATTACTCATAACAAATTGCTAACATACATTTTAAAATTTCAAACTGTTGGAGTTAAATATATGTGCGTATTTCTTTATTAATTTGTTATAAATTCTAGGGCAAATATTAGTACTTTCGTTGGAAGCAGTGCTCGTTAAACACTTGGATTCCAACAAACGTATTGTATCTATGCTTTTGATTTTGTTTGTGAGTATATGATCTGAAATATGTGTAATTTCTATATAACAAAATTAATAATGCATTCATATAAATTTGATGTATTTTCAAGACTTTAGATAAGATAATCAATGTTTACAAATTTTGAAATCAGACTCTACCCGACCACCAAAGCCCATATCTTATTGTGAAATTGTGAGATGAAGTAGGAGTTGAAATGGATACTAATAAAGGTAAAGGTAATTCCTTCACTTGCCACAAAGGCACTTCGGGGGCATGGAGATAGAGACCTATGCTTTCCTGATTTCGGCACTGAATGAATGAGGTGGTGTGAAATGGATACCAATAACAAGTAATTTTGTAAATAAATAATTTATATTTTACAGAAAGTGGTGATTTTATAAACAATATAATTAGCGGTACTGACCTTTTTGGAAATGAATACATATTATTTTACCAATGCTCTATGTGTATCAGAATGAACTATATGGGATTTAATGAAAGGGTTTTATTATGACACTTTCCAGAAAAGTGGAATTATTTACGTGGTTATTTCCGTACTGAAAATACCCAAATATCTATGGTACATTTTGGAGAACCTGAAGACCTACATAATCCATCCTGGCACTTTTATAAATTGTTATTGTTTTTAAAGACAATTTTGTAAAAGCAGGGTAAGTTCAGCTACACTGACTGGCAAGCGCAAACAAGCTTCGTTCTCATCACCCCGACCTTCTGAGCGTATTACGAATCTCAGCGCTGAGCAATTTGATGGCATCACGGTGTTCCGAATTTCAACGATGACGTCACTGATGCTCAACCGGTGTCGCATCAGTGCCATCAGCTTGCAAAGGTGGTGACAGTCTCCATCAGCCGCCATCAGTGAATCTGATCGGTTGTTGTATATGGCGGGAATTAGCAGACGATGACATCGTGCACTGTTGTGTGATGGCGGTGTGTTCTGTTTTGGTTCTGCTGTATTGTTTATAATTAGCATAACGCAAAAAATATGTTCATTGTTTATGAACGAACATATCAAAGGACCAGTTATTACTACTGGTTCAAGAAATAAATTATTTATGCTCTCTTTTCTTTGAGCGAGTTGGCAGTACGGAAATTTCGCAAAATCTTGCTAGTGTAGCACAATAACAACTTGTACAGCCGCCATGATAGCCATTGAACCTTCCAACAGTTTTGTTCCTATTCCGCTGCAGCGCTACGCCATTGATGTCCACCGGTCGCATGAAATTCGGAATACGCTGTCTGCCCAGCCACCAGCTAGCTAGTTTACGAGCGACCAACTCGGTAACGAACTAAGCACAACTTATCTAATATCCTCTTGTTGTGGTATTAATTCCTATCTTTAATTATATATAATTATTTAAATACAATTTGTACGTTTTACCTATTAACATATTTGTTTTGTCTTGCACTAGCTTTCAGTTATTGTGCACTATCTTTAATTATACGCTATCTATTAAAGAAATTATATTAAATTATTCGTTACACAAAGTTTTTATTCCTAGGTAAATGTTTTAAGAATTGAAGACATTATTACAAAAACAGCCCTAGTCACTTTTAATGAAATTGAGTTAAGGACACATTTATTATTATTTTAAATGTTTATAGACTCCATAAAGGCTCATGTCAAGTACAATAGACACAAGGATGAAACACCAATTGAACGGGAATAGCTGACATGTGTTATTCTTTTATTTTTTATTGTTCACCTGAAAAATATCAATTTTGACAAGGATTGTTTTTGTAATAATGTCTTCAATTTATAAATTTCATATGACGTTTTATTCTTCTCCTTCGTTTTGAATGAAGTAGAACCCGTAGTAGGGCCTACATTGCAAGTTGGCTTATTATAGATTTACTAATTCCTAGACATTTCAACGAAGTGAAGAGAAACGGCGGGAAGCATTTGAAATGTAAATATGGAGAAGAATGGAGCGTGTAAAATTGACAGACAAAATAGAAAATAAAGCTGTACTAGAAAGAGTGGGTGAAGAAAAAAATATTTTCACTGTGCGGGCCGAGAAAAAGAAACTGGGTTGGTTATTGACTAAGAAGAAACTATTTAGTGAAGTATGTACTGGAAGGAATGGCGAACGAAAAAAAGATTCGGGGCAGAAGAACATATCAGATGACAGACAATATTAGGATAATGTATGGATCGTATGCGGAGACGAAGAGGAAAGCGGAAGATTGGAGAATGCTGGGATTGCACTGATCCTTGGTAGAAAACTACGATTCAATGAATTACTTTATTTCTAATCAGGAATGAAAGTTTCTAAAACATAATTTCTAGCATTCTTCATGCTTAAGCCTTTTACGACAGGAAGTTGTCATCTGCGATGATAGCTGGGCGTTAGTTCGCGAGTTGAAATCTATCCGATAAACATACAGTGCGTTCGCGTCACGGTTGATCCCAAGAACGCGGAAAAATCCCAAACGCTGATTGCTTCATGCGTCAAGGCTGCCCTGTATGTTTCCGGTAGTTGTCACAGTTTAGTACAGTCTAAGATGTTAGTGATAGGACACGTGTGTACTTGCGTACTTCTTTTAAATAAGTTTGAATTGTGTGCCGTGCATTAAATTAGTTGTTCAAATAATTGAAATGCAGGCTGAAAAGTATACTCTACAATAGCGAATATTTGTGTAAGAAACTTTTGTCAAAACAGATTCATGTCTGCAATTGTGTAGGCAATTTGTGGACAAATTCACAGATATTCGACCTCCACTAGATTAAGAAAACGGGATGGCTGAACTCTGAAATTCGTAAGCTAGAACGAAGGGTTTCAACAGAAGCAAAACTATATGATATTGGTGCATTTCGTAATAAATATTTACGTCGTGTTGCGCAAGAATCAGGCGTATTAAAACTTTAGTCCATGCGGCTATTAAATTGTTTTAAATTAAAACCTTACATATTTACTGTAGTCCAAGAATTACGGCCGCATGACAACGGAAGTCGAGTAAATTTCCGTAATTGAGATGTACATAACATTGTAGACGGTATTGTTGATCCACCTTTAAAAATTTTCTCTGATAAGGCATGGTTTTACTTACGTGGTTATGTATGTTCACAGAACAATAGATTCTGGTGCACAGATAATTCGTGACTAATTCACGAATTTCCCCTGCAAGATGAAAAGATTGGTCTGTGGTACGATGTAACGGCAAATTGAGTAATAGGACCTATATTTTTTGAAGATATTGTAAATTCAGAGAGGTTTCGTATGCAAATACTTGCACAATTTTTTAAAAATTATCTGATAATGAGAGACAACACAGATATTTTGAACAAGATTCTGCCACTGGCCGTGCTGCAGGTGCTTCTTTGGAGGCTATAAGGAAGATTTTTGATGACAGAATTATTTCTACAGAGGGTTATGGTCTGCATGTTCCCATGATCTTACCGCGTATGATTATTATTTGTGGAGAATCCTAAAAAATAAAGTCTATACAAATAGCCCACACACCATCAATGAACTGAAGAAGAATATAAAAACAGAAATTAGAAAAATAACAAAAGAAGAATTTTTGTGCGTGAATTCAAATTTCATCAAAATATGTCGAGAAAGTTTGAATGCTATTATTGTGCAAACCATAAATTAATATAAGTTATACGAGTGCAATCCGCCGGAGATTACGGATCTAAAACACAGCGGGTTACCTCGCTCTCTACAGGCTTCCTCCCGCCTGCTTTCTTCAGATCAAGCGCGATGTGAACGCACTGTATATTTAAAGGACGATAAAATACTTAGCATGGCTCTTTAATTTTTGTGGTAGACATTCGGACCTGAAAAAATTTGTCACTGATAGTGGATTCCAGGCAAAGTTTGACAATTTTTCGTCCATACTAGAATATTACAATGCCCTGCCCATCTCAAACGATTGGATTTAATGTTCCTAATTATGTCAGGTGAAGAATACAATGTGTGCAGTTCTGCGTTGTGTAACTTTCTCCATTCTCCTGTAACTTCATGCCTTTTAGCCCCAAATATTTTGTTAAGTACCTTATTCTCAAACACCATTAAGCCCCGTTCCTTTATCAAATTGAGAATCCAAGTTTCACAACCATACAGAACAACCGCTAATATTTAAAAATTCTGACTTTAAGATTTTTTGACAGCAGACTAGATGACAAAAGCGTCTCAATCGAATAATAACAGACATTTCCCATATTATTCTGCGTTTAATTTCCTCCATAGTCTAATTAATATTTATTATTGTTGCTCCAAGATATTTGAATTTTTCTATCCCTTCGAAAGATAAATCTCCAATTTCTATGTTTCCATTTCGTACAATATTCTGGTCACGAGACATAATCATGTACTTTGTCTTTTCGGGATTTACTTTCAAGCCTATTGCTTTACTTGCTTCAAGTAAAATTTCCGTATTTTCCCTAATAGTTTGTGGATTTTCTCCTAACATATTCACGTCATCCGCATAGACAAGAAGCTGATGAAACCCGTTCAATTCCAAACCCTGTCTGTTATCCTGACCTTTCCTAATGGCATATTTTAGAGCAGGCCTGCACAAACAGCTCTCAACGAGCGCGCGCGCTCCTTCGGATCGGGAGAGCGGTGTTTACCGCTCGCCGAAATGGAGAGGAAGATGCTTCAGACTTGCTATAGGTAGAGGATTTTTTTATTTTATTGGGTTATTTTACGACGCTGTATCAACATCTATAGGTAGAGGAAAGGGAAACGACCACTCAGTTATCTAGTGGAGTGCAGTGTGTAGGCCTATTCTCAGTAACTGTTTCACGTTGCTTACCTAGCCTACTGCTATAGTATAGTATGGAGGAATCTAAAAGACGGAACGTAACATTTAACATTTAACGATTTACAGCTCGAACTTATTGATCTTCAATGTGACCTAAGGGCTAAAGATCGTTTGAATAATACTACTAGCCTGGTTGAGTTTACAAGACTAAACATTAGCAATAATATCCACGACTACACAGGCTGGCTGTGAAAATGATTGCTATGTTTGACTAAACATTTATATTTGTGAGCAACTGTTTTCTGTAATCAACTTTAATAAAGGCAGATATTGAACATCTGTAACTGATGTTTCATTAAGATCAGTAGGCTACTGTTCCTTTCAGCTGCCAACAGCATAAAACCTCGTTTTGATGTACTGATAAATAAAAATATAACAAAATGATATTTTACATATAAGTAGCTATAGAATTTCTATTACTTCTGTAAAATAAATATTTCTTTATTAATTAGTAATAGTCCAAGATAGTTTTGCAAACACTGAACGGGAATTCATTTCATAAGCACTGGTACTAGTACTTCCTTGTGTGTCTTCTTCAGGCCGGTGGAGAGGAAGGACGTATTTTTCGCAGCGGAGAAAAGGTTTGAGCAATGGGCTGTGAGTTGGAGCTGTACCGGGCAAGGATAGGCGGCTGGGCGGCCAGGTCAAGGATGCAGCGGAGCGTGAAAGGGACAGCTTTGGCAGGTCTGGCTGAGTGTCTCTTCTTTCACATAGTGATCGCGATACTACTAATTATTGGTGGTATCGAACTGAATCCAGGACCTGCAAGCGACAACGGAGTGATCAGTGTCAAGTGTGGCAGCTGTAGAAAGAACCTACGAGTAGGCGTGCTGTGCAACCAGTGCGAGAAGTGGTTCCATCTGACTTGTCAGAAGATCAAGAGGGAACAGATAGTAGAAGAAACGTGGCTGTGCAAGGACTGCGGGAACGAGGCAGGCAACAGGGAGCTCATCGGTCTACGGAACGAGGTGAAGAAGCTACGGGAGAATCTAGAGACGGCGGAGCAACGGATCAAGTTTCTGGAGGACGAAAATAAGTTGTTGCGACGGGAAAAGGAAAATGGCGAAGAGAGGGAGGAGAAGAAGAAGCATGGTGCGGCAAGTGTTATCATCGGAGACTCCATCATTCGACACGTAGGGAATCTACAATCGGAGCTGGCGACAGAGTGTTACCCTGGGATTAGAGTGAAAGAAATGAAAAGCGTGATCGAAAATCAGGAACGAGGGGACCCGAAAAACATCGTCCTTCACGTAGGAACAAACGATTTGCGAAGAGGTGTTGATTATATCATGGCAGATGTATATGACTTGGTGATGGAAACGAAGAAGAAATATCCGGCAGCTGGGATTGTCATCAGTGGAATCGTCAGACGGAGGGATGTGAACTGGAGAAAAGTGGGTCGTGTGAATAAAGCTTTCGAGTGGGTAGCGGAGTGTCTTGGTGCGCGTTTCGTCGATCCAAATTCCTGGATAGACGACAGATGCTTCGGAAGAGACGGAATCCACCTAAATCGGAGGGGGGCTGCAGACATGGGATCCCTCTTCGCGCGGGTAGTTACTACAACATGGCGCGGCGGGATCGAGGATCCATCAGCTGGCAGCGGCACCGAAGGACCATCAGCCGACGGCGGGGGCGTGGGACTATCGGCGGTCAGCGGGGGTGCGGTCGAAGACCTATCCGCGGGCGGCGTAGACCTGCAGTGACGGCGAGGTGCCACGGGGATTCAGAATGTTCAAGTAAGGACAGGCCTACTAAGACTACTGCAGGTTAATTGCCGAAGTATTAGAAATAAACTTATTCCGTTTTGGAACTTGGTCGATGTTTATAATCCAGATGTAATAATTGGGACGGAATCATGGCTTAGGGAAGACATAAATGACTCGGAAATTTTTAGGTCGGATTATAGAGTCTTCAGAAAGGATAGAAGTGAAAAGGGAGGGGGAGTTTTCGTTTGTACTAAGATAGAAATAAGTAGCAATCTTCTGTGGATACATGAGGAAGTTGAAATATTGAATGTTCAGATAAGAAATGGGCTGGAAACCTTAGATGTAATAGCATGTTACAGACCACCCAGTGAATTAAACAATTTAACTTTGCACAAACTAAATGAATATCTTAATACAGTATCAGAAGACCGAAACGTAGTAATTGCTGGGGATCTAAACCTCCCGAATATTAACTGGAACGGGATTTCAGGTACAAATTCAGATGCACAGACACTTGTTAATGAATTGATCTGGCGTAAAGATTTCACGCAGGTAGTAAATGGTCCGACGCGTGACAATGCCCTCTTAGATGTTTACCTACTAAGACCTGTCTCTCTCTTTGTCAACTCTGAAAGTCTTCATAAAATAAGTGATCACAATAGCGTCTTATTAGAAATCTTATGGGAAAACACAGTAAATCCGAGGTCAAGTCCAGTGTCTGTCTGGAATTTTAACAAAACCGATGTCCATGAATTACAAACGTTTCTACGACAAAAGCATGATGACTTTCTAAGGACTGAAGAAAATATGGAAAATGTGTGGCATAAATTTAAGTGTATAATTTTCGAGGCATTAGTAAAATGTGTACCTTCTAAAATAATTAAGAAAAATCCGGACCCAGAATATTACACTAATTATATTCGCTACTTAAAGAAAAAGACAAGGCGCGCATTTAGCAAACGTAAACGGAGCCATGAGCATTGGGAAAAATATGTTGAATTAATTAAGAAACTTGAGTGTGAAAAAAGGTTAGCTCAGGAAAATTTTCTAAAAACTATTTTAAAAGAAGATGAAAGTAACAATTGGAGACAGTTTTATAATTATGTACGCAGGAGAAAAGGGAAAAATGAAGGAGTAGTGCTTTTACGAAATCAGAACGGAGAAAGTATAACTGATGACAAAGAAAAGGCCGACTTATTAAATTCCTATTTCATTTCGGTTTTCAATAATAATAATAATAATAATAATAATAATAATAATAATAATAATAATAATAATAATAATCCCGCTGATAGGAGTGGTTGTGTCACAGACCGTGAATGTGAACCAAATTCGACTTTCAAAATAACTTCCAAAGGGGTTAGAGAGAGAATAACGAAATTAAAAAATCGGAAGTCTCGAGGACCAGATAGTATTGCTACAGAGATTCTTAAATTAGGTTCCGAGGCCATAATTCCATACTTAATGCGTATATTTCATGTTTCCATAAACAATGCAGCTATTCCATGTGACTGGAAATCAGCTATAGTGGTACCCATACATAAAGGTGGAAATAAATTAGATGTCGGAAACTACAGACCGATTAGCCTTACATCTGTCGTATGTAAAGTCATGGAGCATTTGATATCGGATTATATTCGTCATGTTCTAAATGCGAAAGACTGGTTTTACAACCGCCAGCATGGTTTTAGGGAAGGCTTCTCATGTGAGAGTCAAATTACGTCGCTGGTTCAGGATCTAGCTGAAGAGGTAGATAGAGGCGGAAGAATCGATGCAGTTGTGATTGACTTTTCGAAAGCATTTGATTTGGTGCCACATGACATATTAATAGATAAGTTAAGTAGGCTAGGAATAGATAAAAGAGTGGTGCTATGGATCCAAGAATTCTTAAAAGGTAGAACCCAGAGAGTTAGAGTAGGTCATGAAATATCGGAAATTGGAAATATAAGTTCAGGGGTGCCACAGGGCAGCGTTCTGGGTCCATTACTCTTTATAATATACATAAATGACCTATGCCAGGATATTACATCAAATGTGAGGCTATTTGCAGACGACTGCATTATCTATAGAAAGATTAGAAATAATTCAGATGTAGATGCTATTCAAACAGACTTGAATAACATTTACAACTGGGCGTTAAAGCACAGGATGAAAATAAATGGTTCTAAAAGTAAATCTATAACATTTTGTAAAACCCGAGAGGAAACTAGTCTTAATTACGAATTCAGTGGTGTTGTAATTCCGCAAGAACAATGTTGTAAATACCTAGGAGTGTATTTAAACTCCAAACTTTCTTGGGGAGAGCATGTTGATAATGTTACAGGCAAAGCATGGAGGGCACTTCACTTTATTATGAGAATCTTGAGAAAGGCTAGCCCCAAATCGAGGGAAATAGCATATCTAACATTAGTGCGACCGTTAATGGAATACGGAACTACATGTTGGGATCCCTATAGAATATATCAGATAAATTCCTTAGAAAGAATCCAATATAGGGCAGCTAAATTTGTTAAAGGTAAAAGAGAAGATGGGAACGATACGATAAAAGAACTTAAATGGGAAACTTTGGAAAACAGACGTAGTAAAACTAGAATAACATCATTGTATAGAGCACATCTAGGTCAGAAAGCATGGGTAGACATAACGGCTCGGTTAGAAAAGCCAACGTACTATGGTAGGAACGATCATGATTTTAAAATCAAATGTAGGAAACAGAAAACGGATGTAGGTAAATTCTCATTTTTAAATAGAACTATAAATGATTGGAATGACCTAACTGCAGCGGTCTTTGAGGGCTGTCCTTCCTTAAGGAGATTCAAGAATAATTTAAAGAGTTGTGTATAAAGTGAAAATTAAAATTAAGGTGACATTCAACATTTAATTTTTTAAGGTGGCATGTATTTATCTAGGCTGACGAGTTTACTTCCTTGGTTTGAATTGTAAATTATTTAAAAATAGCGTGTAAGAGGGCCTTAGACTAGAAATGTTTAGTTTAAATGTAGTTCTGTTTATAAGTATGCATAAGAATGCAATTATTTGACTTATTTGAACTGTTGTATCAGTGAAGCGAGGTGAGTCAGTGAAGTTATGGTTTTACAGTGCAGTGAACAGTTCCGATCAGTGATAATTTATAGCGTCAATGAAATGTGTTACAGAGTGTCAGTGAAATGTGTGCTAAAGTGTCAGTGAAATGCGTCATAGTGCCACTACAGGGAATGAGATGAGAGTAAAGTGAAAGACTATTGAAAATTATGTAGGACCTATACATAATTATGTAGGTTGTGTTGTAAAATTAGGTGTTTTATTTTATGTTTTATTGTTATTGTGTTAAATTGTATTGTGTATTCTTATTGTATTGTGTATAAAATTGTATATGTGTTGTAAATTTTATTATGTATTGTAAATTTTATTGTGTATTGCTTATCATTTTAACTGTGTATTGTTAATATTGTATATACCACTGCCACCGGGTGCTTGCCCACTTGCAGTGTAAATAAATACATACATACATACATATTTTGTACGAGATCCAACCCTTCTTCCAGTCCATCCTTATACAGAGCGCAGGTAATATCTGCATTCCGCTCATGAGCTGTGAGCCGGCTCGGAGAGCGGAAACCTTGTGCAGGCCTGTTCTACAGCGAAGTTAAAAAGTAAAGATGATAGTGCATCTCCTTGCTTTAGCCCGCTGTGAGTTGGAAAAACATCACATAGAAACTGGCCTATACGGACTCTGCTGTAAATTTCACCGAGACAGAATTTAATTAATCGAACTAGTTTCTTGCGAATACCAAATTCAATAAGAATATTATATAAAACTTCTCTCTTAACCGAGTCATATGCCTTTTTGAAATCTATGAATAACTTATGTACTGTACCCTTATACTCTCGTTTTTTCTCTACTATCTGTCGAATACAAAAAATCTGATCAATAGGCGATCTATTACGCCTAAAACCACACTGATGATTCCCAATAATTTCATCTACGTACGGAATTAATTTTCTCAAAAGAGTAGTGGACAAAATTTTCTACAACATCAACAGAAGAGATATTCCTCGAAAGTTACCACAGTTAGTCTTGTGCCCCTTTTTAAAAATAGGTACAATTATGGACTCCTTCCATTGTTATGGTACAATTTTCTTAGATAGTCACCGGCTGTAATGTGACAACAACGCAAAAGTGATATTTTTGGTTATAAACATGGAGATGATGATTATGTTATAGTACAGTGTTCTAACCAGGAGAATACGTGCGACAGCAGAGAGGTATTCAGAGGTATCTATCACTCTCAGTTGGATTATAGATTTGTGATTAGTCGGATATATGACGAAATATGACGAACCTCTCAGCTGTAGACTTGAAATCATTGTCCTCGTATTGTTCAAGAGAACATTGCATTACGATTTATTTCCTGGCTGTTGCTTTCTTAGCGAGTAATAGTTTGAAAACAAATCCTTCACACTTCTGAAATTATAAACATGTCAGTGATACTCATTTACTCCACTGGAATAGAGGAGTAACAGTGGTGAGGAATCGATGTCTTCAGTTTTAACATACACGCATAACAATCGCAGTACAGTGAGACTTTTGTTTCTCCTTATCTTGCTATTATTTCTCTGTGACATAGGACAGGCTCGGAGATATTCTGTGTTCACTGTAATGATGATTATGATACTGTGATATTGATAGGGATAGAGGTTACTTTAATGGTGATAGCGATGGAGATGTTGATAATAATAATGGTGATTGTGGTTTTAATGACGATGGCAACGTTGTTGATAACGACACCAGGAGTAATGGTGGTGGAAAATGCAATAGCTATGGCGATGATGATAATGTTGGCGGCGGTGATTGTATTTGTGGTGATAATAATGATTATTTTGGTAATGGTGAATCCAAATAAAGCCGCAGAGTGAATTCATCTGACTCCTAAATGAAATAATTGTTTGAAATTCTTTTCATCACAGAAATACAAAAGCTTTCAGAGCACACGTGCTTGAAGGGAATCCAACTCATATAATACCAGTGCATTAGGCCTTATAGTATGTGTGGTGTATATACACATGGTACAACTGGATAGTGTATCTCGTTTATATCGGTATATAATGTCTCATAACAATTAGCAAGTTGCCTAGCATACAGTGTGCGTGTAGCCGATGTTGTTAACTCCCTACAGTCTGTGAATAAGTTGAACACGAAGAGCTTGGGTATGTTCACATGATTACACAGACTCGTCAATACATGCCTTCTATAAACGATCTTCCTTGAAAATGTTAGTGTAATCAAACTTTGTAATATTGTCTGCTTTTGTTCAATGTAATGTATATAATTAATTATGACGCTTCATTCACTAGAGAAGGAATAATCTTTCTTCCAATTTTGAATGAAAAATATTTCTGTATTACGCATTAAATATGTTCACACATTATTAGATATTAACATCACTATCATAATAATTATCATCACCGGCATCAATATTGTCATCTTCATCTACATTTTGGAATTGAGAATCTTATTCCATTACATCCCCTCTCTTGGGAGGGTTTAGAACCATAACTAGTAGAGTCAGGCAAGCGAAGGAAATGTCTTTTTATTTCACCAGCATATCATAAGGCCACTGCAAAGGGCACATAAATAGACGTTTATCTGAATAATTCTATTTCTAAACTAATTATTCTGCCAGAGTTTTAATTTCATTAGATTTCTCAAATAAAGACGTAAATAGTACCCTAATTCTTACCGTTCAGCAATCAGTTCATAAAAATATAATGCTACTAATTTATCAAAATAATTTTAAGGCATTAATATGATTGTTTTTTATTTTGTTATTCAAAGATGCTGTAACAGCTACTAAGTTATTTAGAGTCAGTCGAATTTGTAGATCAGGGCTGGACATCGGGAGCGCAACCAGTCTCTAAACGGGGACGCTTAATATTCATCAGTCACGGAATCAACGCTGCGCGGTGTTCGGCGAGGAAGAAAGGGGATGAAGAGAAATCATATGGCTCCCCGTGAGAGAGTATAATCCGCTCTTGCTGCCCAGCCCTATTGTAGATGGTGTTTGGCGAGATGAGACCAAGGATTCGCCGTAGGTTACCGACATTCACTTAACGATTAGGGAAAACCTTGGAAAAAAACCCAACCAGGTAATAAGCCCAAGCGGGAATCGAACCCATGCCCGAGTGCAACTCCGGGCTAGCAGGAAAATGGGGAAGACTTATATTGCGTACAGCTCATGCATTTTGTCAAGACATTCGCATTGCGCAGTAGGGGAACAATATTTCTGTTGAGGGGTAGGAGTAGAAGGGAAGGTCGGGCGTGTGTCTACCGAGTTCAAGGCAAAGGCTAACCCTTTCTCCTATAATTCGTAAGTAGAGTCATCCGATCTCGTGCGCACCTCTGTAGGAAGAGTGGGGGAGTGTCTGGACATAGGCTAAGACATGAGCTGTACAAAGGTAAAAGGTCGGTAAAAAATTATAGCAATATTGCGCACACGTGAAATATTTGTATTTGTGGTAACTGTGAACATTGCGCACACTTACAGCTTTTATACTCAAGTTCCCTTAACACTTTCATATTTCTAGGCTTAGGACTAGCGAATTAATATGAGAATATACCGCTAATATGTTTTGATGTTACTTCGGCGGTTTTAAATTGCTCATGTATTGTTTTAAAGTGAATTAAATTACAATTAATTTTATGTCATTGAGGTGTTTCATTTTATTGTCACTGTTTACTGTAGTGTTAAGCAGCCCTCTTAAGGAAATTAAAGCCAGTTATTTGTCCCAGTTGAGAGAGTTGGACAATTTTAGCAAGGCAGTTCTCTCTTTTGAGATGTTTACGATTTTTATTGTCTTTGTTGCTTGCTTGCTTATATACGTCAATAAAAAAATATTTGGGTGTTAATTATTAAACTGCTTACCTAACATATTATGGAAAACTTTGCAGACGTTTGTTATCCGATCTGATGATAAGTCTTGTGTTTCCCACATGGCCGGTGGAGAACGCCCTTCGGAGTCGATATAATTCTCCTCTAGATAATCGGCGAATGCGGTAGTCGCTTCTGGTAGCTCTGACATCAAGTCTTATGTAAATGCATCTTGTACCTCGCCAGGAGGCAACAAACACTATCCGAAACAAATGCAGCCATTTTCCGCATTCTGAATCTTTGCCCTTGAAATACAAAGCTAACCCGACAAGCTGTATGTGCCTCCACCAAGCTTAGGTTAAATGGAACCTGCGCGTCACGATGGTCGCGTTTATCCAAATTTGTTTCACTGCATTGTGCACGGCTATTTCAAAATCAACCACCAATCTTTCAAGACATAATGTTTCGCCAGCTAGGGCACACTTACAAATTACATGATGCAAAGCAATTCCATAAATGATTTGTCTTTCCGTCCGGCAACAAACAAAATATCAACGGTGTGTAGTTATCATTCTCAAACCCGTGAATTGTGAACAGTCGTAAGAAATTTCTGGCACAAAATTGAAATGTGTTATCGATAAAAATATTTCTGCTTTGCATTAAATATCTTAGATTTGTTTCACAGCCAGATATTATAACATTATTTGTGCAGTCATTCACCAATAAAAAACTGTTCGGATTTGTCACAGTAGAAATTTCAATGATCGCTGCTTGTACTTCATTTCAAGTTTTAGGTAACGGAGGAAGGACACTTGTCTTAGTTATACCAAACTGATTTCGTGCATAAACGACGTTATCTTTTGTCAGTTTACTAAATATTTCATCAGAAATATAAAGAATTTCATTTCTCACCAGCTTTGAAGGTCTAGCAGATATATCATCCATATTTATTAAATTTTAATTAACATCTGCAAAATTTTAGTGGCAATTACTATTTTCCGACTTTGTGTATCACTCAAAACAATGACATTTGCAGACATAATGATTTCTCTTTCATGTCTTAGGGAAATTGATTCAGTGCAGCTCGATAGCTACTAATTTATTATTATTATTATTGTTATTATTATTATTATTATTATTATTATTATTATTATTATTTCATAAGTGCTTGGCCGGTTTGATCTTTGCCGACATGATAGCTACCACGCTTTCTGACGTAACGATCGTATTCTGGTTGGCGAGTTGGTATAGCGCTGGACTTCTATGCCCAAGGTTGCGGGTTCGATCCCGAGTCAGGTCGATGGCATTTAAGTGTGCTTAAATGCGACAGGCTCATGTCAGTAGATTTACTGGCATGTAAAAGAACTCCTGCGGGACGAAATTCCGGCACATCCGGCGACGCTGATACAACCTCTGCAGTTTCGAGCGTCGTTAAATAAAAAATAACTTTTAACAATCGTACTGCCGGTCTGGATGCTAGAGTATCAGACTATGCTAGGGAAATAGATGACAGACAATAGTTTCTCGTTGCTATTCTTATCTTATGGTGATAATGCCGGCAAAATAAGTTTAAGGATCAAATGTAGAATGTTACCTCATACACACTCAAATGGTTGAGAGAAAACTTCCGGAAAATCTCAACTTGTCCAAACCAAGATTATTACTTCATGACATTCCTTATTTGATTTCTTCTTCTTCTTCTTATTTGGTATTACAGCCCAGGTGGGCCTTAACCTCCTCTATGGCTCTCTTCCATCCTTCTCTATCCATCGCCAACTCCCTCCAATTCCTTATTCCTAATCTATTCACATCCACTCGTACACAGTTCCACCATCTTGTTCTCGGTCTTCCTCTTAATCTGGTTCCATCTGGGTTGTTATTGAAGACAATCTTCACTTTCCTTGTTGTTTCCATCCTTGTGACGTGTCCCAACCATCTCAGTCTTTGACATCTTATGTGCGCCTCCAAATCCGATTCCTTGTACAGTTCGTATATCTCATTATTATATCTGGCTCTCCATCCATCCACTGTTTCAATTGCTCCGAATATCCTTCTTAAGATTTTTCTCTCAAATACTGCTAGTTGTTTGCATGTATTTTTATTCAGAACCCATGTTTCTATACCATATGTTATAATGGGTCTTATTAGGGTTTTGTAAATCTTGATTTTGATTTCTCTAGATATTATTTTATTTTTAACAATTGGTAAAAGTGAATAATATGCCCTGTTAGCCAGATTTATTCTTCTTTGTACCTCATTCCTTAGGTCATTATTTGCTGTCAATATTGATCCGAGATATGTAAATTCTTTTACTTTTTCAAACTTGTATGTCCTTATTTGATTTATGGTACGATAAACACGCTTCGTTCCCCTAATGTGGCACATTCTGGTATATTTTTAAATATTTTAAAGCAATATTGCATGTTTAATTTGTGCACTTGGATTCAGCTTGCGTGTTAGAATAGTAACTAATCCTGGCTGGGATTAAAGTAGACGAAATCATAAACAAACGTAGTTGACGCGGAATTGATGTGACGAGCGGAAGCAGAGGGATCAATTTACACAACTAGCTTACAGTCCTTAACTATGCTTGTTTGGATTGCCTTTGAGGGCCGCCATGCACGTAGGAAATTTTTGTGAACTACGTGCTCTTCATGTGCGATGGTTATTCAAGATCGAGAGTTGTCTGGGCGATATTTGTGAATCAAATGTTGACAGGAGAGTCATCCTGCCTCGCACTTGACAGTGCTGTATCTCATCTCCAAACGACTGTCTAATAAGCCAGGATTCATAATTTTTAAATAGTGTAATAATATCCGATGCCTGTACTACCATGAACACTTCACCTCAGTCTTTTTTAAATATTGCATTCGTCCCATGTATGTCAAAACCAAGATTGTGCAAATTTGAGGATATTGAGAATGTCCAGTTTAGGGTAGAATTATAGAAGATAAATTATAGCAAATCAAGTAATACCTATTTTCCTATTCAAGGGCAATATGGCAAGGAATTTTAAATGAAAATTCTTGTTTTAACTGTTTCGTTATGCCAAAATAATGAATGTGGCACGTAATAATTTGAATAATATGATTTAAAATGTGATAGAGAGCCTATGTGGTACATTCGTGATTTTGGCATATAGTGTTAATAATGTTATAAATTCACCGCTCATTCACTCATTCATAGTTTTCTGCCCAAGGCCAGGTTTTTCACTGAAAAGCCAGCATTCTGCAATCTTTCATATCTTACGCCTTCCTCTCAGTATGCGCATATCAATGGCGCTATATTCTGATATTTTCTTCTGCTCTGAACTTTTCTTCCTTGCAGTGCATCCTTCAGTAGGCAGTTTCTTCTTAGACAGTGACTCAGCCTATTCCTTTTTCACTTCCTGTTCAGTTTCAGTAATTTTCTGTCTTCACTCTTTCTAGCACAGCTTCGGTTCTTATTCTGTCTGTTCATTTCACTCGCTCAAATCTTCTCCATATTCATATTTCAAATGCTTTCACTCATTTCTCTTTACTTCGTCGAAATATCCATGATTCTGCCCCCATAAAATGTCACACTCCATAAGAAGCACTTCGTTTATACATAATTACATTAACAGTTTGTTCAATGCTTCTCATTGTTAAGTTAAGTTGTCTCAGTGAAACTTACAGCAGAGTCCGTATAGGCCAGTTTCTATTTGATTCTTTTCCAATTCACTGAGGGCTAAAGCAAGGAAATGCACTATGACATTTCCTTTTTAACTTCGCTCTAGAATATGCCATTAGGAAAGTTCAGGATTACACAGAGAGTTTAAAATTCAACGGGTTACATCAGCTTCTTGTCTATGCGGATGACGTGATTATGTTAGGAGAAAATCCACAAACGATTAGGGAAAACACGGAAATTTTGTTTGAAGCAAATAAAGTGATAGGTTTTGAAGTAAATCACGAAAAGACAAAGTATATGATTATGTCTCGTGAGTAGAATATTGTACGAATTCAAAATATAAAAATTGGAGATTTATCTTACGAAGAGGTGAAGAAATGCAGATTCAGAGCATCAGTAACAAATACAGCCTAAATGACACTCCGGAGCAAATTTAACGCAGAATTAATATGGGAAATGCGTGTTATTATTCGGTTGCAAAACTTTTGTCATCTAGTCTGTTGTCAAAAAATCTGAAAGTTAGAATTTATAAAACAATTATATTACCTGTTGTGAAACTTGTACTCTCACTTTCAGAGAGGAACAGAGATTAAGGGTGTTTGAGAATAAGGTTCTTAGGAAAATGTTTGGGGCTAAGAGTGATGAAGTTACAGGAGAATTGAGAAAGTTACAAAACGCAGAACTGCACTCGTTGTATTCTTCACCTGACATAATTAGGAACACTAAATCCAGACGTTTCAGATGGGCAGGGGTTGTGGCACGTATGGTGGATTCCAGAAATGCCTAGAGAGTGTTAGTTGGGAGGCCCGGGGGGAAAAGACCTTTGGGGAAGCCGAGACGTGGTTGTGGGATAATATTAAAATGGATTTGAAAGAGGTGGGATATGATTATAGAAACTGGATTAATCTTGCACAGGATAGGGACCAATGACGGGCTTATTTGAGGGCGGAAATTAACCTCCGGGTTCCTTAAAAGCCATTTGTAAGTAAGTAAGTAAGTAAGTATGAATTGACTTGAAACTATTGTATGACATAATGCTTCGTAGAGCTTTTTAGTTTTCCAAGTGTATAAGTTCCAAGAAATTATATATGAGGTTTTACGTACAACTCCATGCCTTATATAGGCCTATACTTCAATCCTCGAATTTGTTAAATGAATATGAGGTCATTTTTCCTGAATACGAGACCCTTGAAGAGCTATTACACTCTCGGTGAAGTGAAATCTTTCACGCGACAATCATCTTTCTTTTGGGAGGAACATTTGCATGAAACTGTCGTTATGGATGTTCAATGTCATTACAATAAAAGTCTTAATATCATTTCATCTTTGAACTAGATCCTTGTGATATCTTCCCTGCGTCTACATTTCATTCAAAGTCTTCTTGCTCTACCTCTTCGTTTACTCGGGTGGCATTGTTCAACCCCTGGTTATAACACATATCTTGAATATTATCTTCAATCCGAAATCAAACTTATAAATACGTCTGACTGAGCAGCTACTCAGTCCTACTTACATCGATGTTTACCATGCTCTTAACCTCGTTTTTGGTGCGTCATATCACGATACACTAAGTCATGAACTTCTGCAGTCTTTTCTAGTACATGTATCGAACGTGCCAAGAAAATTTACTGATAATGGGACGGGTATATCAATATATTTGTAGAAAGGTTTATCCTTAGCAGTCTATCAATACTTTTTTTAACATATTTACATGTTTAATAAGCAAAAAAAAAAAAGGACAATTGAAAAATACAGTCTATGACAAATGCCGTCAATAGCTACAGAATAATAATTAATAACATTACTTCTGCTTCATGCAATAGAAATCTTGGAATCTGCTTTTTGCTGCAGTGTTCTATTTCAGATCCTAAGATTTTTAAATGATCCTCGAAGCAACGTAATAATTGTGCCCAGTTAATCTATAAAGTCTGCTCTTTTAAACTGTATATGAATTTTAAAGAACATTATGTATATAGTAATATATAGTTCTGAAACATTTTTTATTGGTCCTCTGTACATCCATATAATATGCTTGGTGCAAGGACTTTCGTAACGGTAAATTTGGCATCTCGCAAAATGTTTCACATATTGCCACGTTATATATCAGAATTACAACAGACTTTCTTTCTCGTCGTTTTATGTAATCATAGCTATTTACTTATGCTCACGAAAGAATACCCATTATTCTTTCACACATAAGCTGTTGATAAACCTGTTTGTTTATATCATTACTAGCCATACCCGTGCGTTGCGCTGCACTTATTACAAATAAATATCATGAACTTAAATCTAATATATTTTCAAATACAACTTTGTTATTACTTAGCGAAAAATTATCGTTTTTAATGAGTTGTAAATAGTTTGCTCGTAAATTGTTTTCAAATTGCATTTAAATCTATGAATGTAATTGTTATTATCATGCAGTACTATCTGGGGTTGTTCAACCAATTCTACTTTATTTTAAGCTTGGTACTATACTGTATTAGACCTAACAGACAATTGGCCAGCTTGTGAAACAAAATATATTCGTAAGAATTGACAGCTGGAAGAGGACATCCAATTAAATGATATGCATGACCTTGAACTATAAATGTTGACACAAAATTGCCTTCGTGTATTCCTTTTGCACCAAAACGATGTTATTTGAGTAGCTTAATATCAAAGACGGACATCTGTCATCTCCATAGTTTTTATCTACAGGCAATTTTTTAATTCACAGTGTTCTTTGTAATATTTAACACAATTTATTTTATAAATGTAGTGTTAGAATTTGCATATGGATTCACTATAACTGGAAAGAGCATGAAAAATTGTATAAAAAACCACAGCTATCTAAATTTCTATTGAGGTCAGATGTCCGTCTTTGATATTAAGGTACTCATTTGAGATAAGGTGCTGTACTGTTTCATTATATTATTTACAAATGTTTGACAACGTATGTACCGTATTCCATGAGTTAGATTTTATTCGTTGTGGTGGCTCTTGAATCTCAGGAAAAGCTTTCCAGCAGCGCAACATTATCCGATTGGCTCATTATCCCATTATTTCCATTGCATTTATTGTACATTTTATCATTCTCATCTATTTTAATATCATTCGAATGAGCATAATCAATATTTGTATCGTAATGGAATGCTATTATTACTGCGTAAAGACTCTCAACTACGCTCTCTAGTTATAGTAATGCACTGTCGTTGTTCGTTAATCCTCTGAGAAAATTCAGCGCTGTTTTCTCTTTCTCGGCCCTGACAAGTTCGAACTCAGGTTTCGGCAAGTCGTCCAAAGTGTTCGATGCTAGTTGCTCTTCATCGAACCCGGAGTCTGGTTGCTGTCTGCCATGATTCTCTGTAAAGCGAAGTGTCATCTACATAATATATACTAGAACTTACACTCTGGGACACATTATTTCTCCAACGTGCACTACAAAATAAGGTGAAACTTAACATTCTTCCACACCACAAAAACAAAAACGTACTTAATAATTGAAAATAATCTGAAAATTAAAGCAAACCACACCAGAAATAGGCTACGATTAATAGAAGTCTATATACTTAATAGGTAAGAGTTGTGTATAGTGCACAACACTCAATATTGAATAATTAGCAAAGCAACATATTAAGCACGACTAGTCATCTAGTCTGCTGTCAAAAAATCGGAAAGTTAGAATTTATAAAACAGTTATATTGCCGGGTTGTTCTGTATGGCTGTGAAACGTGGACTCTCACTTTGAGAGAGGAACAGAGATTGAGGGTTTTTGAGAATAAGGTTCTTAGGAAAATATTTGGGGCTAAGAGGGATGAAGTTACAGGAGAATGGAGAAAGTTACACAACGCAGAGTTGCACGCATTGTATCCTTCACCTGACATAATTAGGAACATTAAATCCAGACGTTTGAGATGGGCAGGGCATGTGGCACGTATGGGCGAATCCAGAAATGCATATAGAGTATTAGTTGGGAGGCCAGAGGGGAAAAGACCTTTGGGGAGGCCGAGACGTAGATGGGAAGATAATATTAAAATGGATTTGAGGGAGGTGGGATATGATGGTAGGGACTGGATTAATCTTGCTCAGGATAGGGACCAATAGCGGGCTTATGTGAGGGCGGCAATGAACCTCCGGGTTCCTTAAAAGCCAGTAAGTAAGTAAGTAGCTTGTGAGCCATCATCACAAACACCGACCTCCACTCTTCTGAGCGCGACTCATTATTTATTTTTATTCAGTTATTTTACGACGCTTTATCAACATCTAGGTTATTTAGCGTCTGAATGATATGAAGGTGATAATGCCAGTGAAATGAGTCAGGGTCCAGCACCGAAAGTTACCCAGCATTTGCTCGTATTGGGTTGAGGGAAAACCCAGGAAAAATCTCAACCAGGTAACCTGCCCCGACCAAGATTCGAACCCGGGCCACCTGGTTTCGCGGCCAGACGCGCTGACCGTTACTCCACAGGTGTGGACTCGGTCATTTATGCTCTAATGTTCTAAATAAAAGCAATTAACAATAGGTAACTCAGTCACAACAACCTCATACAATGCCAGATGATACAATGGCATAATTACATAATTAAATAATAAAAAATTAATAATTGAAATACAATCATTTTGTCTACGGAGCATGCCTTTTTGGTAAAAAGAAAAAGTTTAACATGTACCTTATTTGAAATTATATTTCAATAATTAATTTCTTCTTATTTTGGTCCAGGAATTATACATTTGGTGCAAGGATAATTCCTTTAACATGTTTCTTAATTGCTATTGTATGAAAATAATTGAAATATCATTTGGTTCAGACAGCATCCGTTTTTGGTGCAAGGATAATGCATTTTTATAGGTACCTAAATTAATCTTGAATACATTATTTCATAAATCTCCCCAAACCAATATACATATAGCAAGGTTTGTGTATAAAGATTATTTTTTGTGTTTGTTTTATTTAATTTTACCGGCAGAGATTGTTTTCCAAAGGTTTTTTCCTTTGTTTTACTTTTTTTATTCTTCATTAAACTAATATGAATACAACATTTATGCCCAAGGCGGGATTCGAATCCACAACCCTTCGGACCAAGCGGTAGAGACATTCCGTGCCTCTACCACTTGTGTCACCCAGGCTGGCTGCGTTGGTGCCATTGTGTAGCATTCTTTACGTAAATAAAAACAAATTAAAATTAACATTGTAAAAAAATATTATTTTAAGAAACACGTCAAACGAAATAATATGGGCAAATGATAATCATAGGAAATCCATTTCGTGCACTTTCTAAAATGACTCGGATAACTTAGACAATGAAAATGAAAACCTCAAGTGAGCTCCACAGTAAAATACTAATTTTTATTCCATTTCTATTTTATTTTTGTTCCAGGAAAAATATTCGTACTTTACGAAAACACGCTTAAAAATACGATTATGTTTCATGGACCCACCAAAAAAAAAAATTGATAGCCTCGCACACCACACAAGAGACTGATGTCTGATTGCATTGCTTTATATAATGATCAAGTGAATGTGAGAGATGGAATAATTTTACAAATATAGACGCACGCGGCACATATGAAGTATTTGGTAAAGTATATATTTTCATTACTTAAATTTGTGAATAAGCCACGGTAATGTATAGGTCCACTTATACTTTATTTGGTCCACATAGATAGGAAATCAATTTTATTGCTACTACGTTTTAATTTTTGGTGAAACTTCGATATGCTCCCAAACCAAGCAAGATAATATAAACTTATTTAAATTATTATAAATAACCTAAAAATTGTAACAATGACCTTAATAAATTACGTAAAATGAATTAACTAATCAAAATCAGCTCATTACAATGTATTGAATTACTTTAGATTATCTTTAGTATAATTATTTTCCTGCATATTATTCCATTTACCAAAATAAGGGAGTTAAAAATAACACAAATGAGAATATCCTTTAAAATTAATTCTAGAACTGATTTTAAAAATTGTAAGAAATTAGTCTCTTGAAAACATTAATCCTGTCCATAATTTTATAACAGCAATGTAACAATAAACACCAAAATATTAAAATAAAAGAGTCACGAATGTTTTTGGTGAAATCAAATAAGTATATCGACATTACAGTGAAACCTCTTTTTACGGACACTCCCAATATACGGGCAATCCTCAGATACGGGCATATTTTTGTCCCAACTGAAATAATATTTAAATAATGATGAATTTAACTCTCGTTTACGGACACTCTCAAAGACGGATACGGACAGTTGTTTCACAGTCCTAAAGCTTGCTTTACCTCCTGACTGCGAACAGAACTTGGATTTCAAGACCTAATTTGTTACAAAAATGGAAAATTTATTTTTGAGTACTATACAGAAATTCCTTAAAATTAAAGAAGACTATAAGGGTCTCGTAGGCTACCACTTGCCCAGCCGGCTACCCTTGTTAGCTGAAAGAGGGTGGATAAACAAAGTCACAAAATTTAACCTGTCTCATGAGTCCAAGAGTTCCGCGATCGTGAAATTGTACGCGACACATGATAGGGTTAGTAGGATTATTCTCTTCACTTCAGTCAGTTGTTCTGTTTCGAGAGACATGGCACCTGAACGTAAAGGTTAAGTTGAAAACTGTAAATTACAGTACTGCATAACTGTAGACCTAGAATAAAATTGCATGGCACAGTACTGTATTTTACTTTTCGGTAGTTCAAAGTTGCAAAGAATTTACTGTAGTACAGTATACTTATTTAGAATTAAATTACAGAAACCAATTCAGGAAGCTGAATTGGGAAAATAAATACGGCATCACCATAGAAGGACTAAGAATGACCCACCTCCGGTTCGCAGACGATGTAATATTGGTAGCGACATCAGCAGCAGATCTAAAACAGATGCTTGAAGAATTGGACAAAACCAGCAAAGAGGCAGGCTTATCCATGAACCCAGAAAAGACGAAACTAATGACTAGCGCGTCTGAAGACTGGATCCACTTAAATGGCCAGCCACTATATTATGTGGAAGAGTCCACACCTGTGGAGTAACGGTTAGCATGCCTAGCCGCGAAACCAGGTGGCCCGGGTTCGATTCCCGGTCGGGGCAAGTTACTTGGTTGAGGTTTTTTCCGGGGTTTTCCCTCAACCCAATATGAGCAAATGCTGGGTAACTTTCGGTGTTGGACCCCGGACTCATTTCACCGGCATTATCACTTTCATCTCATTCAGACGCTAAATAACCTGAGCTGTTGATAAAGCGCCGTAAAATAACCTACTAAAATAAAAAAAAATAAAATATGTGGAAGATTATACCTACCTGGGCCAGAACCTGTCCTTCTCCAACAATTCAGAGAAAGAAATAAAGAGACGAATCAGCATGGCATGGAAGAAGTTCTGGTCTCTAAAGTTCATACTTACAGACAAATTTCAAAAGCTAAGCTTAAAGGTTGAGACTCTGGAAAAGTGTATATTACCTGTCCTATTGCATGGATGCCAAACCTGGTCCCTAACATCAAAACAGAGGCGTATGTTCCAAACCTGCCAATACAGTATGGAAAGAAAAATCCTGCAACTTTCTCTGAGGAACAAAGTAAGGAACGAGGAGTTACGCAACCGACCGGCATGAAAGACGTCCTAAACACCGCCGAAAGCCTAAAGTGGAAATGGGGAGGGCACGTGGTAAGGAAGGACCACAGAAGATGGACGCACAGACTGACATTGTGGGATCCAAGATCGGCAGAAGAAGAGTGGGACGCCAGACGACTAGATGGCCGATTTCTTCAAGAAGTAGGCAGGAGCACATTGGACGAACAGTACAAGAGACAGACAGCTATGGAGAGATCTAGAAGCAACCATCCTCAGTGTTTAGTGTGGTGCGAATAAGGAACTTACAAGTGCATATAGTGTTTAAATTGGTGCATTGAAACGAAGTAGTGCAGCTAGGTTCGATGTTATCACTCCTTAGGACCAGCTCACCTAACGAGTGAAGTCTACTGAGCCAAGTCCTGACAATCAGGAGGCCCTTGCCCTTACGGGATCTAGCAGGCTAAATTTATTTATTTATTATAATACATTTCATTTAAAGCGTGAAGGGATACGCAATGCATATTATAAATTTACTGTTAGATGGGGGAGCCTCCCTCCCAATAAAGGACACCTCCTGCATGCGGACAGATTGTTACGACCCTTCGATATCCGTAAATGAGAGGTTTCAATGTAATTAAATACCTGCGTTTTTATTAATTTTGTATAAAATATTCACTTAAGATACCATATTAATCGCGATATAGTGAAAAAAATATACAAATTGGTCAAGTATCTTCTGAGATTACTTCATACTAACACTCAATACTCTCTCTTAATAATGATAAACATTTAATATACGTATAATAGATTGCAATTGTATTCATATAAAAATAGTGTTAATTGATTATTTTCCGTTTGTTGTGCAAGGCCACCTTAAATAAACGCAGAGTCATTTGTCTTCATTTCATTGTATTAGTCTGATTGAGTCGACACTGATGTAAAACGCATTGTTATATTAAAAGTAATATATCTCGTTAAATATTGGTCCCACCAAAATTTTGTATAGAATAAAACTTGCCGGAAAGGTGTTTGGCAACAACTTTTGTAATATGTTATTTTTATAAAAAGGCGATAATAACCGAGATATTTCGATTTATTAACTTCAGGCCGCCTTATAATCTCTCTCTAAAGAAAGTATTTTAAATTCCATTTATCCAAATTCTAAGTTATACCAAACTTAATTTATATACCAATTTTCATAGAAATCGGTTCAGCTATTATCTCGTGAAAAAGTAACAAGCATCCAGACAGACAGACATACAAACAAAAATTTCAGGAATGCGATTTTTAGTCTCAGGATACATGTTAACATCAATTATTTTTTAAAAATCGAAAATTACCGAAAATAATTATTACAGATTTATTATTAGTACAGATGAGGCCGAACAACATCTTCAGTTGTGATTCAATATTAGCTAAAATTGAGAAGTTATTCCGCGAAACAGGGTACGAACAGGATGACGCTGACGCAATGATTTTTCACAATGAGCAAATGTTTCTGGACACTTAACCAAATCTAGTTGCTTATCTTATCTATAATAGCACAAGTTGCACCAAGTGGTGAATTGTGATGATTTTCTACAGAAACATTTTGCAATCAATTAGATAACAGCCATCTGATTTTCTGACAAATGTTTATTTAAAACTGATGGATCTGTCAATACCTGGGACTGCAGGAATCTGTAGTGGATTAAAAGGATAAATTCCTATAGGGGGTCATAAGGAACCAGATATATATCAATTTGTTTTATTAGATTTATTTTTTTATTTATTTTTAGAATTATTTTGGTTTTCATTGGTCACGATATAAGTCTCACCGGCTTGGAAAATTGAAATATCGACTAAACTAAATGCTTGGTACGCCATTATTTGAAATGAGATCGTAGGTCCTGTTTCTTTTTAGGAATTCTAAGCAGTGCCGAATATGTAGCCTTGCTGGAGACAGATCTTCCCGTCTTTATAAAACATCTTTTTCTGCAATTACGTCTGGAGACGTGGTTTTCACCTCGTACATCTGCAATTGTCCTGGAAATGTGAACATTTATTTTTCCCAACTAGTGGATCGATAAATATAGTCCTATCAATTATCCACCCCGATCACCTGATATGACCCTTATGGAAGTTTCATAGTATTGAGGAAGCAATTCGATTCTTTGAAAAGATTAAATTCTTCGAATAACAAATTCTTTCCCAATCGGTGTTGATGCTTACATGGCAGAAAACTTTGCTCACATTGAACATTAACTAAATCACACAAGCACAGTTAAGTCAACGTAAAGAATACGTATCATACTAGAGTCTTCTAAAAGGAGAGGAATGTCATGTACAAGTATCAATTTCTGTTAATACAGTTTCAATTCCACGCGACTATTGAGCCAATACTTTTATTACTAGTATGTTAATCCTACATCAGTAGTAACCATAAATACTGTACAGTACTATCGCTGTAATCACAAAATATGTTCATATTACTTATTTCATGATCGGTTGAGACAGTTTTTTTTTTAATATTTGATAAATATAGTTAATTTTAATTGAATCCGAACTTTTACATATCATGTTCTGTTTATGTGAATTGATTTTCACTTGAGAAGCCCATTTTCGACAAGTGCATGATGTTAAAAACATTACTATTCAGAGTGCATACTTAATTCACTTATCAAAATTTATAGAACGTTTGATAAAACTCACTTCACCTAATTTTAAAATTTATGTACGAGTGTTGTGGTGCACTCATATAATTTTATTGTCGACAGTGATTGTAGTAAAATTGATATGAAATAGTTGTTTCAGCACAAACAGTTTATTGAAAGTGTTATAAATTATTTATATTACATTCATATTATTTGTTATTTAATGATGTAAAACATATTATATTCTCCATCGGCACGCGTTAGCCCATTAATTAATTCGATTTTCTTCATTGCCAATGCTTCAATTACAGATGAGTCATGATTTTTTTCTATTGATCTAATGCTTTTATTTGTATTATGATTCTAGTGTAGATTCAGCTCATAAAAGAAATGAGTACCAGTGAGTTTCCCTAGAACGCAAAAAGAATAACACAAGCTATATTACGATTTGCAGAGAGTTTCCATGAGAAGAGAACGAAAAAGTAATTTTAAATTGACTTGTATTATATTCAGATATTATATTACATTTCTGAAACTTCCGAAGAGAAGACGAAATTATTATATCAAGAGTTTGGGGTACAGCAGTTTCCTTCAGTATCTCAAATATCAACAAGAGATTATTTACAAAATACTAATGCCGATTATCAGCAAAGATAATCTTCATCTCTCTCTAACCCAGTGCTTTCCAAAATATTTGATTTGACGACACCCTAGCAAACTCTAAAATTTTACTGCGTCACCTTATACCTCAAATGAAAGTATTGCACAAATTAATAGGCTATTTAAACCCTTCATAAAATGAATAAAATTAACACAAATTTTTCCAGTATTTTAAACATATTATATGAGGAGAAAGAAACATTCACATAGAGTTCTAAGATGAGGAAAACAATTACACTTATTTTCACCCTTGGTTTTAGTTTTTCAGTGGCTCACATGTGCTTGGCGAATCTACAAATGTATTTTATGTTTGGAAGAACATGGGATAAATTCACTCGCATTTCTTCATCCAGCATTTTAAACTACCACGTTTCACTGTTTTGATATTGGTCATCACAGAAAATCCTGCTTCGCAGTAATATGTAGTTGAAAACTGCAACAAAACCACAAGAGCCCGTTTAGCAAGATGCGGAAAATTTTAAAGTGAAATCCAGAAACTGTTCAAATCATCTCTTTGGTGCTTTAACTTCAAGTTCTCATCATTTTTAATCTCTGCTAATTCTTCTTCTGCTAAGGAAAGCCCACTAACTTCAGATGACAAAAATGGATCTCTTATCCAGTCATAAACTTTTGTGTCCAGATCTGGTAAGTAAGTTTCAAGTTTACAGTATCTGTGAGTAATGTCAGATAGTTCTAAATTGAATATTTTATTTCGTTCTTCGAATCACAGTGAGATGTATTTGGGAACATTTGGGAACTGTCCTCTTTTACTTTCCGAGACCAAATTGCTAACTTGTCTCGTAAGGCAGATATTTTGTCTGTTGCAGCTAAGACATTCTCATCCTTGCCTTGCAGACTACAATAATTATACTTGTATACTACAAATATACGCAAATCTATGCGTCTAACAAGGCGAAGTATCTACAAGGCAGCTAGGTAAGCAAGGGGTGACCAACGATTTTCTTACTTCATTTCAGTTATCATGAGTTAATTGCTCAAAATAATGAAATATATCAGTTCGCGACAACCCATAAACCTTCAGGCGACATCCCAAGGTGTCGCGATACCCAGTTTGGAACATCTGTTAATAAAGGCGGCAAGAGTAAGGAGAAAATGTTGTTCATTTGTCCCTGTGTAATTATTACATGAAAGCTATTTTAGTAAATAAGGAGTCCGAAGTTGTATGCGTTTGATCATTTACTGTTAGGAAGAGTCTATGTGTATTACGTTTATTCAGAAGTTCCGGGTTAGACGATTTTCCGCCAGTTTATTTTGAGCCACCTAGCGTGATTATTTCGGTAAGAAATTGTATTTATGTTGGCAAGAGCTAATATCGATTGACATTGCACCATTCACATTTTTGTCGTCTACATTTCGCCCCTGAATAAATGAGTGATTATTTTAAGAGCTCAAACAATTTAAATATAATTGCATTTGTAATTACCTTGTTCATAACTTAACTTTGTATCGGAATAAGCTGGTCTTCATCCTGTACTTTGGGAAGAAATGTCCACAGCTCTCACAAAATCAGCCAATACCTGAGAAGCTTTTCATTGAAACTTAAATACCCTTTCCTATTCTCCATTGTTAAAATTGGCCAATTTAATAAATTCCCTAATTATATTAATAAATGGCGTACAAGGACCGCCACCCAAAGAAAGAGGATTCCTGAGAATAAAAAGTCTAGATTAGACTTACTGTACTTACTACAATATACCAGTGAGTAACAGTAACTCACAGCGACTATAAACAAAGGATTTTATATTAACTACTTGCCACACTGTTAAAAGCTAATGAAACAAAGTGAGACATCAAATCTACGGAAAGGGGCTAATGTTTCAGCTTTAATTAAATGTTTCAATTATAATTGCAGTACATTTTAATAGCATTAAGTGTATGCTTTCCAGTCCAAAGTCTGAACCAAAACCAACTTTTTTTCGGATTTCAATATTCAGTATATTTTTATGTTGATTATAAAGTGGGACGAAAATATGTCCCGAACAAGTTATAATTACCAACCTATGAAAATGAAATAATTGACTTCTTTCATGGGTACTTGATATTGCGCCACTTGTGATGGAAAATGAGTTCCCCAGAACATCCATCACATTTCGACTTTCATAAACATAATCATGTTAGTTTCTGAGAATTCTTTTTGCAGAATTTCTTTTTATACCCTACAAACGCAAGACTTTACAAAATTTTCTTCTACTGCTAGAATCTCTCTATAGGAAAGAAACATTGTATTTTTATAATCATGTTATATTGGAGTCTTCTTAGGTTTGCTCAAAACATCATCTCCTGGAATCTGAATAACTCTCTTTCCTTCCCTTCGTAATCCGTACTATAGTTTCGAACATGTAGTGGCATTTAAACTAATTAAACCTCTCTTTATATTATTACTATTTACTTAATTTCAAAGATAAATAAAATGAATAATATCAACACGAACATACTTTCTTGAAAATTATGAGAAAGATTGCGATTAGAGTAGAAAAAAACAAGTATTTTCAAATATATTATTTTTTAGATAATAATATTCCTTTCTTATCTCGAGTTATTTTATACTTTGAAATCGAGCATCCATTCTGAAACTTTCCAGTACAGAACTCATACATGAATAAGCACTGCCTACTTTATTCAAATAAACATTGCCACGCCGTCGTAGTGTAGGAAATGTTTAATGTTAACAATTGAAACAAAGATATAAAACTGAAATAATTAAACTAATGTGTTACCAGGGGTAGCGAAAATAATGTAATTTGTTATACAGGAAAGTGAAAGACATTTCAAAATTGTTGAAATTTGGTAAGATTTGAGTATCAGAAAAAGTGTATTGTTTTACTAAAAATTGCAAAGAAAAATACAATAACAATCCAATACTTATTGCACTAACTTCCAACTTCTGACTAACCTACTGAGAAAATAATTACAAACTTACAGCCTCTAAAGTTATAGAATTTTTTATAAATAAATTAGCCTATGTAGTAATTACTACTTTGAAATATTAGTGTTTTGTCCAGTTTTGTACACTGGACACAATATTTCTCTCGATAGTACCTTCACATCTGGATTTAATCTTCGTCATCATCACCATTATCATCTACCATCACTTACAGTATAATCAGTAAGAGCAGAAGAGATTAGATTCAACTGATCTCCTTCGCTTCCAGTGGAACTTAAGTCCAACACATGTTCAGCTAGTATACACTTTGGATACAATTTGCTATCTCTCAAGAGACAAGCGCGTGTACCTCATACCAAATTCAGTCTCTACAGGGCTTCGCCGAAGATGTGCCAGATTAAATCTACCAAGATTTCTCTGTCGTTTATTTAAGCTGAATTAGATATTGTTCTTAGATAGAAATATCTCATTCCAGAGCGGTCACTTGTCTGAGCATTTTAATGAATACGATATGCATTACTGAGATTCACACTTAAAGTTGTTTAACTAATAAAATTATGAAATAACGTTACAGAAAAAATATCTACTTACTGAAGATTTAGATTACAATTATTAGCATAATTATACATATATTTTATTATAATACATATCTTAAAGCCTTTCGTAACTATTGAGTTATTTTAATATGTTACGAATCTATAGTTAATAGTTCATTGTCATTAACTAGCTATCCTTCTAAAAATGCATAGAATAATTTAATGTTTATCAAAATTATAATATAAATTTTCATCTTCTGTGCTGCAAACGAAAACCAGATTTATAAACCTAGAAGGTAAAGTGGGTGAGATTTCTTTCATGGATTGTTCAGTTTAAGTAGTAGTAGCAGCCTTGAAAATTTTATTAAATTACTTTCTAAATCGATTCTTTAGCATAACAGTTCTTTCTTTCCTTAGTTTGTGAAATGAACTAAAATAGAAAGAATCTGAATGCTGATATAGATTTCATGAACACATCGGAAAATAGACTACTTTATGCAAAATTGTTAAATGAAAAATAGAAATATTGTTGGGAAAAATGTAGAATAAAATGTTATCGAATAATTTGAAATACATTACAAAGCCGTCAAGAATTTTGAAATGTTATTAGTTGCGTTTCATATAATTGAAATAATTTGCTAATTAGTATTTACATGATGTGCTTGAATTTATGCTTCCAATTAATTGTTTAAATGCGAACGTTACGTCTTTTCAATCCACAATTTTGTCTTCAACTTACTCAGTTCCAAATTCACTTGACGTATCAAATTGTACCAATTTCAAAACTTTCTCGCTTCACGAATATTTCCTCGATTTTCATTAAACTTTTTCTCTATTAGTCCTGTGAAAGTTTATTTTCCTTACAAACTCTACGACTGTGAAAACATGAAGTTCTTATTAAGAATAACAATTTATATTTGTTCCTATTGAAAGTTGACATATTTCACTGAAGAGAAGCATCCTTGATAGCTCAGTTGGCAGAGCACAAACTTACTACAAAGTTTAAATCTCGATGCTGGCGAAGTTGTATTTGTGCTTGACAAAGCCAAGGTTGTCAAGGTTTTTCTCGGAGGTCTCCGTATTTCCTCAGATATTACACAAACTCTTTCTACAATTTAATATTGACCGAATCAATAATAATCGAACATGGTGAGAGTTCCTAGTGGGTTCTTGATGGCAGTGGTGGCCGTTTCTAGATCTGCACAAGAGGCATCATGTCTCCTCAAGTATTTTCTTTTCTGACGGAATCATGACAATTCATATAGATCTGTGAGATACGATAGCCCTGTAAGAAAGTTATGTATACCGATTGTATAGCCAGAAAGATATTCATGTTGTGACGGATAGTGGATGTGCTCAGCCGGGTAGCACAATTAGCACGCAACTTATTTCATCACTTGGGCTGTAGTACTTCAGAATGGTTCATATCTCTCCCCAATGAGAACCTATATCTTTATCTGTATAACATATCTGAAGAGAATTCGAAGAACAGATCTCTAACTAGAGAATTTGTAGCCGAGAAAATAGCATTAGAGTTGTCTATTAGTTGACTACACTGTCGCTCTTCGTAGACAATGGTACGCCAGTTAGAAACTATAGAAGTTCATTCCAAGGGAGTTTACACCAACCGCTAGATACTCCTGTCATAAGCCTGGGCCGTTGATTATTATCATAGTGGTACATTTTTAGTAACTTATTGGTAGCCTGTTGCAATATAAGAATAAATACTTTGTCGCTTTTGAGCACGGAATTGACGGAGGTGACTGCCGATTTTCCAATCAGGAGAAGCCGAGTGTGCACTTATAGAACAACAATCATTTCTATGATATCAGGCAATGAACACAATTATTGCGTCTCTTCTAATTGTAGATATGCAATATATTAGATCGTCTCATAAATAATGTCGCTCTTTTAAGTTTGTTGTTTTGTATGATGTTCATGATTTTCTTTAGTAGGACGATACAATTTACAAGACTCTAAGGTTATTATTGCGTAATATGAGCATATGATAGTCGTCTATTGTTAATACAGAGTGAGTCAGCCAGAGCTAGACCGGTGTCTCCGGAAGGTCGTATACGTAGGAACTGCTGTGCCATCGCAGTGATCAGACCTCTTTCTCGCGTACGTTTAGTGTTTAATTACGTAAACACGTTCACACAGTGAGAGTGCAGCTATATACCGTACATTTTAGTGCAGTAGTGTGACCATTGTGAAGTATAGTTTTGAACAACGAGTGTTTGTTTACGACATCTTTGTTAAATACGAATTTTGGAGAACAGTTGTAACAAACTTCCGTCAGTCATTCCCTGATTCGCCAAAGCCTTCTACAGCAATTTATTGACTAAATTTCGTACTGGATAAGAAACGAACATGTGTGAAGCGTGTTCTCACTGAAAAGATGTTAGATTAAATTGGCCACCGACTAGAGAAAAGTCCTACATCATCCCGCCGTGTAGTTCAGCAGGTAGAGATGTCACAGTTTTCAGTGATAAGAGGTACGAAACAATTAAAATTAAAACCTTACAAAATTCGTGTAGTTCAAAGTTTAACGGAAACCGATTATCAGAATAGACTTAGATTTTGCATGTGGTTCCAACAGTCAGTCTATGATGGACTACTTGACCCCACCTTAATTTTTTTATAGTGACGGAACATGATGCTACCTCAGTGGTTACGCGAACATTCAAAATAATCGTTACTGGGACAGTGAAAATCCACATCGTTTTCACGAACAACAGCTACATGACATAAATTCGAGCCATTTCGGAGAACGAACTGCAGCGAGTTGCTGGACATGTTTTCAAGAGATGTGCATCCTGCCAGATATCATAAGAACGTTATTTCGAACATGAATTGTGAATTTGGTAAATACATCATGACGCAATACTAATCGCAAAAGCGTGAAACGAATCCTCCGCATATGGTAGCGTCGTAAAATAGCGGAAGAAATCAGGCAGGTCGCAGGACGAGGAAATGAGACGGGGGTATGGAGATCATTGAAGAAATTGCGCAAGGGCTCATATGTGGGAAACAACATCTCGTCAGGGGCATGGAAGAGCCAGTTCCAAGGGGTATGCCGGGGGGTGGAGAATTATGTGGTGTAGATCTTAATTTGCATTCAGTGCTGCAAGTACCAGAAATTGATATATTAGATGCCGAATTTACAACTGACGAGGTGACGAAAGCTATAAGTAGTTTAAAAAATAACAAAGCACCGGGTATAGACGGAGTATCTTCTGAATTTCTCAAACAGTGCAATATTTAACAAAATTTTTATGGGAGAAAGTTATCCTAGAGAGAATGGACATCGACAATTATATGCCTAATATACAAAAAGAGAAACATGTCGATACCTGATAATTATAGGGGGTGACGCTCTTACCAACAATGGGCAAAATTTACTGTAAAATTAGATTGAGGAAGTGTATACTTCAATATGATAGGCTCTCTAAATTTCAGGCTGGTTTCAGAGAAGATTACAGTATAACAGATAACATATTGGTTTTCGACACATTAAGATTGAAAGAAACACAGAGGAAGAGGGGAAAACTGTATTGCGTATTTGTAGACTTTGAAAAAGCATTTGATTTGTAGAATGTGAAGCATTGTTGTACACGCTGTGGAAAAAAGAAATGTCGTCGACAATGAATAAAGCTATATCAGCAATATACGATAAAGTAGAGTTTTGTGTAATGTACGATCGTGACAAAATTTCGGAAAATGTTAGATAAGAGTGCATACTCTCACACCTTCTTTTCAATATATTCGAAGATGACATACCAGAAATGATCGATAAAATCGAATCTGAAGCTCAAAATGTAGACGGGATCTTCATATCTGCACTTTTATATGCAGATGATCTGATTTTGATATCTCGATCAATTAACAGATTGCAACAGGAACTTTACTGCTTGAAGAGTTATTGTAGTCATGGGATATGAGTGTTAATATAGACAAGATCAAGAAAATTACTTTTAAAATGGATCTATATATAGCAGGGATGAGACAAGGACTTACGCCGGACACATATTGGAAAATGTGAAACATTTCTTATATTTAGGGGTTCCTTTTTCAGTGAACGGAAGATGGATTAAGCATATTGACATAACGAAACACAAGTGCGGGGAAAAGTGTTCGGAAATATTGAAATTGATCACTAAAATGTCAGATATTCCTGCAACAACAGTGGAGATAGTATACGGAGCTGTGGTCAAATCATCTATGTTGTATGGGGAAGAAATTTGGGGTTGGGAATAAGCGGAAAAATTAAATAAGATACAAACGGATTTCCTTAAACAAATACTTGGTATTGGCAGAAGCACAGATAATTTCGGGGTTTTGAAGAAATTTGGGCTTCAAAACGAAGCAATTCACATGAAAGTCAGGGTGCTAAATACTGGCTAAAAATTAAATTTGGGGACCAATCGCTCTTACGGTTGATTTGTTACAGAGCTCAACAAAGAGAGGGGTGTGAAAAGGGGTAGGTTTAGAAGCTGCAGAGAGGGCTGCGTCATATACGATTGGGATGGGTGTGGGGAAAAGGGAGAAAATAATATAAGAAATGTATGGCGTAATGTGAAGATGCGTTTAATTGATATCGAGAGGCAAGAGATTGAGTTCCAATGTTCGAAAAAATCCTCACTACATTTACAACTAGATCTCATGCTTAATTGGGGGGAGATGTGACTAACGTACATAAATTCTTGTAACAAAGACAGCAGAGCAGGTTTAGCGTGGCTAAGATTAGGGGCATGGAAGGGTAATAACATTGTTACCGAAGAAGGAGAGTGACTCTGTCCTTTGTGTGGCGAAAAGGATTCCTGGAGACACATTTTAGCCCAGTGTGACGAAACGAAACATATAGGAGAAAATATCTAACACCCTCGATGCTAAGTCAGAATAGGGGTTCGCTTGCATGTCTTGACCTCATGGGAAATAGAGAATGCGAACAAAAGATTGGATTGTTCCTCTTGAAAGTGAGACAGATTAGATCGTCAGCTGTTGAAGTTTGTGATACGAACTGAGGAAGGAATAATGATAACTATTGATCTATACACTTTTATGCCTGTTTGTATGTTAGGCAAGGATTTATTTATAATGTGTTTTGCTTGTGCCATCTTCATATTAATCTGTGTGTCATTTTGGAGAGTGGTTAAATCTAATCACAGATGAGAGGGTGAAACCTATAAAGTAGGACTTGTTTTGTAAAGCACGTATGGTCAAAAGACCCGTGCATTGGATTTAAGAGAAAATTCTGTTAGTGTAGTGCATCTGTATGTATAATATTGCTGAATAAATATATCTGTCTGTCTGTCTCTCTCTTTCTGTCTAGTAGGCCTACATACGAATCAGCCGCTGTGAGTGCAGTTATGAGTCTAGCCCTGGCTAGTGCACCATGTGCAAAGAATATAAAATGGAAGTAGTAAAGTTTTAAATCTGATTATTTCTAAAGTACTACTGAAAACAAGATTATAAAGCTGCTTCCGCTGCTCGAAGAATATGTGAAGTCGAGGATAAAAGTGTGTTTTCAGTGAGCGTATAGCAAAACGATTACTTGAGCGTTTCAATAATGGCGAAGGACACATTAAAATTTACAATGTCCTAGAAGACCTAACGTATGGATTATTGAAAATACACGTAAAGTTATAGAGAAATATTCACAAAAATATACACGTAGGTTGTCAGAAGAACTTGGTGCTTCAAGTAGAAAATGTACATCGCCATATTAAGACACTTAGAAAATGATACAGTAGTTGTAAATCTGTACCTTATGAATTGACACCTGAATACGCTCAACGCAGAGTTGATATCTGTCGTTAGCTTGTCGCTAATCCTATGGCTGGTAGAATTATCATGAGAATAAGCACATGTGGTGAAAACTGGGTATATTACCGCAATCCTGATACCTAGAAACAGTAGCTCGATTGCAGTGAGCCTGTCAAATTAATCGTTAAAATTAGTTCATTCAGTTGCGAAATTTTATGAGCGATAGAAAATGTTTCAAAATGTTTATTACATATTTGTTATAGGAAATCAACTTCAAACCTCATAGTAAGAGATGAGGCACATTAATTTATTTAATATGATGAATATTTTTAAGAAAGAAGTTACCATAAATATAGCTATGTTAATGACGCAGATAATTTAGGACAAATCATTCCTGGATGTATTATTAGAACTGATATAAAATAAGTAAGAACGTGAAATTTATTTAACATGTTAGGGATTATAGTGAATCTGAAAATGAAGATATTCGTGAGGAATTGATTCGTAGGTTCAAGAGTAAAGAATGCTCTTCAACGAATGAAGTTCCATTCATTTCTAGAATAAAGAAGAAATACTATGGTTACAAAAGTCATCTTCAATGAAAACAGAAAAAAATAGAAGAAAATACTTAGGAGTAAAACATACAAGGAAAACAGGAAAATATTGGAAGCGAGTTTAAATGCTGTATAAATTTCACTCAAAATGCAAATGATTTTATTCATATTTTCCAATATAATGTTAATTTTTTGGCAAATGTAAATTAGTTGTTGAATTGAAAGTTCCTCAGATACGTAGTCTGAATGTCTTGTAACAGGATGTTATGCCCTTTTTGATTCGGATGTATTTCATTAAGGAATTAATAAGGAATAACATAGGCCTATTAGCTCTCGAAAGTTTAGTATTTGTCTCCAAGAAAGGAATTGACGACATAACAAATCTGATTGGAAAAGCTGCATACATTTGTAATACGTGGTACAGTCATTAAGTTCTAAGACTTGACGCCTGGAGGGTAGGCTCCCACAAGAATCTGGATGTATCACAAGATGCCGCATAACACGGCGTACATTTAAACAGAACCACATCCTCCCTCAAAATAGTCTCCGTTGGCCGTTATGCACGTTTGCCAACGTTGGTATAGCTGCTGGAAGCACCGTTGAAAGATGTTGGCAGGAAGGTCCCGTATGGCTTCTCTTGTGGCAGTCATGACCTCTTCGGAAGAATGAAATCTACCCCCACGTAGAGTTGCTTTCATGCGAGGAAAGAGAAAAAAATCGCATGGTGCGAGATCAGGTGAGTACGGAGGGTGTGGAAGAACTGTCACCTGTTGTCTTGCAAGTTCCTCTTGGACAAGGACAGAGCGATGTGCAGGGGCGTTGTCATGTAGCAACAGCCAATTCTTTGTACGCCATAGCTCAGGTCGCTTACGGCGAATTGAATCTCGTAAACGGCCAAGGATCTTTTTGTAGCGGGTTTTGTTCACAGTTGCACCTTCTGCGATGAATTCCATGTAAACAATTCCATTTGAATCAAAAAACAGTTCAAGCATCACCTTGCCTTTTCACCTGTCTTGTCGCGGTTTTTTCTGTCGTGGTGATAACGGCCTTTTCCAGGTGGCGGATTGTCGTTTCAGTTGCGGATCGTAAAGGAAACACCAAGTTTCGTCTCCAGTTATTATCCGGTTGAGAAACGTCGGATCATCGTCAGCACTACTGATGAGGTCACCACAAATCGTCATGCGATCATCACGTTGGTTTTGCGACAGGATTCGTGGCACACTGTGCTGGGTAACACGAGACATGTTCAGGTCATCAGACAGAATTTTGTAGCAAGTACCATGGCTGACCCCTACTGTTGCTGCGATATCATCTACCGATTGGGAGCGGTTAGCACGCACCAACGTTGCAACTTCTGGGATCTTGCGTTCAGTTCGAATTGTTTGTGGCTGACCAGTACGCACATCATCTTCCAAACTGTCTCTTCCTTTCAAAAAACGTCGGTGCCACCTAAACACAACACTGCGACTCACTGCGTCCTCACCGTAAACTTGCTGCATCATTTGAAAAGTTTCGGCAGCAGTTTTGCCTAATTTCTGGCAGAACTTGATGTTTGCCCGTTGCTCAAACTGTGACATCTCGGGTTCCGACGTGCGCATTCAAATCACCGTCACAACAAAGACCATAGTTCTGCTTACAGTGCATGCACTCAACTGTCTCTTGTTGGGTCGAGAGACTAACTGACAAGGTATCATACCATCGCGCCACCTATGCGCTATAGTGCACCACAGTGCCACTATGCGCTCAGTATTAGAACTTAATGACTGTACCACGTATAATTATTCTTTAAATGAGATTATAAAGAAACATTAGAATTCATATTATATATTCAATACTGATCAATCATAATAATTCGAATATGAAGTAACATGCGGCGAAGCCCTTTAAAACACAGATGAACAGAACTATTTCCAATCTCCCTCTCGTACAGTTGAAATCCATACATCTACAGCTACTTATGGTGATTGGCTTTATATTTGTTAATAATAAAACGGAGGACTGAATTCAATTCAATAAATTTTGGCGACACAACGACGTTTGGGAAGTTGACATGAAACCAAATGAAACGGTGGTGGTAGGAAAATGTTATTTCCTTAATGAAGGATTATAACTGCTCTATTTTGAATTCTTCAAGTGAACAAACAGATCAAGAAAAGTAGTGCTTATAGAATATGTTGAAAGACAAAAGAATTTATTCACAAGAATTGCACCATAGATGACTATTTATTCAAGCATTAATGTATAGATAGATATTTTAGAAAGTATAAATTGGTGTTTCTACTACCTAAAGATTACTTTCGACATAGTAACACACAAGAAGATATGTGAATATTTTCAATGAAAATAAATTCTATCATTTACGTGCGTCGTAAAAATGTATAAGTGAAAAGAAAAAACAAATAATTTCAGAAATGTTGGTACTACGAATAAAGTCGAAAATTAAAAAAAGTAACTTTATTGTTACAATGAAGAAAATGAAGATGTGGCTTTCACTAAATGTCTATATCCTAAATTAATTCTCTATACAGGCCGCATGATTACCTCTGTGCACTATCATAGATAATGGTGCAACAGGTAAATGGCTTACATGCAGTCTAAATACACCGTTATTTGTCTATTAACAAGGGCGCTTCTAACAAGCTGGCAGTTGCCGCGCAATATCAGCTTACGCGAAACTGATATATTGACTCCAAAATGCTACAGCAGCTCAACAGCAAAACGATCGAATCTTACAGTGTTATTTGCGATCCTCAATTACCTTAAGACAGAATTTTCACCACAATGCAGCTATCAAGTTTTCAGCACCCTCTTTCAGTACAAAGCCCTACTTACAAAAATATAGTTAAAAATCAAGAACACAGTCTCATTTTTTATTGCTTTCATTTGTTTGGCTGATTTAGAAATTGCAAAACTTTTGTCCATACCGCGCGTCTAATCATAAGCCTATTGATACAATCAATTATATTTCAATTAAATTTATTTCCATAAAATATTTATCTTCCCACGGTTCCTAATACAATTATTTATTGTCTTTTTGGTAATTATGTAACTTTCACAATCGCAAAATGAAGCATAAGTGGTCAAAAGTCAAGATATTTAACGCGTGATTGTATAAAGGTATGTAGAAAGAATAAAAGAAATGTCAGAAAAATAATAAATATTATGCTCTTAAATAAATTATTGCTTAGCGAAAGTAATTAGAGAAAATGGAAGGAAAAGCGGATGAAGTAGTAAAGATAAAGGACTGAATCAACTAAAAGATAAATTAATGAAGACACGAATAAACGAAGCAGGGACACTGATAAAAGGGAAGTATTTTTGGGATTTTTTTTTGCCTTGGTTTACTATTTGAATCTGTACCAAAAATTGTTGGTCCACCTATTGTTACACTGAAATAATTTTAATAATTAAAAGATAATTAATGTCTTCTACTTACATAACGCTGCTGTATGAATTAAATGCTTAGGTAACTCTTCTTGTGAAAAGTCAGACAACGAAACTTCATAATCTCACAATCTCATTCGAAGCGTGAGAGAAAATCTGTTGAATAATATTCAGAAATAAGCAATTCTTGTACATTTCGAACGCCTGATCTATCATTAGCGAAGTATAACTCAATGTGTCATATTTCCCCACCGTAGCTTCGTGATCTATGACATCTCGCCTGAATTCGCACTACGGAATGCGCTCTAGTTCGAGTCGTTATAAGGGAAGAAATTTTGTCACGAAATTTTGGCCAGTGTATGGGACCCGTGTCCGCCAAGAATCATGATTAATTTAGGTTATGTATAGCAACTATAACGACTGAAGAGATCATCGTACTAAGAACATAACCCTGAACTGGTTGGATGATCGTTCACCTTTGTCGAGGCATTTGGAAGTGAGGTCAACAGTCGGCTGGTCGGCCTTGCCCCTATATGGGCTTTCGCACGCATGTGTAGTTTGTATTATACTTCAAAACTTAAAACATCAGTAACGGTCTCGAATTTCACATAGTTACATAGGCGTTTGGCGGACTCGTAAGGTGGTTCGAAAGCAGACTTGGAGCGCAGGTTCGAATCCCACTTTGGTTGGGTTGTTTCCCAGGCTCTTCCCAACTATAAGACAAGTGTCAGGTAATCTCACACTGAATCATAAGAGTCATCTCTCTATCACAAATTAGATCGACTCTAGATAACAGTGAAATTGATATAATAACGTAAACAATTTTTTATCCTTACTTGGTTTGTGCAAGAGCTGAGGTTTTACTGGCGACGGCTCTTGGACGAGACGGGTTCATACCTATGCAAGCTTTATGTGCATCCTTTATGAAATAAATTGCGTGCCGATTTTCTCCTTGGCTAAATCGGCTTCAACTTCCGCCGCTTTTTTTCATTCCTTTTCTGCTCATAAGGTTGAATACTATACCTCTGGTAACAGTTTGCCTCATCTAAGAGATTCTCCTGAGTCGTCAAGTCCCCACCAGGATAAGAATCAGAGCTCCGATTCCTATTTGCAAATGTGACTCATCTAGAAATCATCCAACATCGTCATCTACCAATCTTTGGACAAACCTCTAGAGAAATGCACCACAGCGGTAGGATGATCGAAGCCGAACAAACACAAGTAGGTTTCCTGTTTTACAAACGGTGATGATAATGAAAAGGATATTGTGAAATGTATTGAGGTAGTGACGAAGAAAAACTGGAGAACCCGAAAAACAAACCGTCACAACTTCGCCTTTGTTCACAACAAATACAATTCCGCCGCAGCTGTGTCCGCGATCGTCGTAAGTAAATATTATGCTAAAATCGCTACAAAGGCGGCTAAAGAGCTGAGGTAAATCTGTGAAAAAAAAAAATGCAGGTAAAAGTAGGTATTACAAACTCCTCAAACTTTGAGAACGGCTACGGGACTCACTTCCTACCTATAATAATTGGTACAGGAAATTTACAGGGGTGTAGCAGAAGACCGAAGTTGCTAACCGCATCACTTTCTATGTCCCCCATAAATCTTAGTAGCTCGTTGTCATATTTATGATTTACTCGTACTTGCTTTATGGAACGTTCTCCATAATAAAACTGAAGTTGATTTAGTAGGAAGGTGCTAAGGTGTACTATAAGCTTAAGGGAATTCGGAATTTTCGTCACCGATGTTCTTCATGCGGTGATTTCGTCACATATTACATTTTGCAAATGCAACATTTTTTCACAGATTCTATTTTATCACCAAATCACTTTGGCACCAACATATTTTGTCAGCAATTTAATTTCCTCATCACTATTCGCCACCACAATATTTCCATCCTTCATGTCGCTTCCCTTGATGACACCTATATAAAATGTTAAGTAATATAAAAACTCCTTCTTCATTGTGTTCATAATTTTCATTTCGTTTCCAAGGATACATTCATTTTTTGGTTTCGAAATCTTCAAGTTACAGTATTCATTGTGTTCATATATTGTTCATTTCGTTTCCAAGGATAGGTCTACATTGATTTTTTGGATTCGAAATCTTCAAACTACAGGATTCTTTGGTTTCGAAATTTTCGAGTTAAAATATGGCGGAATTATTTCGATTCGTAAAATTAATAGAGCAAGAGTTAAGTTAATCTATAATTGACATACAATATGTATAGAAAGCACAAAGTTACGAAGACCGGGATTGTATGGAGATGTGATCAGCGCGTCATATTTTGTAATTCACTGATGACTATTTCCTCAGATAAGAAAAGCGTTATAAAAGAACCTACAGAGCATTCCAACCACTCTGCAAATTGGGGTAGAATTGGAGCTGCGGAATGTGTACAAGCAATGAAAGCTGAAGATGAAACTTCAGCGGAAACTACGTCACCTATTTTACAACGACATACAGCAGTTGTTTTTAGTAAAACTAACTTACAACTAGGCCTACCACAGAAAGTAATTATGTATGTGTGTATGTATGTATGTATGTATGTTTTCGCACTGCAAATGGGTATATACCCTGTGGCAGTGGTAATTACACTCAATAATGACAATTAATAATAAACACGACTAATAAAAATAATAATAATAATAATAATAATAATAATAATAATAATAATAATAACAATAAGCATCCTAAATTAAATGAAGCATGATCACTTAAAATAACATTTAAAATAAATCTAATTTGTATCTTAACCCTAAGTTCGAACTAAGACCCTGAACCTGAAATTGGTTAGGGCAAAACACTTACCCGCAGAACATTTGATGATTTGCAGGGTATAGGCTATCTGGTAGTACAAGACAACATCAGAAGGCGGGAGGTGGCTCCTTCACTTAGATGTCATCAGCGAAGAAAAAATTATGTTATTCGCTACTAATCGGCAAAAGAGAGAGTTACAGAATGCGACTTTCTGGGTTACAGATGGCAAGTACAAATCTGCGCCAAAGTTATTTTTCCAAATGTATGCAATAGGCTACATATAAATGTACACAAACATGGGTGGACAACTCGTGCTCTCCAAGTGTCAACACAACCTCAGAGCAAGTAGAACGGACTCTATGCGGTTCTTGCAAGACACAAGTTCGCTCGCGTCTGCAGTAAGTGGCGGCTCGTTTTAAGTGAAAAACAATATAATCCCCGCATCATTTCCCTTCAGTTATGAGATTATGAGACGAAAGAGAAAGAGATTTTTTTTATTAAGAAGAGAGGTGAAGCTTGTATAATGTTCTATTATACTTTCTTACGCACGACATTTTATGTTACAAATGCACACAGTGAAGATTTTAGTAAAGAAATACTGTCTAGATCTGCTTTAGAATAGCTGAAGATAAAAATGGGACATCAACAAGGTGAGACTGGTATTAAATATCGTTATCACGTTGCGCATGCAGTTACAGAATTGCACGACATATGATCGACTAGCTATGAGCATATATGGATAAATTTGAAATGTAGCAGTATCATGTAGAACGTAGACAATTTCAGTTTCCTTGAATATAAAATATCTTGAAGAGTGATAAAAGAAAACCTTCTTATCAAATATAAGACCCTACTTCTAGATCTACAGCACAATTTACTGGAAAGTTTGTTGAAACAGTGACAATTTACAAGGAATCGAGATTTTTCTGAAATCCTTTTGGCTTACAGCCGATAGAAGATCCTAAAGTTTATAGTTTGAATTGATAAATCTACAGAACAGCACGCCACTCAGATTCCGGCGAATTCAGGAATTGAACTGTTCGTAATGTTGCCTAAGTCAGAATTTCCAAATATACTCTTTGCTTCCGTATGTACTGTATGTGCTTGAGGTAGAGTTTAAATACAAGAAAAAGTGTAAAATCTCTCAATGTACAGAAAGAGCTCAGAAATAAGGTTATTTCATAAGCCGTAACTTGTAAAAATTACTTCCTTGAATTTGTGATTGTTTGCCAGTACAGACTATTACCTTTCTGAGAACAGAGGAATACTCTTTAATGTATAAAGACTTGTAGATTCTCGCGTTCTATGTTTCAAGTGAGATATATAATAAGAAACATTAACAAATAGTTTAATAATAAATAATTGTTGCAGCTATATTTATTGTATCTTGAAAAGGTTGTATTCAGTTTTTGTTTCCAGTACTAAACTAATATACAACGCTAGGAAATAATATAATTTTGTTAGTGTGTTAGGTACAGACTGCCTACAATTAAAATAATTATTGTACCATGCGTCATTCTGAAATTCAAATCATGGAGTAGATATCACGACCACCTGCATGAGCCGCCAGTGTACACCGTGAAAGTGAATTGCTTTTGCGGCGGAACTACAAACAACTTGTAACTGCTGCGGCTGGCTCCGTCTGTCTTTCTTCCTTTCAAGGTTTTTTTTAGCACTTTGTGAGCACGAGTTGCCCATCCATGTACATGGACAATGGATTCCAGTTGTCATTGCACCAATGAAAAGGAAACGTAGAATCGCTTACGAAACTCTTTTCGACATTCTCAAAGAAAAGATAAAAGATACAAGAAATCGTTAGCCGTCAATTATATCCGATATTATGTATATATATATATATATATATATATATATATATATATATATATATACCAGCTATGAACCTGGTGTCAGAGTGGCTGGCTGTCTCTTCCATTTTGGCCAAATATTAGGAAGACGAATTCAAACAGACGGACTATCGAGAGATTTATCTTGAAGAAGAAAACACCGAACAAAGAAGCCAGTTCCATTCCTTGGTTGCATTGAGTTTTGTACCAGAGAATGATATAGTTCACGTCTTAGATATTCTCTAAGAAAATGTTATGGATGAGCTAACCCTAATCTTCGATTACTTTGAGGATAATTATGTCATGGGTCGTAGACGTGACAGAGGTAGGCAGCAGCCCATGTTCCTTCCAAATACATGGAACTGTTACATTCGTACCAGGAACAACAAATACCTGCGAAGAGCGTGGAATAGCCGTATCAATACTTCAATGGGCAAAGCAAATTCATCCTTTTACCATGTTCTTCAGTTGTCAAGATGAAGACCACAAGGATATATCAGGACGTTGAGAAATTAGAAACAAGTCAGTCTCCACACAGAAAAAAGAAGAAATTTATTACACGCCCTTAGATAAGAGAGTTCCAGAAATTGTCGGTAGGTATGAAGCCTATAGAACAGAAGATAACATCCTAGTTTACCTACGTGCCATAAATCACAACGTAGCAGAAATTTTGCATGAAACTACTTAAAAACAGGATTAATTTATGCAACTTCAAAATCCATGTTAATGAAGAGCATTAATATAATTATATAGTGCTGGTTTTAGACTCATAATAAAAACAGCCTAAATACAATCTTCTGTATTATTTTGGTGGCGAAATCCCCTCAGTATAAAAAATTATGACATGTATATGATGATGAAATATCTTAGGTGACAAAATCTCCTCAGTGACAAAAATCATGATGACAATATGTATTTGATGACCAAAAAATCTAATGACGAAAACTACGACAACTATAACTATAACTGTGACGACGTTTCCGGTTACAAAATGCCCTAGACCCTAGAGCAAGTACCATCCTGGTGATCCAAGGATCACGTTGAAAGTTTGTATAAATTGATACGTACAGCAATAAACTAAATTGTCTTTTGTTCTATAATAAATAAAACTAAATTTTTAATACAAATTATGTTTACAAATTAAAATATATAACTGCTAAATATTTTTTAATTTAAAATTCTATGAAATTAAATTAAATTGAAGTCGATAAAACTTTCGGCTTATGATGTCAAATAACATATCCGACGACTCCAAAATGTTTCTGGAAATGAAGCACCATCTGCAAGGTTTTGGTTTGTGGAATTCAAAAGTGATGCAGCAACAATAGGAACTATTTCCGCGAGGGTGACCTGCTACAGGGACCAGTGACAAATATCGACGCGTCAAATCATTAAAGAAGATAGTCGAATCACCTACACCGAAGCTGGGGCATCTTTGGGAGTAGGACCTACAGTGCAATACGAAACATCCTCCATAATCATCTTGTTGTTAGGAAGCTGTGTGCTAGGCGGATTCCACATAAATTAACAGAAACTGAGGAACAAACACGTGTTGATTGGTATAAGAAAATGCCTGAAAATTTTAACTAACGTCGGTCAGATTCTGTTTCTGACATCTTGGTAGGTAAACAAACATGCATTTGCTGTTATGAACCAGAAAAAAACGTAAATCGGTACAGTGGATTTTCCCAGATGAAGATAAGTCAGCTTAAATAAAAGAAATACTGTACCACTGGGCTTATCATATCTGTTCTACTGGAGGCTCATTGTACAGTTGATGTCGAGTGGTATTGTACCATTTATTTATCGACATTCTTCAAAAAGTGCGTACAGACACACTTCGAAGCTGTATCATCCTTCACCATGACAAAGCATCGTCCCACAATACGGAATAGAAATTGGACATTGGTTACTTTAGGTGTGAATATATTGATTCATTGGCGCTACAGTCCTGATATGGAACCATTCAACTTCTTCTTCTTCCCAAACATCTAGAAGAAATTGAGCAGATTGTGCTTCAACACTGCTGACACTGCGATTAAGGCCTTCAACGTGCTGGTGTCTGAAGTGACTCAAGGAAAGTGGGTGCAGTGCTTTGATAACTGGCGTCAAAATAACCATGATAATAATAATAATAATAAAAATATTAATTTAGTTTATTTTGTCTGGCAGAGTTAACTTTCTTGAGGCCTATTCTTGCGCTTAACTAGATCTACAATATTTATAATACGTGCATAAGTCATCAACTGAAGAATTGCATAAGATTTAAGGGGGATGTTTGAGGAGAAATAATATGAAACAGAAATAATTTATTACTATATATATATATATATATAAGTTTGCAGAAACTTTCGTTGTGAGTTATAGCACATGCACTGGTAAGAGTATTAAGGAAACATGTGTACTGCGTTACTATTCTTGTTAACTATAAAGTTAACAAAAATAGTGAATACTTGAAAACAAGGCCTATTTAAAGCAGAGGTTTGGTTATGGTTAGGAATTATTGCTTTTCATTTTTTATTTTGCTTTTTTTATTGTGTCTTATAAAGTGATAAGGAAAACAGTAACATTATTAATTTACGAAAAATATCAATTTCGAGATAATCAATGTAATGCACACCTCCAGTATTCTTCAAACAAAAGAAGTGATTAGAGACAAGCTGTCTGTTTCTACGTATAGACATGTTTAAACTACTTGCAGATTTTGTCCATACTCAATATATAAGTGTAAAACTAATTCGGAATAGGTTACATTTAATAGTATTTTAATTGAAATTAATAACACAAATTGATAATTTACTTAAAATATTCACTGAGAATTTTCTTATTTTTACTACACAATCTATTGAATAAAATAACACTACAAACAAACTCTGAAGTGTTTTTCATAGATACGATTGTATCAGAAAAGTGAAATATTAACATTTTGAGTAAGTACGAGTAAACATCCATGTACAGTATACATTTAGAAATATTATTTTAAGTGTAGATGTAGCAGTTCGCTACCAAAATAAATACACGTTTATTTGTTTCCTAAGTGGGTAACACGGGAATGTTTTAGTAAACAACTAATGCTCGAGAAAACTCTACTATGGTAAGTTACAAATAGTATTAGAAGAGATAACAATATCTGAATTGTATATTATGGAAGGTATGTGATCCAAATATGGCCAAGGCATATAATATGGACACATTACTGTTCTGTAGCTAATTGATATAATAACCAAAAGTTAGTGCCAGTATGTCGAACCACGTGTTAGGAAGTGTACATATTCACGACATTAGTGGATACGTAATAGCAAAACTGCTTCCACAGGCCTTCTTTGTTTCATTTGTGGCAACGGATTAAGAAGGTGTTATAATAGGCCTATTGCTGTTGCTAAGTTTCTCTTGTATTTCCTTTCAAGCAACTGGTAATTATAGTTTCTATATAAGATTTTATAACTTGTTCAATGCTCGTCACAGACATCCAACGCTTAATTAAATTGCATTCATATAGAACTGAAAAATAGTTGATTTTTCGAGGTTCTGGATGCTGGTAATATAGTCACATGGATAAGCGACTATGTGCAATTTGTGGTGTGTATACGTGGTCAAATTGAAAGTGGCCGGTCTCTTGAGTAGCGAAAATTTTCTTAGTCGCTTCGGGTGAGCGCGCAGTTCACTGCCGTAAACCTCCGTGTGGCGCTTTAGTTAACTCCATAATACAAGGCGCTGATGTGAACTACCTCAATAGCATGCTTCGAATTTCTGTAGTGAATTATTTGTTTTGTTCTTTCTTTTATTTTTTACAACTTCTTTTAGTATAATATAATCAAATAATTTTGCTTATGTTAATTTATGTTACTTACAGATAATTACAAAATTGTTCAAAATTTGTGGTTATAATTCTAGGAAATCAGGATATATTTTGTCACCAGAATTATGGTTTTCCATCTTGTTTACAATTACTACGTTTAGGCCCTGATGATCACTGATTTAGATTAGTATAATAATCATATTCCCTTTAGCACAACTTGCAAAGTAATTATTGCCAATTATTTAACCGTCAACATATTTAGGCATACTGATTGTTACTTAGCCAATAGAATGCAAAGCAGCAGGGATTAATGAAATAATTAACACAGCATTTTAATATGAATACCCCTAATTGTCGTCGTTACTTTAATCTAGCGTCAAGAATTTCCATTAACACGAAAAAAATAATAAAGCATAAAGTATTCTAAGGATAAAAAAATAACGAAAACCTTTTATATTTTCACTGGTACATTTAAAAGGCAACAAAAAAAAGTTTAGTAACTCCACAAAGATTTGAACTTGCAAATTCACGAACTCCTACCTATCGCTCTACAAACTACGCAAAGAGTTTTCGTGCAGTCAAAATGGCATTGTAAGGAGCAATAGTCATACTCCACTTGAAACCCTGTTATACAGTATATAGTATTTGTGTTAAAATATTCACTGTTTAAACACTCTGAACGATCTGTCTGTTTTAAATCTCGTATATGAATTATTTTCTCGGAAGATTTTAATAACTAATAGCTCTGTTCTCCATTACAACAACTAGAAGAATATACGCAATCTTTTGAATAAACCCTGGTTGTCCCGAGCGCCCATGGAAATACCCGATTCTCAGACGGGCACTTTCATTTAGAGCAAGTGTTATATATATATATATATATATATGTATGTATATATATATATATATATATATATATTATTTTGTATTTGTTAACTTTCATTTTTTTAAATTGCAATGTTTTATAGTCTTAGTCACAAATTATTTATGGGAATATTTTGTTGAAGCCAAGAACCATTATTTTCAATTCAAACTTCATTAATCACCAATAATTGTTTTTCTTTCCATAATAATGAATTTTCTTTCCTCTAACCATATTACCTTCATCTGGACATATCCTGCACAATGTAAGATTTTTCAAAAGTAAAAAACAAAGCATTTTGGCTTAAAGAAAAGCCTTGGGTTATTGTTCTGAGTACGAATAAAGAATAAAACTTCATGCAAACACGCAAATTTTTTGTATAGGGAATACCACAGTCATGAAAAAATTAATTCAAATTCAGATGGCCATATTACTTCAGATATCTTAAGTGTATGTATGTATGTATGTATGTATGTATGTATGTATGTATGTATGTATGTATGTATGTATGTATGTATGTATGTATGTATGTATGTAGGGTACAGCGGGGCTTTTCCGCTCACGGGGCTAATCCGCCCGAAATAAGAAATGTTGCAACAGCGCGTGACCTTCGCACAGATTCAAGGTCGGTTTGCCTTTAGTATGAGTCTCTGTCTCTTGGCCGCCGCACGTGTCTATAGTAAAAGTGTTTTGTGTTCCATTGTTGGAAGAAAAGAAGAACAAAATCTAGAGGTAAGCGAATTGTGATTAATTTTTTCCATAGTTAAAGAATACAACCTTACAAATTAAGATGTACCATGCACAATAATGCGAATTTTTAACACTTATTGCTAGTATTACAAGAAGACAGGTTATGCAGTGTGTGTAGTCACAAATATTGCTGGCTTTGTTCAGAAAGGTATTAATTTGGCGTGTCTTTCGAAATGTCTGCACTTGGGGCTATTTCGCCTAGTAAACGCGGGGCTATTTCCGCTCAGTAAAATAATTAGCTTAATTGGTGTTTTAATGACAAATACTAGACAATATATTTTATTGGTTCATTTCAGGTGGTCCGTACATACAAAAAAAAAAAAAAAAAATCAAGCGCTACATGGTCCGAGGAGTAAAAAGTGTTGTAAGCGGAACCGTGAGTGTGAGAGGAGCTGCTGCATTGTTTAAACTTCCTTATTTCACACTTAAAGATCGATTAAACTTTTCAAAATTTTGATTTTCCAATGGAAGAAAAGAAACCTTATAGATCAGCTGATCATCCAACTGCATTTAGTCCAGAAGAAGAGCGTGATTTCACTGCTAGATTGAAAGACTTAGCTGCAAGGGGGTTTTGGGTGCACACCAGAACAAATTCGCCGAGCAGCATTTACTTATGCAACGGTAAATAACATAAACCATCCCTGGGTCATGGAAAAAACATAATAGCAGGTAGAGACTGGTTTACCGGGTTTATGAAGAGAAATAGTGATATCACTCCGAACCCTTCAGCCGCTGGACAGATCAGTTTTCAAGCCATTGAAAGTTTTCTGCTATCATGCTGCAACAAATTACATGCATTCGACACCAGAAGGCGGAATCAACAAGTTTAACTTTGGAGAACTGTTTTCCACAGCATGAAGTAAAGCTGCCACCGTTGGAAATGGTGTTAAAGGATTTAAATGCACTAGATTGTTCCCTTTAAGTCCTTTAGCTATTCCCGAAGAAAAATTTCTTCCCTCACTTCATTTCCAGGCAGACACTTCCAGTGTGCCATCTTGTTCAGTTTCAGAGAATCCTCAATTTTCCTAGCTGAATCCTGAGTCCCCTTCATCAGGATCCTCTTGCGCCGTCCAGCAGAAGACTTTCAACACAATCATTCCGAATCCAGCAAAAAGAATGTCCAAAAAGAAGTAAAAAAAAAGTAACAGAACTAAGACATTTGACTTCAGATGCAAACTACGAAACAACGAAGGTCAAACGAAGGCTAAAAATGGAGAAAGGAAGCAAGAACAATGCAAGTAAGAAGCGTCATCAGTTAAGTGAATCGAGTGATGACTTACAGCTTATTGAAATTGGAGATGATAATGAGAACACTCCTTGTGGAATTTGCGGCCTGAAATTTAATTCGCCAAAATCGATCAAGAAAGGAGACTGGATAAAGTGCCAGAAATGTGGCACTTGGTTTCAAGAAGTGTGTGGGTGTAAAAGGACGAAAAATGTTTAATTGTGGTAAATGCTTGTGATTTTGATATTGAAATGTACTGGGCGGAATAGCCCCTTGACTGGGCGGAATAGCCTCGCTATTTTTACATATTGTGATTTCTGCATTCTTCAGATATTTGTTTAATACATTGTTTGTGTAAACGAATTTCCACTTTTTACATATTGGAATTTATTCTTGATTAAAGTACCATTAATTGTATCACATTGACAGATTTTTAAAAAAGGTTCTATGTCACTTTATAAAGCTAAAAGTTGAAATGAGCGGAATAGCCCCGCTGTACCCTATGTATGTATGTACGTACGTATGTACGTAGTTTTTAGTTGGTTATTTAACGACGCTGTATCAACTACGGGGTTATTTAGCGTCGACGAGATTGGTGATAGCGAAATGGTATTTGGCGAGATGAGGCCGAGGATTCGCCATAGATTACCTGGCATTCACCTTACAGTTGGGGAAAACCTCGGACGAAACCCAAACAGGTAATCAGCCCAAGCGGGAACCGAACCGGCGCCCGAGCGCAACTTCAGACCGGCAGGCAAGCGCCTTAACCGACTGAATCACGCCGGTGGATGTGTGTATGTATGTATGTATGTATGTATGTATGTATGTATGTATGTATGTATGTATGTATGTATGTATGTATGTATGTATGTATGTATGTATGTATGTATGTGTGTATGTATGTATGTATGTATGTAGATATAATATTATTTAATTATTATCTTATGAACCGAATATTAGTATATTTAGTCTATACGTCGAAGGTATCTATTTTTGTAGTTTGATATACAAGAAGCAGGTCATGTTGGCTACTCATACTACTCTAAAGAAGAATATTTCTTTACAAGAGAATGTTATATTTATAGCGACAAGTTCCTAAAATTCAATTAGGAAATAGGAAAGCTAGCGTTAAATTTGTTGATCTTGTAAACAATACAACATTTTAATTAATCAAATTTACATACTACCTTGTTATTCATTACGTAAGAACCTTTCCTGAAAGAAGCAGATGCTACACACAAACCGATCATTCTAACAGTAAAGTTCTTCTTTTTTCCCTCTCTGTCTCTGGAATCTCGTGTATTTAAAATTCCCCGGCGGTAATGAATTCGTAAGGCACAACAAAAGAATCGGATGGGTAAGGGTAGAAGAAGGAAACATAAATACTTTCTTCCAGCAGCAAAGGAAATGAAAATTCTGGAGAAACTAGGATGAGGGAGCAAACGCTAAAGAATTTTTTTTATATCGCATGGATCAATAGCGACTGACATGCTAATGTCATGGAATGAAATTCAAATTAGGAACGGGGATGGCGCCGCAAGAGGGTAATGTAGCGAACTACTGGCGATTAGCACATTGCAAGTGTTCGGAGGACATTGGCGAATCCTCGAATATTTCTGTTTGTGAATAAAGCTGAAAAATGTGTTTCCGAATGTGAAGATGAATCTACTTTAATATCAGTTTTGAGATAAAAGTGGGTAGCTGCAAAATACTGAATAGTGTGTTGATCTTGGGTATATTCGAAATTATAGATTATAAATTGAGAACATGGACGAATAACGAAAAATGGTGTTTTTAGAAAACATGATTTACATGTTAAGGAGCTTGCTACGTCGATCGAATTCAAGTTAAACAAACATTCAGGGACACATCCTTATTTTAATTCACTTTGAAATAAATGTAATGAAGGAAATTGTTGAGAAACAGGATCACATTTTTGTAATAAAAGTTTTGTGAATCTTTTTGTACTCCCTTTTTCCGACAACAGTGTTATTTGTAATTAATATGATTAACAAATTTTAAACCTCTACAAAACTGGTTTATAGAAGAACATAATATTTTTACATCAGTTATATCACAGTTTATTAAATCATATCTTCCATTTTCATTTATTGTACTTCAATAATTGTACACTCTAATTGAAGTAGACAATACATAACTTAAACATGTAGGCCTATAAGTACCAATATGTTTATTTTTTACTTTTCTTTGTTATCATGCGTCATCAGACGTGTCTTCTACTGCTGTTGATGCTGTTGTCATTTGTTCAAACACTGTATCATACCATACTTCTCCTTCTTCACCCAAAAATGGATATACTTCTTACGTCCTTTTCCTCGGATGGGTTAATAGGTACTGGTTTTATTTGTGGTTGATTAAAACTCTTCATCTCTAACAATTCCACTGGAGTCTTCCAGACGTTAAAATGAGTACGAGGCTGACGCTGAAACTATGCCAGAGGGATATACAGAAGCTGTTGGTATTTATGCATCAGGAAGAGCACTTCTTTGGAGACAAGAAGCAAGAAAGAAATCTCGTTGAATTTTAGCACCCATATCCCAAAATAATAGAATAATGGATTGTTGATCATCTTCAGACATGTTGTGATGACAAGTTTTATCTAAACAAATGAATTTCCTGCTGTTTGAGTTCCTTTAGAAGTCGTGTATGATTTACCACTGTTCCTATTAGTTTTCCGTTCTTCTGTTTTGCACTTGTTTTTGTCCATAGCTTTCTTTTTTCCTTTGTTTTCAAACATGATTTACGCGTATTTAGGTGTAGCACAAAAGACGCATTCGTGAACAACTTGACTGACTGAACAAACTACGGTTCCCAGTTACACTGACACACGCGCAGCACTATGACAAAACACGTCTCCTTTCGCGTGTAATGAACCTAGAGATACAAAACTTTATTACAATATACTGCAGACATCCTACTTACAAATTCAGCAATATAATCGGAAAAGGGGCGGATAGCGATAAAAGCCTTTATTCGGGCCATGTCCTCAATTGAGAAGGCCTTGCAATGAAGCTAATATCTAATAGTTACGCTCTGTTTTGAACATGAATTACGGGGTTATTGATAAAGAAGAGACATAAAATATATATAAACGCTGAAAACTCGTATAATATTCCACAAATATTAGCTAGGTATGATTTTATTGTCTTATTTTATATCAAGACAATTTCAAGAAAATTTCAATACTATCTGTTGTGTTCATTTTGCTTCACAACAATATAGACTATGTCTATACCAATGAAAACAGCTAATTCCCAGTCGTCTACATCGTCTGATAATAATGATAAAGCATTCCTACTGGTAATATAGAGCATAGTGATTGTTGCTACTGTGCAAATTTTTTTAAAAGTGTTAGTATTCATATTAGCAAGGTTCATCCTGAAATTCATAGGAAATATATTATCACAAAATATGATACCACAGGCAATATTTCGGAAGGCGTACAGGGAATTAATCCCCAAGATTCCCAGAACTAATTGATCAAAATAATGATGATTGTGTTAATGTTCAATCTACACATAAAACAAAACCTTCAGATGTAACTGAAATTGAAACTAAATTACAACACACTATTATAAATAATGGCATTGAATTATATGAATCCTTATCCTTTGAAATATCTGAATTTCTGGCAAATGCAATTCATTCAATTACGAGATCAAAACACCCTGCTGTACGGTATTATAATGCAAGAAAGAATCGGAAAACAAATAATGTCAATTCTTTCCGTAAATCGAATAATCCTAGTAGATTAACGAAACGACAACGGGAAAATGATAAAAGAAAATATCAGTACGAAGTAGCTTAATATTTATATTGTAATAAGAGATGCAAAATCGTGCGTAATATCATGAAATTCCAAAATGGCATTCAGTGTACAATTCCATCCGCGGAAATCTATCAACTTTTTTTTTTGCAGTTATTTGGGAATGAGAATGAACTAACACCTTTGCCATTGGCGGATCCTGCCTGTACTGTAGAAGACATTGAAATAGATGTGAAACGAATAAACACTCCATTCAACCAAATTAAATCAGAATGTCTCCTGGCCCTGAACACTTTATAGTTGGCATTTTACAGGAACTTCAGACAAACAAGTTACTATGCTTGTTGGCTAATGCCATGCTAAAATTTAAAAATGCTCAGAAGTATTTAAGACAGAATTTAATTTTTAAAGGTGGAAATGAAAATTAAAGTTCGATCTGGCGTCCTATTTCTATCTTTTCGGTAATGTGACACATTACTGGGAAAGTAGCTAATTTGGATCATTCATTCATTCATTCATTCATTCATTCATTCATTCATCCACCCATCCATCCATCCATCCATTCATTCATTCATTCATTCATTCATTCATTCATTAATTCATTCATTCATTCATTCATTCATTCATTTTTCGATTCACCAACATGATTTTGTTTCGATACTAGGCACCCAAGTGAACACATCTATTATCAATGGCTGTGATAAGAAAAATAAAATGGATTGTTGCATTATGTTACTTGACATATCCAAGGCTTATGATAACGTAGACGATGAGCATGTTAGAAGATGTTTAAATAGAATTGAATGCCTGTTAAATTAAGAAACTTGGTTATTGCTCTCATCCAAGACAATAGTATAAGAGTGGAATGTGGTATAAACAAAACACCTGCATTAAAACTGCAAGAAGGAGTTGCGCAAGGTTCTCCTCTTTCACCTGTATTATTTACCCTTGCCATTGACCATATTCTAAAAGATCTTACTGATACTGAAATTGCTAAAACCTATGATTTTCAATTACGTAATGACTAGGAACGAATTTCTGCTGTGGCATTCGCAGATGATATAGCACTGGTTGGGAAAGACGACGCATCGCTCCAGATACTTCTCCGTTAGTAGTTTATCTGAAATTGGCTTAAACGTAAATCTCTTAATGTCAAAGATCGTAAACATTAAAAATGGAAGGCTTCGTACAACATCCAGTGTCAAATAGATTGGCAAAATCTTTGAATATTTAAACATAGAAGAAAAAATTAAATGCTTTGATGTCACGCACAGTATAAAGATGAAATTGTTTTCAATAGAAGCAAAATAATTCATAATGAACTGAACAATTTAACAGTTTCTAATCTTCTAAAACTAGACCAGAAAATAAATATTATTAACCAATATATTTGACCCAGTTTATCCTTTGCAAAGTACCCCATTGGATAGAATACCGACTTCTTTCCTTGAATATATCGACATACTTCTTCGAATAACAGTCAAACAAATACTCGGCTTACCCCATGACTGTCCAAATCATTTGATTTATTCTCCTAGGAATGTGTGTGCTTAGGATTGATAAAAACGGATTGGGAAAAACATATTCAACACTTCAACATCGCTAAACAATTATTGAGAGTAGAAGATGAACATCTAATAGTCGCTCGTGACCTGGACGACGAACTTGGGGAAGTTTTAAATCATTTGAATTTGGAATACAATGAAGAGAATTTGAAAAAAATCAGAAAGAAAGATTCGAGATGACATCAGAAGTCGATATTTTCAAGCTTGGTGCCAGTTTCCTCATAAGGGCAAAGGAGTCCAAGTTTATATGGTGAATTCTAAAACGAACTCGTGGATTAATACCAAGAGAAATTTATCAACATCTGAATGAACGAATGCTATTAAGATGTCATGTAATATTACAGCTGTCAGGACTGTCCCAGGAAGAAGTCAGGATACGACAACATGCAGACATCGGGATTGTAACGAACCAGACACTCTGGGACACATCCTTGGATTTTACCCTAAATGGGAATTAATGCGGAATTCTCGTCATCACAAAGTGCGATCTTCTATTGCAAAGGCCTTGCGCAAGGAAAAGTGTAAGATTTATGAGGAAGTAGACTACACTGAATCTCAGAGGATGGAAACAATCGAAGAGCAGATATCATAGCGATTAACGGAATCTATGGAAGAAGATTAATTCTGCAACCCACAATAAGGCTGGAGAAGAATACTGAACAGGCTGCTGATGTTAATGAAGGAAAGGGGATCATTTACCCCCCATGCATACCTCATTTAAGTGAGAGATATAACTTGTCTGCTAATGCATGGAAGGTGAAAGGTCTCCTCTTTGGAGCTCGGGGTACCTCATATAAATTTACAACACATTCCTAAAATCATTAGGTATATGCAGTCAGATCATTCAAAACATTTGTATTAACATATTGAAAAGTTTACTGATAATTAATTCTTCATATTCATTTATGTAATAACTCTCGTAAATATGTGTGATAATGTTTCTGTAATTCCTGTTTAATGACAATCATATTGAATTGTATGTATATAAATTTCTATGTTCACGACATGTAAATATGATATGTAGCTTTTCACTTTCATTTTGTACATTGTTAATATTTATGTTATGTTCTGGATCTTCATGATCATCCGGACTGCCGGGGGGATGTCCTTGTTTTGGAATTAATAAAAAAAAGTGTTAAAATGTGCGCCTCAACTAATACAAAAATATAAGAATCCTTCTTCATTCGAGCCATTTCTTCTCTGTCATGTTGACAAGCTGACTAATTGTTTCGCTATTCGAATATGTCTCACTATTGTAATGTACGCTACACCTGCGTTTCTGTTCTCATTAATGCGTTCGGCTTTTATCTTCATTCCGTATCGGATCTCGTATTGTGTAATTGCCATACACACATTTCATCTCCACCTATAGTATATTCCATTTTCATTCTTTTTAATGTCCGTATTTCTCTTCCAATTGTTATGCAAGAGTGAATATCAAGTCATACAATAATTTATTACATTTTTATCTGTCTTATTAATGTGTTTACTAAGTTTTTGTGAACTTTGTAGCACGACATATGATGCTATCAGATTATTGTCTAAAATAAATTTAAATACGTTCTTCATAATATTTTTCAGTTTCGAAAGACTGATGCAGGCCAATTGCCAGTGAATTTACTATTATCTCTGTGATATGCTACTGTAAACATTTTCTCTGGAGAAACATTTCTATCTGTGTAACTTAACAGAACTAATATACGGGGTGAGTCAGGAGGAAAAGTACAGGGTGTGAGGGGTGATAGTATTGGTGATCCTGAAAACAAAAAGGTTTATATGAATATATGCCTTGTTCTTAACAGTCTCTGACATACAGCTGTTTGAAAATCATGGCCTTCAGTCTCATGCCCTTCATCAGCGGTGTCATTAATGACCATTTAACTGGGCCAGTTGTTTTAGATATCCGTCTTAACGGAGTACGGTATCTTGATTTTCTTCAAAAAACCTGTTACTAGAATACTTGGAGGAAATCCCTTCGGCAACACGACCTCATATGTACTTTCCGCATGAAGGAGCTCCTTTATATTTCGTACGACCAGTGACGCAGTACCTCAATGAAACGTATCCTGGGCGTTGGATCGGTCGCGGTGGAATCATTTCTTGGCCACCGAGGTCACTTGACCTTACTCAATTGGATTATTGTGTGTCGGGTTGGCTTAAGAGCGAAGTCTACAAACGCAAAGTGAAAACAAGAGAGGAACTTCTGTTTACATGAGCTACAAAGTGCATTGAAGTTGACGGTGGACTTTTTGAACATGTTCTATGAAGAAAAGTCACAATTAAACAGAACATAAGACAACAATGTTTTAATTAGCTATCACTTGCACTTTCCTTGTTTCGATTTGTTTTCTCCGAAACCGTTAAGGACAGGATATATATTCATATAAACTTTTCTGTTCAGAATCGGCAATATTATTACACTTACATGGGTGTCAGGTCATATGTGAATAGAGAGCTAAATTTAGTGGAATCATTTGCTACTATTTCAAAAGCCAACCCAAATATATACACCTGTGGCTTTGAGAGTGCATTTAAATATTTTCCCACTGGAGAAACGTGTCTAATTTCAGAAAATATATACAGTATATTTTATAACAACAATTCGCGTACTGAACAACTTCTGACTTTGAGCGGGCCAGAAACAATGTTTATCACAGGCCTTCTCACTTGGCACTGCCAACTCATCATGTTAAGAGTATGAGATATAAGCCTGATGTATTTTATATCACTCCTACTTAAAGTAGCAGAATATCCTAATATTTTATAACAAATGCAAGGCAGTTTTATTATCTAGATATAATTTTAAGGAATGCTATAAAAATAGATTTTAGCTCCATATAATACAGATAGTAGTTTGAATTACTTATCTACATCCTTTCCTTGGTTTTTTATTAGTGCTATCCAAAGATTTCGGTTATTGCAATATGTTATGTATGAGTACATAAATCATTTAAATTTAACGTTTAAATATTTTATTAAATGTTACAATTTACTAAGCCTTACACAGTATATAATAGCTATATCGTATACCTCTTAATATAAAAAAAATCATGACAATAAAATAATACGTAACTAAAATGCAATATTAGCGACTCTGTATATGCGAAATATTTGCATTGAAGGCATTAATTTTCTTTAAGCTGCAAATGAAGCTTTCAGGAATAACTCCCTGTAAAGTTAATTTGAATAATTTCGAGGGAAAAATTGTTCCGGGGCCGGGTATCGAACCCAGGACCTTTGGTTAAACGTACCAACGCTCTCTCACTGAGCTACCCGGGAACTCTACCCGAAACCGATCCAATTTTTCCCTCTATATCCACAGACCTCAAAGTGGGCTGACAACCGTCAAGCAACCAACATTTGAGTGCACACTAACTCTGTGTGACTTTAAATTGTGGTTTTCTGTTACGTACAGTGACGTGTATTATGCAAATTAAGCTTTCAGGAATAACTCCCTGTAAAGTTAATTTGAATAATTTCGAGGGAAAAATTGTTCCGGGGCCGGGTATCGAACCCGGGACCTTTGGTTAAACGTACCAACGCTCTCCCACTGAGCTACCCGGGAACTCTACCAAAGGTCCCGGGTTCGATACCCGGCCCTGGAATAATTTTTCCCTCGAAATTATTCAAATTAACTTTACAGGGAGTTATTCCTGAAAGCTTAATTTGCATAATACACGTCACTGTACGTAACAGAAAACCACAATTTAAAGTCACACAGAGTTAGTGTGCACTCAAATGTTGGTTGCTTGACTGTTGTCAGCCCACTTTGAGGTCTGTGGATATAGAGAGAAAAATTGGATCGGTGTCGGGTAGAGTTCCCGGGTAGCTCAGTGGGAGAGCGTTGGTACGTTTAACCAAAGGTCCCGGGTTCGATACCCGGCCCCGGAACAATTTTTCCCTCGAAATTATTCAAATTAACTTTACAGGGAGTTATTCCTGAAAGCTTAATTTGCATAATACACGTCACTGTACGTAACAGAAAACCACAATTTAAAGTCACACAGAGTTAGTGTGCACTCAAATGTTGGTTGCTTGACGGTTGTTAGCCGACTTTGAGGTCTGTGGATACAGAGGGAAAAATTGGATCGGAGTCGGGTAGAGTTCCCGGGTAGCTCAGTGGGACAGCGTTGGTACGTTTAACCAAAGGTCCCGGGTTCAATACCCGGTCCCGGAACAATTTTTCCCTCAAAAAAAAAATTCTTTAAGTTGTTTGCATTATTCATAACATTTTCAATTCTACGACTACATTATTAAGTAGTTCCAGCTTGTGCTGATTACCTGGTTTGGTATTTTCCGAGATTTTCCTTTCCCGTAAGGCGAATATCAGATAATCTATGGCAAATCCTCGGCGTCATCTCGCCAGAATTCATCTATAACCAATTCTATCTATGCTAAAGAACCTAGTACAGTATTTCATACGGCGTATTCAAGTAACTACACCTATATCTCATGTGCTCAATATGGGCTTGGTTTATTAAGAATGTTATAGCTCCTATCAAAATATGTAGCAATCTGTTATTCTCTTTACATTTATCTAATAAAATATGATTTTGGCACTAATAATAATAATAATAATAATAATAAAACATTAATTATAATTATAAAAATAATATAATAATAATAATAATAATAAAATTATTATTATTATTATTATTATTATTATTATTATTATCATTACTCTCCTGTGCAAGGGGATCTATTGAGAGCCAGGGCCTGCCTGCCGGCTGCTTGCACCACGCTGAAACTGAATTTCGCTACCTACCGTACCTCCCCAAATGTATCTCGGACATCGGTCTGATACAATGGTCGAAATTTCACGAGGAAATTTCCTCTCGAATGAAGCATTCAATTCCAGCGAGCATTCCTTAACGCGAACCCAGACATAATGCCTTAGACCACGACGATACGGTGCGAGACTTTAACACCAAATATGTTTCAATTGACTTAAAACTTATGTACAAGTATACAGGTTTAAAGTTCTTCAATGACAATAACTTTATAGAGTAAATCCTTGAGATAAAAGGGAACATAAATTTAATTTTTATATTTTACATTATTCCTCTTATTCAATGGGAAATCTCCTTTGCTTCTAAAAAAGTTTAAACATCCCAATATATTCATCAGTACTTGCCACCGCATAAAAACACTCCATCACCGCAGCAGTGAGGGAGATTATTATCTATTCATTCTCAACATCAGACTGCCCTTGGAATTGGAGTCAAAATATTACAAACCATGAAACACAATTATTTTTGTATGGTTTTGAGTAAATCATTTGACACTTACAAATTAAAGAATTTACGAACTTTATTGTGAACAATTCAAGTAACGGTAGTTAATAATATCAATTAAGTTACATTACTACATTTCGATCGAAAAATCTATTATTATCAAGAATTGTTCCAGAATATTTTATACAATTTATTTTCTTCCAAGTCTGGCTAAGTCTAAAGTTCAGAACGCACATCCCTTTCGACACAACACTACCAATAATTACTTCTGGTTAAGGTTCTGGCTGACATGTACGTATATTATCAAGCAGTACATCTTACTTCACGATGTGTGTCAGAGGAAGAACAATTTTGTTTGTATACATCTGAAGTCTGATTAGTGTAATTCCGTATGTTACTAGTCCGTGATGTATGCAATGTAGGGAAAAAGAAACTGGCCAGCTTAGCTCGTTATTTCCTGGCATATTTGCCTCATGAGTGATGTCTTGTTGGTGTCACTTATGAAGTTAAAACCTGTCTTCGGCCAGTTGACTAAACAACAACTACCAATTATTGTAAACACACACAGACCAAGACGCCAAAAGGAAGAAACCAGAACAAAGCGCAAGACCTCACTACCAATCTGAAGATGGACTACATTTCTGCCGAAATTAGTTATTAATGTAAGTATCATAATAGTTCGAGTATTAACATAGAAAAATCGAAAAATTATTAATTTAACAAATTTAACAGATCATTACTGATATACATGATATGCAAGTGTTTAAAGTGTATAATCAAAAATGAAAATCTAGTTTCGTATTAAAATTTTCTAAAAAGATAAAGAATGTTCCTGGACACAGAATACATATATTAAAGTTGACATGAGGCGTAATTTGTAAAATATTATTACGCATTATGTGGATGTACGGATTAATGGACTGAGCCTAATACTGCAGAAGAGAAAAATAAAAAATATACGAATATATTGAAACGGTTTCAAGTACAGGAGTAAAGAACCCACTTTTATCATGGTTTCAAGAAACAGGATGTGCTCGCTTTGTTTTCTGTTTATTTATTGTAGCACTAATTATGATCAGCCTATCCTATGAACATGAAGTCTCTCTACTTACAAATGTTAGGTTTTGATTCGAGAAGTTTTAAAGTATTTTATCTTCATATGATTAAATTATATGTGTCAGAGGAGGAACAATTGTTCGTATGCATCTGAAGTCTGATTAGTGTAACATGTAGCTAATTGGCGATATATGCATTGGAGGGGGAAAGGAACTGGCCACCCTATCCCATTATCTCCTGTCTAGTTGCCTCGTAAGTGGTGCTTTTTGGCATCACTTGTGAGGGTCAGACTTGTCTTCGGACAGTTGACTAAACAACATGATTAAATTCAGATTAAAAAGTTCTGCTTCCTCAGCTACTTCCACTACTGTTGTAGTAGATAATGATGGTGATAATGACGATGACGATGATCATTATTATTATTATTATTATTTTGACAATAATTACAATGACGGTCGACTTATTGGAAATAACAGACATTCACACATCTTGGTTCCTCAATTAGATTTGTTGTGACATTCAGGGTGATTTAGGAAGGATATTAAGTATTTTAGGAAGTGGTAGTATGGACTATTCTGGATAATATAGTTCAAACATGTGTCCAATTTCCGATGTGTATGCATATAAATCTGTTTGAATGTTAAGAATAAGAAGCGTTACATGTGGCAAGAATGTAAGAAAAGTGACTCAGTGATTGTATTTATTGCTTATTATATGATATCAATATCGTCAAACAGTTCAATGCACTTTTCCGCTTTGTTGACAACAGTAAGTGTTGCTCTTCTGAGATGGTCTTGTCGTTCTTTTATGAGGGTAATACTATCCACAATTCTAACGACCAATTCGTCCCTTGTGCATACTTTGTTTTGTATATTCCGCTTTCATCTACCTCCATGGACAAATCGGCAGATGTGAGGTCTGGAGATATTGGTGTCCAATGTACGTAACTACCGCAGCCGATGCATCCTTCGGGCAATATCAGATTTAGATTATGTGTCACCGGTGTCTAAGGCCGACAGCATTAGACTGCATCAGATATTTTGTTCCAGACCATCCGATGCGACGATGTTTACATACATTGTTATATGGCTGCAGCATAATGTATCGGACAACCGTCCCGGTCAATCACGGACAGTCCCAGATAGTCTCCAACAAAACGGTCATGTCTCCTTAAGTTTCGTTCGCTGGCGGACACAATCGGACATTTCATTCTGCGCATGCGCGAAGTCTGCTGCCTGTTCACTAATTTACCTGACTCTACGTTGTTATGGGTTATATTCAGTGTCATAATTTTATTTTATATTGTATTTGCGAGTATTTTCCAAATGAATTTAAAATTGATGTGGACGTAAATAGATTTGTTGTTTGAATGCCTGCAATTCCCCCACTTTTTCATTTACATTGATATAAAACAACATAAAATGTGCTTAGTAGATAATTAGTGGAAAGAAGTTGCGAAATAAATTACTGCATTTGTAAACCAAATATATTAATGGATTTACAATTTTTTGGTTTATAGGACGAATCGAACAACTTCTGTTTATGTGATTTTCTTCTTCTAAGCACAAAAAAATTGTAGCTCATTCCTACGATTTCGTCATCGGTTGCCATCACGTCACAATGAGAGTAGCAGTGCATGGGAACATCAACTATACGTACTTCGAAATTCTGTTCCAGACCGTCCGAGACAGTCCTAGATAGGCCGAAATAGTCTTGTACGGTATCGGACGCTCCAACACGAAAATGTCTTATTCGAGACAATGTCCAATTCAGTATGCTGTCGACCTAAACTGTATAGTGATTCCGTCATTCTTGAACAACATGACCATCTTTGTAGTCGAGGCAACTACAAAGAGCTGTTTTCCGACACTCATTGTGAGACGATCTCAAAAGACCTACATGTACTATTTCTTTATACGCAGTTAACAATACTTAGTCGTTTGCCGTTCCTTCAGTTGTAAAGCATGACATGCGTAGCATTCAAGCAGCTGTATCTCCACACTTATTGAAAATTGGACACACATTTATTTGAACATTCTTACTCAGAATAAACCACATAAACACCTCTAAAATATTTACTATTCCTCCTTAGTCACCCTGTATAGCGCTGATCCAAATGGTAGGTGAATTGTTCGAGCTATTTAAAAATATAAAGAAGTTCCTTTTATCTTGAAGATTAATTTCGTCTGATTCCGAAGTACAAGATAGCCAAAATGCCTGATCCTGTTGTTGAAACATGATTCTGGCATCGTTCACACAACAAACTGAACCGTGCTCTGTACACACCTTGTGAACCTACAGCATGATTTCACTCCACGTTTTTTACCTGTTTTGCTTACATGGGATGTAGACCTACTTCAGACTGTCTATTATCAAGTGTGTATCTTACACTGTGTAAATCCTACTTTCATCACACGTAGCAAGACATGTCCCGTGATTTTACTCCATATATGTTATACGTGTCTTCTGCCTAAATATTGAATTTTTCCTACTTGATGCAAGACCCACGTTCTCTTTGAGAGTATGCAGAAATGATGCGCCTGTGTTAGCAAAGTTGCTCTATTACAGATAATAGTTTTTTCCAAAGAATTTTGGGTCTCAGTCACGCTGAATACAAAAAAAATATCCACCAATCATTTTTTTCGAATTTACTAGTTCCTCTTACTATTGCCTTTATATTATATCATTATTTTGATGAGTAATTTCACCAATTTAAATAGCAATCATATTTAAAAAATAAAACATATCTTACGACAGGAGCTGCTTGTGGTGTAAGTAATGGTTATGTCGCGATAGATTTCATTGCATATCTAATCATATGCAGCATTCTTGACCCGTTAATGATTATTCCACAGAAAAATTAAAACTGTTTTTCTATACGTAATAAAGGAGAGTGGCGTTTTAGTGGGAAAATTACAAATTGAGTGTTGACTGAATAAGACAACTGATGGTTTATTTGAAAATAGCATCAGGGTATTTATAGCTTTTTTTAAATGATACAATGCAGTTTATTCAAATCACCACTATCATTGTTAGATAAAACATATCACATTCTGTGCAAATTTATTTTGTTACTACTTCAGAAGGTAGGAAGTTGCGAATTTTTGTAAAATGTACACAATGCCTTTAACTCAGTTAACTGTGGTAAAATAAAGAAATTCTGACGATGAAGCTAAAGTAGTTTTATTTATAATTACGTACAACTAACACACTAGAAATTATTCCATTCTTTACTCATACTGTGTAGCCCTTAGCGCATTAAACAGTGGAGAAAATTGTTATAATTTTGAACAAAATATCTTCATGTTAAAGTTAAATTGTTTGTCCATAACTAGAACACATACTTGAACACAACCAATCTGGATTGCTAGTAACATTGCAAGATGAGAATTAATTTTCATGTACTTCTTGTCCTAAACCACATATATTATTAAAAAAAACAGTCGTGAACTATTCAATTGCTTAATTAACTGTTAAATCCAAGAGTACATTAAATTTGAGACCAATGAGTTTTGATTTTTTCTATCCTCTAATCCGTCATTTCGTAAGTGTGAATTATCAATAGTTTAGTTATTGTTATTTAATTATGGTATATGAATTTGAAAGGGGAATTAAATAGTTACATTAATCGCTACATAATTTTTCCGATTTTACGTCATAATGTTTTTCACTGAAAATGTACTATTGCCCATTCCTTTTCCCCATTTTTTATTAATAAACCTCTTGTTCCTCTTTGGAATTACGCCTACTAATTGAATTTAATATTCCTCGTATCTAAATAATGTCTAGTTTTTAATTTTCTTTTCCTTCAAGTGACGTCCATTGCAAAAGTATCCTTCGCATCGTCTCCTCCGACATTCTATTAAAATGATCAAATCGCTTCCTTTTTGTTGGCTGTTTATAAAAATATATATAATTGTTTTACAGCTTTCTTTGTACATGTTTTTTGTAATGTACTAAATAGTTCTGTGTGCAAAAAAGTAAACACTAATTCACAAGCGAATTAGTATTTCAAAATTTTCTATACAATATTTCCTATCTCCATTACACAGAAGATACAATAATCCTCATTCTTTCACAATTTACTATCAATTCGTGAGCTTTATCATTCACGAAGCCCTCATTTCTTAATTAGAGATCCACTCTTTTTAATCTAACTCTATGCAATATAATTTTTCTTTCATTTTCATTTCCTCTCGAGCTTCCATAATTAGAAGGAGATGCTGAAAGCGTAAGAATTTTGTCTTTGATACAAATACAGACTTCCGAAATACAAACTCATAAAAATCTGAACAAAGTAATAAACAAAACATAGCAAGGACTTTCTTTTTCACAAGAAAAGCGTTTTAACAAAGACTAGAGAGAAACCGACCTCTAATTATCTTATGCCTTTGGACAAAGAACTTGAAGAAACTACTCTTAACTTGGAATTATAAGGAGTGTGACTCTGGTAAAATTGAATTGAACATGCGCTTTTCTTTCGGCGGTGGCACGATTAGGTTTAAGACGTAGATTTGATATTACGCGGACGCCACAGAAGCAGGATTGAGTTGCGTCTGCGGCATGCGTCTTTGTGCTTTGTAAATATAATGATATGTGATTCTTATAGGCATGACATAATGCGTATGTATATTGTCATGTCGAAAGATTCCGAGAAGATGATAAACCTTTGAAGCGGTTTAAAAATTGTTTAACAAAAGTTCTACCTAACATTAACAAAATTAAGGATTACAACTTCGTTTGACAAATCGTACAGTGACTCAAAATGGAAGTTTACCCACACAAAATTATTTGTCAATTCGAACCGTAAACCGCAAAACACTTTTATAATTTTCTTAAGTTTGCTAGCTTTATTTTATTTTATTTTTTTTTGCACCGTTGAAACTCACTCGCTTTATGAGAATTTTCTTAATCCTATTTTTTCTCACCTCAGATATGCCTTTAGATCATATGGAATCTGTCTATCTTCGGTATTCTATTTCACATTGAACTTATCTTGGCAAAGAAGGTGGGGGATTTCTCAAAAAAAAAAAAATAGTAAAATACAGTACAAATCAATACACACAATTTATATTTCAGAGTTAAATTTTGATATATAAATTACAAAAGTCTACATATAACTTCTAAAACATGACACATAGTAGACTATATCTTTGATAGTAACACTTAAAAATGTTAATTACATGCTAATGTATTGAATCATTCTACATTATATTTCACGCCAAAATCACTTTTCTCATTCAATTTGTCTCTGAATTATTCATCCAGATACAAACTTCCAAGATGAGTTTTCATCTGATATGTGGAGAGTTTCCTTGTGAAATTGGAACAGAAATAAATAGTAGCTAGTAACGAATCTGAAATTGAATTATTTCTTCCATTTGTTTTTCCACATCCATGTTAATTTGGTTTTGATGAATTCTTTCCCACCAATCTTTATTTCTTATTGTGAGTAATATTTCAACGTTCATTACGGTAATGTGCTTTCGTTCTGTCCTGTTGAGTGAATTTACCACAAACTTCTGTATTCGTCAGATCTTATTTGCAAACTCGAGGTATTTACGAGTAGAAATTGCCTTTAAGTTTGGTTTCTCAACTTTTCCCTTCATCACTGGTCACTGGCATCCTGATAAGTTATTTATATATTTTCTATCCTTATGTTCTTATTAGCCACCGGCATAGCTCTGTCGCTAAGGCGCTTGCCTACCGATCCGGAGTTGCGTTCGGGCCCGGGTTCGATTCCCGCTTGGTCTGATTATCTGGTTGGGTAGTTTCCGAGGTTTACCTAGCAGTAAGGCAAATGTCAGGTAATCTATGGCGAATCCTCGCCTCATCTCGCTAAATACTATCTCGCGATCACCAATCCCATCGACGATAAATAACCTCGTATTTGATACAGCGTCGTTAAATAACAAAGTAAAAAAATAATTTCTTATTTGTAGTTTTTAAGTTCGTTGTAGTGTTCCTGATACCGGCTTTTGGCTGATAAATCCCAGAGTTACGCCATGATGATGATGATGATAATAATAATAATAATAATAATAATAATAATAATAATAATAATAATAATGTTTACCTTTTAGGTCATAAGTTAGCTAACAGTTATTTTCTATTATAGGACGTTCTACAGTGCTGTAGTTTTCTTCAACCGAACAAGCTATAATAAGATATTACTGTGTATAACAATTTACAGCCTACGTCATTTAATTTTAGCATGTTTCGAACTCTTCTTCCAAACGTTGTTCTGCCAATTGATTTTTCGTAATGAAAAGTTTTTCTTTTATGTTATATAGGCCTAGACTATGAATATTATATCGTACATTATATCCTACAATTTGAAAATGTTTAGCTGTTTTAAAATTATATTTTATTGAGATCATTTACAGTACATACAAAGAGAAGGATTCTAGAAAGATCGTACATTAAATATGTGTGTGTCTAATGCCTACCGACTTAACTTGCATGATTCGGGTTCCACATACTGCGGATAGACGTCAGGACTGTGATCCATTTTCAAGTTGCACACCACTTCGGCGGGTCACGTTATACATGATGTGTATCTTTGAAGAGTTATGTCGTATACTAGGCTGAGTGTATGTATAAGTGTAGTGTAGGGAATGGGTGAGGATGATGATGAAGATGAGTAAGGGAGAAAGGGAAACCCGATGCCGGCACGTAGCCTACTCCTGTCGAATAGCACCAAGGGGGCCGCCAGGCTTAACGTCCACATCCGACGGACGAATCACTATCAATGGTGACATATGTCTTCTCTTCATTTGCACTGCGGAGAGATTTGGGATTTAACCCAGGTATATTGGTGGATAATCTTGTGATTAGAAGTTGTACACCGCAATCTTCGTAGTCCCGAGGTAGAAATTTTGCATGAAAATTTCTGACCCCGTCGGGAATCGAAATCGGGCCGGCTAGTCTGGAGGCAAAAACGTTATCACAGAGCTAACTCGGCGGAATCCTAAATTAAATATATTCTTCTGAAATTTCAATATTTTAATTTTATTTGCTTTTTTTTAGTAACGTATCTACTCTTCAAATTATTTGTTATCAGCAAACATGACGTGTGCCCCACGGCATAACTACTGTACCCTGCAGTAACCTACTTTCTCTATTTGTCTATAATCTATGATCATTTTGTAAAATATTTTAGAAATTTTATGACGCGCTACAAAGCGTCGAAAGAAGAGAACTGTTCACGAGACGAGCAAAGAGGAATTTTTTGATAGAATTTCTTACATTTTGTTTCCGTGGGAGTTGGGTAAGACGCTATTAAGAAATGTCGACCCGTGCCTGTACTGTACACATCCTGAATTTGCTAGTAATTTTTCGATAATTCATGCATTTTTACGTACGGCTGATACTTATGATTGCGTACAACATTTACGCATTCTAATTCCTTACCCATTCACTTAACTAATTACAGTATTGTTGTCAAAAACATTCTTATGTGCCAATTTGCAGTCTGTGTTAATTAAGATAACGCTTTCCTTTTACTTTAGACATTACGTATTAAGTTCCAAGAAGTTAGAAAGAAACTATGGCGTCACTAACAGAAAGGACAAGAATGAAAGGAAATGCAGTAGTTAGTTTATGCAAGTAATAAGTTATATTTTGTTTCTAAATTGAATAAACTTAGTATAGTTCTGTTTGTAATGAACTTGAATAATCATTTAATGGAAATTAGTGAAAATGGGAGTACTAGCTACAAGAAAACATTCTTCAACGCTTTCTTCACGAACTTCAATTTGGTATCGTCGTAATTTGTAACAGTCATCATGCTGTCTCCATTTTGCAGAGTGAAAAGGAAATGTTAAATGAAATAAAGTTTACCTCTTATCAGAAAGGATAATGAAACGCTATTTTAATCTAAACATTCTCATACACTTAAAATAGCACTCATATGGATACACATATTTGCATTAAGATTAAATCGTCATTATTAAAACGCTGATAACGAGAAGAGAGAACAGATACTTTTCAGAAATCAATCTTGACTGGGAACACGGCGTGCAACACTTCAATAGGAAAGCGAAGGATAAGAACATGGGATTGGAGTGGTGAAGAGAAAATGAGTAAACACAGTTTCTACTAGATCACGATGATGAAAACTGTGGATAGAGCCTTAAATTGTAACTACTTCTTTAATGGTTATACGTCTCAGTGTCTTATCGAAAGGGTTTTGGGGTAGAAAAGCGTTACGTGAAATTGGACACTTCCGAGCTCCTTATTTCTTTTGTCGTACGCTCTCTACCGTCTACGCTTCTATGTCGAAGTCATATTTCACATGACATACATACAGTATAAGGGGTCAGTTCCGTGCTCCGTCAAAGAAAACACATACCAACATCAGTATCCTAGAACTTTAGGAGTCGGTTTTATTTCGATGTTTGCATTGTTCAGCGACATGTTTCTTGTACATTACGCAACATACTCTTATTATCATCGTCAAGCTGAACTACTATAGATCGATAATTTGCACTCAGGAGACTTGGATAGAAATATCCACTGTTATAAGTGATATTCGTGGTTTGCAGATGTTGGGAGACGGTGAGGGGCAGATATTCTCAGGATACTTCCGTTCCCTTTCTCTTCGCCGTTCTACTTCTTCATCTATAAAGTTTAGTCTTCGTAACTAATTACTAATCACTTATTTTTAAAACATGTTAAGAGACGAGTAGTCTAAACAAATGTATGATTTATGATTCAATATGAGACTTAAATTTCGGAGAAAAACTGCAGTAAGTATTAGCATGTTATTTTAGCATTGTCTTCGCCCTCATATCAACCTAAAATATAGGATTGGTATTGACGGAAACCAATCGACAGTTTGAAGAGTGTCTTGTTCTTATCACGGTACAAATAATAAATAGAATGCAACAGATTCTTATCACATTTCTTGAGTATTATAGTTCATTTATGGCAGTTACATAGAAATATAGTCTTCTTATTCATTAAATTATCGAAAATTACCTAGGCAGGAGTATGTTTATACATATATGGTAGGCGGTAAAAAGTGCGTAAGTCATAAACTTTCAAGTTTTGAGTAAAGCAAAAGTTGGAAATGCGGACCAATAGGATTATGATGGCCTGCTTTACATCATTATTGAAAAGGGTAGACATATATGCCTTTTATACCATTTGGAGACGTACTTTTTTATGTACACGTAAAGTCATAAATTAAAAATCTATCGTCTGACTTACGCCCTTTTTACCGCGCATCATACACTTTAATATTATTTTTTTTATTTTAGTAGGTTATTTTACGACGCTTTATCAACTCAAAGGTTATTTAGCTTCTGAATGAGATGAAGGTGATAATGCCGGTGAAATGAGTCCGGGGTCCAATACCTAAAGTTACCCAGCATTTGCTCATATTGGATTGAGGGAAAACCCAGGAAAAAACTCAATGAAGTAACTTGCCCCGACCGGGAATCGAACCCGGGCCACCTGGTTTCGTGGCCAGACGCGCTGTTACTCCACAGGTATGGACTCATATATATATATATATATACACATATATATGCACTTGTACATATATACAGTATATACACGCATATAATATAATATATACAGAGTGAACCGTAAGTAATGTCATTCATTTCAGGGGGTTATTCTTTGCGATATTTCAGGCAAAAAATATAAATAAAATTTTGCTCTTTTTTGCTTTCTTTTTGAGACAAAAATGGTTTCATATGAAACATTTCATAGCGTGCGTGCTCTGAGAAATCTAGTGACTTAATTCGCAATATTCTCAGTGAATTTAAGAGAACAGAGTATTATGAAAGTAAATGGTTAAAAAAATCTTAGTTTTCTCCTTTAAATGTGTAGAAATTTGGTCGGAACGAATGTAACTTTTCGTTATTCAAAGAAATTTTATAATGTAACATTTTTTCAGGTCAAATTTCTGCACGTTTAAAGGACAAAACTAAAATTATTTCAATACTTTATTATCATTATACATTGTTCTCTTAAAATGACTGTTTATATTGGGAATTAAATCAATGGCTTTCCCAAAACACTCTATGAAATGTTTAACACAAAACAATTCTTATCTCTAAAAGTAAGCAAAAACGAGCAAAATTGTATTTATTTGTTTTTGTTGAAATATCTCAGAGAATAATTCCCTGAAATTAGTGACATTTTACTTACGGTTCAACCTGTACACATACATGCAGTGTGGAAATAATAATAACTTATACCAGTGCAGATTTTAACAACTTATTCCTTGAATAGAGTACAACAAAAAATTCTAGTACCACATTAATCCCAAATTAATATTTTTCTCAGAAAATACCAATTACCCCTAAATTTTAACACTGTTTTATTCGATAAGTCCTATCCGTGCGTTTCAAATTTTTACTCTTATCATTAGAGAAACTGATTAGTAATGACTTATTTCTTTGCCGTTTAAAAAAAATACGGTTGTCCTACAAATCAAATAAAATGATTAATACTTACCGTTATTTTTTGCCGTTAGAAAGACAGGCAGCCGTTACTGGAGTGACACTGTGCTTCTGTATGCCAGTTGCCAAGGCCATAGTTGGTAATGCCAGTTGTTCCCATTGAAAATTCAGAGCGTCCACATAGGAAATGGCAATCAGTTCACAAAATGTACACCAGAGAGACTTTGCTTGTTGCCGAAGCAGCCGTAATAATACATACAGTAGCTATCTGTAGTTGAAAACGAAAAGCGCAGTGATATGTAGGGATGGAAGTTTTGACACCGAAACTATGAAGTTAACTAACTACTTTGCATATTGTACTACTCGGGACAGCTATCTTTACCGGCGACGTGTTTATAAACCAGCTCGACTGCGCTGCGATATCGGGAGTACACTCAACAGCAAATTGATGCAATCAGTTGCAGCTCTGCGGAAAGGAAGTTACTTCAGAAGTATTCTATACATACTTATACCATTATGTGTAATTTTGAAACATGGAAACTCCGCCTAGGAAGTTAGCGCTGGAAAAAAATAGATGTTCGCAAAGTAGAAAGATAATATATTAGAGTTACCAGGCGTCCGGATTCCGCGGGACGTGGCCTGTTTTTAGGAGTGTGTCTTACGTCCAGCCAGGCATTGTAGAAAATCTTAAATTGTCCTGCTTTTCTTTCTCGCCAATTCTCAGTGAACCAAAGAGATAATCCGTATTTATGTGGGTACTTTTAGAGGAATTATGTTTGTAAAATTTAATTCAAGACAACTATAGTGTATGAATTTTTAAAAGTATTTATCGAATAAAAAAAATTATTGCTCAAACAAGTTGGGTCATCAGAGAAGTATTAAAAATAAAATAAAAGCTTATTTGCAATCCGTATAATTTAGTAATTAATTCAATTCATGATCATACTTTTGTATGAATTTTATTGTACGAAGACTAACAAATTACCTTATATAACATACTGAAAAAAGCGTCAAGTCAAATATCAAGTAATTCTATTATTTCCTGATTTTCTGTGAAAAATCCTGTCTTTTTTTCTGACTATTACACTTTTACTACGTCATACTACTTTTGACCAAGAAAACGGTACGAAAGGACGTTTTTCAACCAATCATGGCTGCTTATCACACAATTTTATCGCGTCCCTAGCATTTGTTTAATTTTATCGCTTCCCTAGCATTTGTTTATTTTTATCACTACCCTAGCATTTTTTCTTTGTTTGCCAACATTTCAAACTGCATTGGTCTGCACGTCACAAAAAAAAAAAAAAAAAAAAAAAAAAAAAAAAAACAGAAAATTACAAACCGCTCCAGTCGATACACGGCACTTTCAAATATGACTTGCATTGGCATTCAAGAACAAGAATTAATAAAGATCACTGGTCATAGCTATGCATCTTCCCTGAAATCCTATTTACAAATAAACGGAGAGCACCACTCGGAAATCCTGAATAAGTTGAGGAATACACCATGTACAGCTGTCAAAAGAAAAAGTGGCCGCTCTCCTGTATCAAAGTTCCCTTCGGGTATCTTCGCTACAATTCGGAGACAGGCGATGTTACATGTTGTTGGACCACGTTGCCTGATATCTACAGTTATAATTGAAGTATTCTGTGTGTTATTCGATAGCGTAATGGTAGCATTCAGGCGTCTTATTCATGAGGTCCTGCGTTCGAATACAACTTCGTGCTTTTTATGTCCTTTTTTGTTCTGTTTTTGAGAGAGACAAACTAGACATAATGGCTCCTTTTTCTTTTATGATTATTTTAGTAATTAACATCAGGTTCATTAATATATTATGCCATGACTTTATCATTATCATTATGATATTGTGGCTGCAAATGGAAAGAAAAAAGATTTTATTGTCAATAAAATATCTTTCGTGGCATGAACATAACAAATTTACTGGCGTCGGCCTTAAAACATTCAAACAATTAAGCGTTCAAAAAACAAAACAAAAAGCCACAATTCAATATTTAGTTTATCTTCCTCTTATCTCGATCATCTTGCAGTCGAGTGGGCATGGAATTGACTAGTCTTTGCAAATAGCGACTGTTCTTAGACACGATATTCCAGGCATTCTGAACATACACACATAAATGTTCTGTCCATGGGCAGGTCTTTAACTGCAAACCCAGCAATCTCCAATCTTTCCTATTTTCTGCCTTCCTCTTAGTCTCCGCATATGATCCACATATCCTAATGTCGTCCATTATTCTTTTCAACCAGAGACCCAACCAATTCCTTTTTCTCTTTCTAATCAGTTTCAGCATCATTCTTTCTTCACTCACTTTTTCAAACACAATTTTATTTTTTATTCTGCCTGTTTACTTTACACGCACCGTTCTTCTCCACATCCACATTTCAAATGCTTCAATTCGTTTCTCTTCATTTCGTCGTAATGTCCATGTTCCTTCCCCATACAATGCCACACTCCACACAAAGCACTTCACTAGTCTCTTCCTTAGTTCTTTTTCCAGAGGTCCGCAGAAGATCCTTCTTCTTCTATTAAAAGCTTCCTTTGTTCATGTTTGCAGTTTTCTTGGGAAGGATAGGCCTAAATGCGGTAACATCCCGTTGCTTTCCGCACACCACAATCTCTTTCGCATTTTATTAAATTCCAAGGGGCCCAAGCGTGGAGATGAGGAGAGTGGATTTGACTAATTGGGCCCTCCGGACTTCACCGAAAGTCACGGCAAGGGTTAAATATTAATTCTATCAGGATGTTTGACCCGGTCAGAGACCGGGAAATCTCAATTAGCCTTTGCCCCCCGCATCCTGGACTAGCTTCTACGAATCATCAGAAGATCTTAGAGTGTGATTGGGCCAATTTTTCCAAAAATGTTTCCACACTTTTGCTCTCGTAGCTCAGCGGACGAACGTCGGAATTTAGATGTCAACGTCTCAGGTTCAATTCCTCGTTACTCCTTTTCATTTTATTGTGATTCAATTGTATGTAATAATACAAAAAGAAAAACTAATACCAGTATTATGCAACTGGATTTTTCCAAACCTAATATTAAATTTATGTTATTTATATCGCTAAAGAACGATTACAATATAAATAACTTGAATATTATTTATACAGTCTCACTAAAGAACGATAACAGAATATAAATGATAAATATCGGTTTGTTTAATTAATATATTGCGAAAGAACAATAACAATATAAATAACTTGAATATTGTTTTATAATGCTAATGAAGGAAAACAGAATATAAATGATAACTTGAATATTATTTAAATCGCTAAAGAACGATAACAATATAAAAAACGTGAATATTATTCATATCGGAATTTCACAGATTTATTACAGATGTATTTAAGGAATTGTAGAAGAATAGTAATTAGTAACAGTGTCCTATTTATTCTTCTTGGAGCCAAATTTGTAACTTTTAAAAGTGTGGTTACTATGTTGAAGTGTATGTGTTGTAACGGATGCTTGATTTGTTATGTATGTGAGTCAGTTATGTGATGCTTGATGTCGTCGCAATGTCGTAATTATGGTTTGATTGTGTTTGTGTGACTATTGTGTATTAATTTATGATGTATGGAACGGAAAGCTGCATATTTGTGTTATAGAAGTGTTACGTATGTGTGTTGTTAATATTTTTGTATGTTACAAATTGATACCTGATATTTGTTTTGCAATCGCAATGCCTAATTTACGGATTGTTTAGGTTTTGTTGACATCGCGTAAGCTAATTTAATTTTCTTTTCCATTTCTCTTTATGCTTATCTTTTTTGTGTATAAAACTATAGCTCTAACATACATATGTAAAATACGGCTAACCCCCATTGGAAATACAATAATAATTATTATTCATATCGTTATAAAACGATAACAGAATACAATTGATGACCTGAATTTTGTTCATATCTCTAAAGAACGATAACAAAATATAAATAACGTGATATCCTTTAAAGAACGATAACTGGATATAAATGATAATTTGAATATCATTTACAGCGCTAAAGAAAGATTAAAAAATAAAATGAAAACCTGAAGAAGGCCCCCGAACCCACGACCTTTGAATCATTAAACAAGCATTCCACTACTGGTCCACGAGGCGTAGATATGGAACACTTTCATAGTTCCGGAACTGCTTGTACAAGCACATGCATCGTGTAACATCGCCGCGACCCGAAGTGGACTTTGAAAATATTCGCTGTTCACGAGTGCGGCAACTTTTTTTTTTGACAGCTGTACATCAACGAGTTCCACTTCTTTTACTCACACGTCTAATATAACATCAACTGTACCGCCAACCACTAAAACTTTCAAATTTGAAAATTGTACTTTCAATAATTGTTCCTTTTAAAATTATTAATGTTTATTTTTTATTTCAACGTCGTTAATTAAAACTTTTCTTGTTTATTTCATCATCCCTAATTAAAACATTTGTAACACTTGTTTATAATAGATTCTGTTATAGCTTCTGCTATATGATATTATGAATAGTCACGTATCATAAATTGTTTAATACTAAGATTTATTGAAAATCATCTGTCAAGTGACGTTGATTACTGGGATCCGGATAATTGAAGTGAACTGCAACTTTTTAATAAAAATGAAACTAAATCAACAAAGACTTCTTAACTAGTAACCGTCCACAGAGTTTAATGAAGATTCCATAGTTGGCACAACTGATAACAACAAAATAGCTAAACATAACACACTACTGCCATCTAGCGTATTTGTAATTTGGAGATGATAGAATAATACATTTGAAGACAGTTGAATTTTCGTAAGTCAATTAATATTTTATTGTATTGGAGTACTTCGTTACTTCTAATCTTCATATACTTTCTTCTAATCGTGTAATAGTCAATTAAATCCCACTCGAGTTTTGATTTTCTCTAGATAAATCAAAACCTCTAGTGCGATTACTGTTGATAAAATGCCCTGCTTTTAAATTTTTTCATGTTAACCCTAAATATACTATGTATTTAAGTTCTGTAAAGAGGGTGCTTTAGCTATTCCGCTGAAAAGTGTTTTGGAAAGAACAGCGAAAGCAATCGAAAAGAGGGAAAAATCGGTGAGTAATATAGGAAAAGAATGCGATCGGGCACACAAATTGTAACACCCAACAAAAATCGGAAATGACAAAAGAAATGTGAACCTGGCGGGTTTGATTATTGTGTCATCCGTAGAATATTTTTAGAATATCATGCAGAGTATAAGGAAATCCCAGCAGTGAAAAAACGAATATTCTCTGCTACGATTATATCTTCGACATAAGTTCACGTTCCAAGTTATTCATACATGTCTCTAATAGGTAGGTACTGCATCTTTGCAGGTTGTGTACATGCTCTCTCTCTCTTCTCCCCCATTCGCCATTCCCAACGTAACATGCAAATAAACATGATAGTGACGCCTTCGAAGAACAGCGGTATTCCTATTTGTCCCGAGTAATACAAGTCGTGTTGTTTACATCAACACAGGGTAGTACAGAAAGTAGTACAGAAACTTCTACAAAGTACTGCTGTGCTTGAATCAAAACATTGCTCGGTACAATAAGGTTTCTAAAACAAGTAGGGTATAACACACATTTAAGAAAGCGACTTACTTTATTCTCTTCTTTGTAAAAAAGGGTGATGCATTCCAAATAATAATGGTGTACTTTAAGTGTCACTAATTTTGTTGCAATTTACAACTGTGCACATTCGTAAATTGTTAAGTAGAGACCTGTTCCGATTCTCACTCAAACAATAAAATATCCTTGAGACATCACACATGTCATAGGTGCCAATTTGAAATAGACTTTATTTATTATGTTATGCCTCAAGGCTTAAGCAAGCCCTATAGCATGATTTCCATTTGGGCATTAATTTCGAGACAATCCTGGAAAATTTTCACGAAAGGTGAATGCATCTTATTTGTATTAAGCAGGAAATGCAAAGCAGTCCCAGCTTGCGAAGTATGTGCTTAACCAGCATTTCTCTCCTGAGTACGGTGAACGGATGACTAGATAAAGACTATGTTGCTCGTGCTTTCGATCACCGACTGCGATTAAAGTATTCTTGCTCCACGAATCACAGCTGGACTAATCACATTGGTCCAGTGAAATTAAACATGCATTTTTATTGGTTAAATTAAAACACGCATTGTTCGAACTCTTTTCTTACGCGTAGTCCCTACAAAGCGACTTATTGCCGTATTGCACAGAATTGATTTAATTGTAATAGATGATTGATTAAGATGGCATCTTAAAGTACGTATAAATGAAAAAGGTCTTAAAGCCCAACTCACCTACTGGGTAGCGTGGGTGATGCCATGGCCGGGATGCCGTAAGAGGACATAAAAACATTTTGTTGAAGGACGAGGGACAGTCATAGTGAAGAAAATAGCTGAAGGAAGGAAACATCGTAATGGCGTCAGCTCCGTCTAGGAATATATCATGTAATTAATCCATCATGCTTCTTTGTAAATTTAATAAATCAAATATAGTTTTGTTCATAATTAATTCAATCTTGAACCTGAGTTGACGAACCAAATATTTTTCCTATAATATCCTGAGAGAACCAGCACTTTCAGTACAATCGTTCCCTTTTTTTTCCAATACAAAAATGGTGGTGTCAAAAATCCTGATAAGTTTAAGTATGGTACTTAGTGGGAGTCGAACGCAATAGTCCTCTGTTCAGCGAGTAATCTGATCTAAGATATTGCGCACAACAATTATAATCTTGTACCTGTTCAAGATTTAATTCATATTTTACTTCACAGATTTTCGAATAAGCAGGATTTTTTCAAGAACACACTTCGATTTTGGATTAACAGTTGTATTGTTAACAACAGCTGATCGTTTAAAATTTAAAGTTTTTTTTTTTATAACACGAGGATAAATATTGTTGGATTCGGCAATTTTCTAAACTTATATTTTTCAATGAAATGTTTAAAATGTGGATTCTCAAATTTATGGAACGGAATATTCGCACATATCAACATCAGATATGTCTTTATAAAAAGTGGACTGGTCCAAAATCAAATCATTAAACAATTTGAGATGTTTGATGTGTCTTTTAGAGTCATAATGTTTTTGTAAATCATGACAATTACTAACTTTTATGTCTAACATACACACTTTACACTATAATACATGTTCGTCTTTGAAGAAATAGTCATCTCCGAAGTCTTTTACTAGCAGAGGCAAATTTCCACATTTTATTGGAGACATTTTAATACATTTTCACAGTACCTTTGCTAGATCACAACTGAACTCTTTAAGAATTAAGAAAGGTTTATTTTTTAAACAGAAAATAGGCGTGTTGTGTCGAAACAATTATTATAATGCAGTAAACAATACAAAGCCCGCACCCATTATATTTCGAATGAATAGAGATCCATTCACGCCGGTTAGCGCGTCTGGCTGCGAAACCAGGTGGTCCGGGTTCGATTCCCGGTCGGGGCAAGACACCTAGTTGAGGTTTTTTCCACGGTTTTCCCTCAACCCAATATGAGCAAATGCTGGGTAACTTTAGGTGGTAGACCCCGAATTCATTTCACCGACATTATCACCTTCACCTCATTCAGACGCTAAATAACCTAAGCTGTTGATAAAGCGTCGTAAAATAACGCACTAAAATAAAAAATAAAATCCATCACGCGACGTCCTCCATTGTAAAATCTATTGTGACATTTGTGGCGGACAAGGTCGCAGTTGGAGTTTTTCTCAGGGTTCTCCCGTTTTTCCCCATTACTTCATTCCGTCACCATTTCTCCATTTCGTTATCATTCCATAGCATTCCCCGATCACCGGCTGGCGACGTACGAAGGGTGCTGGCCTACGGATGAGTGGGGTTGCCTGCTCGAAATCTGGGTACACAGAGAACATTGGTGTGGTCAGCCGGTGTGGGTTTGGGAATGCGACATTAGAGGGTGAGAGCAATAGATCTAAACAGGTCGCAGTGCTGGGCCATAGTGTCCCCCTCCGTAAATTTCATTCAATTTCCAATTCCATCCCAACATCATCCCATATCCTGTGTTCCTTAAACGTGTAACCGCATCTAGCCAATATTTTGGTATCTCAACATCGTTCACTGGTGATATGTTTCAGTCTCCGAAGTAGAGTTCGATATGGAGGAAGTAACTTGATGAAGATTTTAATGTTGGACAATGTGGACGAATTGAATCTCTAGTACAGATATGAAGTTTATTTCCAGAATTTTTTTCCAATGTCGAGTAGTGCTTTTGAGACTTCAGTTTCACAAAGTCGAAAATCAGCAAGTGACACTTCACTGAAAAGAGCCATTCTAGATCATGAACGTCTAGCTGTTAACGCTGCGGTTGAAAATTAGATTCTTTAGTTGTCTTGCAATGTTTTCTTTTCCCACATCAAAACTGACAATTTCCATGAGTGTGCCATGCTTTTCACTACGACAATTATATTCTTTCAATCGACAATCCCACGAAACAGACCGAGAACGGTATAAATCGATCAATGACGTGACTTTGTCATTTGACCACACCATCTTATTCGAGTGTTGAATCTCTATTAACGTCGCCTGAGGCTAATCGATACTCCCCATTGCCTACTGTTTTTATAAATGGCGCGGCTTTCTTTGAAGCGGACAGGCGCTAGTCGGATTCGAGTTGGCAAGCGCCGGCATAGTGTGGACGTGGTTTAGGGGACGGAATGCTGCCATTCAGACCTGAGGTTCGTTTGTGTATTTGTAGGGGAGTCGGCGATGCGCTGTTGCCATACTACGCATATTTTCAGACTAATTTCCTTTTTTCAAATCGAGCTTTCCGCTGTAAAGTTGATTTTAATAATTTCGAGGGAAAAATTTTTTCCGGGGCCGGGCATCGAACCCGGGACCTTTGGTTAAACGTACCAACGCTCTACCAACCGAGCTACCAGGGAACTATACCAGATACCGATCCAATTTTTTTCGCTCTATATCCATATATCTCAAAGTGGGCTGACAACCGTCAAGCAACCAACATTGAGTGCACACTATGTGTGACTTAAATTGCGGTTTTCTGTTAACTAACATTGACGTGTATTATGCAAATCGAGCTTTCATGTATAACTCCCTGTAAAGTTGATTTGAATAATTTCGAGGGAAAAATTGTTCCGTGGCCGGGTATCGAACCTGGGACCTTTGGTTAAACGTACCAACGCTCTACCAACTGAGGCACTCGGGAACTCTACCAGACACCGATCCAATTTATTTCCCTCTATATCCACAGACCTCTAAATGGGCTAACAACCGTCAAGCATCCAATATTGAGTGAGTAGAGTTCCCGGGTAGCTCAGTTGGTACAGAGTTGGTACGTTTAACCAAAGGTCCCTGGTTCGATACCCGAGCCCGGAACAATTTCTCCCTCGAAATTATTCAAGTCAACTTTACAGGGAGTTATACCTGAAAATTCGATTTGCATAATACATATCACTGGTTCTTAACAGAAAACCGCATTTTAAGTCACACAGAGTTAGTGTGCACTCAAAGTTGGTTGCTTGATGGTTGTCAGCCCACTTTGAGGTCTGTGGATATAGAGGGAAAAAATGGATCGGCGTTTGGTAGAGTTCCCGGGTAGCTCAGTTGGTAGGCCGTTGGTACGTTTAACCAAAGGTCCCGGGTTCGATGCCCGTTCCTGGAACAATTTTTCACTCGAAAATAATTTCCTAATTAACCATTCACTATTTAGAAAACGCATAACATGTTTTCTTATTTACTTAAATCTATTTTAATGCAACTTCATTCTACACAGTTATGTATATGGGGTCTTAAAAAACATTGAATTTTTTGTGAGTTGGCAAACATGAAAATAGTCTAATAAACATAAATATAAACATAAACATGAGTTCTAAAATTCATATCCTCCTACTTGTTCATTAACATTATTATATGTTCAATGTACTTTTCATTAAACAAACATCATTTATTATTCTGAGTGATGATTTTTGAGTTGGTTATTTTACGACTCTATATCAACATCTCAGTTTATTTAGCGTCTGAACGAAATGAAGATGATAATGGCGGTGAAATGAGTCTGGGATCCAGCACGTTAGTTACCCAGCATTTTCTCATATTGGGTTCAGGCAAAACCTCAGAAAAACCTCAACCAGGTAATTTTCCCCGACCGGGATTCGAACCGGGGCCACCTGGTTTCGCGGCCAGACGCGCTAACCGTTACTCCACAGGTGTGAACCTGAGTAATGATAGTATTTATCAAAACAAGAGAAGAAAGCGTAATAAACATAGGTCCCAAACTTAATATATTCCGAGATATGAGTATTAAATTCATCAACATCATAGGAGATGCAGAATATGATTTCCATTTATTGTAATGTATCCTTCTGTCCTGCGTCTTAGGAAATCACAACTTATTACCATTTTGTTTACTGTATTTCCAATATGATACTGTAAATCCTATAAGAAGTAAGCAAATAACTCACGTTACAAGATCTGGTTTTCTTGCAATACTAATTTCAAAGCCCTTATTTCGTACAAAATTTAATTTTAGGATAAGTTAGTGTCAATAAATGCAACAAAAACAGATACAAAAATATGTAAAAGTATCACCATCCAATAACAACAAAACATTGTTGGGACATTGTGTAATTATCTTGTTGTTGGGTAGGCGGAACTGTTATCTGTTTTGTTGAATTTATTAATATTATTAAATCCGGCGTTCTTGTTGGGACACTCTTTATAAGTGCATATTCCGGCATTTTTAAGTGCATGCATATTTTAGGGTTTTTGGTGTAAGTAATTCTCAACACTAAGGATAGCTCTTGGTGGATACGTACTCGTAGTCAATGTCAAATTTTGTTTACTTTCATACATTTTTTCCTCTGAATCAGCATAGTCTGATATTTACTCTTAAGTCATTTCTACGTCTAAATTATTCTAGACTGAACACTTTTATGTGGGTTCATGCTATGGCTCTATAGGTGTAGGAGACCAATACCTAAGAACACACAGGACATCAGATGACAACTGACAAATATCCATCTGTTTGTGTGAGATTCCAAGTGACGACCGCGGTTTTCAAGCAGCGTTAATGCTTTTTCGTAGACGTGTCGTATATGAAGACCGACGATATGACACGGTAACGTGCGTCTCCCTTTAGGATCAGCATTACGGCAGAGCTGTAAACCCATTACATTACAGACCAAAGTGATAAGACATTGCTCTGAGATATGAGTGCGATCACCGTTGTTTCTAGACACGAAGGTTCTCTGCGTCGATAAAACGAAGCTAGTTCGACATAATTTATAATTAGAAACAATAAAAACTGTCTTCAAAGACATTATATTATAACAATGAATATCTAACTAAAATAAATCGAACTTTTAAGTGCTTCGTTATAAAATACGTTCGTTTATGAAACTGTAAGAAAGAGAGAGAACATGACCGGTATCTTTATTTTCTTACATATAGGATCGCGTGTTTATGGATATTCCGTTCTATGTATGTAATAAAAGCCGGAAGACATATTTTTTGACAAGAGCAATAATATACCCCTGTAGCATGTCTTTACGAGCCTCACACACAGCCTACAAAGTTCCTGGGTACTGATTTTAATTACTACGTTTTGGAAGACAAATGAGCTAAGGGTTCTGTTTTAAATGGACGTAAGTATAATTCTTATGTATTTAGGACATGTCACAAAGTTTGACTCAATATAAACGTACTTAAATTCTCTCAAAGACTATAATACCAGCTGAGTCCATAGTCGTAAATCGCAAGTCCTTTTCTTGTTGGGGCACGCATGTAGCGTAGGGGTTAATGAATAACATTACACGCCATAAAGTCGCGGGTTCAATTCCCGATGTGGTCATGAATTTTCTCCATTCATTTAACCCTTCCGATCACACGATGACCCTGAGGTTTATACAGATTCTAACAAAAATGACATCCACACCTGTAGAGTAACGGTTAGCACGTCTGATCGCGAAACCAGATGCCCCAGTTTCGAATCCCGGTCGGGACAAGTTCCCGGTTTAGCTTTTTCCGAGGTTTTAGCTCAACCCAATGTGAGCAAATGCTGAGTAACTATCGGTGCTGGACTCCGGACTCATTTCACCGGCATTTTCACTTTCATCCCATTCACACGCTAAAGATGTTGATACAGCGTCGTAAAATAACCTGCTAAAAAAAAACATAAATGACTACCATTGGCATTTCCTTGAGGATAACGACAGGGCGTGGCTGCACGTACGACTGACATCACTACTGTCATTAATGCCGATTGTCTGTGCACGTGGAAACATTCTCTCGCTACCTCACGAGTGTTCATGGCGTGTAATGGGAATGACTAACGTTTACTTGTTGGAAGCGGTGGCGAATGGTTTCACAATTTTTCAATGCTTATAATAACCAGTGCTGTAATAATAATAATAATAATAATAATAATAATAATAATAATAATAATAATAATAATAAAACCCAGTCTCTACCATCATATCCCACCTCTCTCAAATCCATCTTAACATTATCCTCCAATCTTCGTTTCTGTCCCCACCGAAGGTCTTTTTTCCTCAGGTCTTCCGACTAAACCTACATACATGTGATACATGCTCTACCCATCTCAAACGTCTGGATTTAATGTTCCTGATTATGTTAGGTGAAGAATACAATGCGTGCAGTTCTACGTTGTGTAATTTTCTCCGTTCTCCTGTAATTTCATTCCTCTTAGCTCCTAAAATTTTCCTAAGTACCTTATTGTTGAACACCCTTAATTTCTGTCCCTATATGAAAGTAAGCTTATTCAGAATAGATTGGAAGACAAAGGCTTCTCAACCGAATAATAACACGCATTTCCCATATGTATTCTGCGTTTAATTTCCTCTCGAGTGTCATTTATATTTATAAGTATTGCTCCAAGATATTTGAATTTTTCCACCTTTTTCACAGGATAAATTTGCAATTTTTATGTTTACATTTCGTGTAATCTTCTGATCACGAGACATAATCATATACTTTGTCTTTTCGGAATTTACTTCCAAACCTAACTCATTACATGGCTCCAGTAAGGTTCCCGCGTTTTCCCTCGTGGATTTTTTCCTAACATATTCACGTCATCCGCATAAACAAGCTGTTGATGTAACCCCTTCAATTCCAAACCCTCTCTGTTCTTCTGGACTTCCCTAATGTCATATTCTAGACCAAAGTTAAAAGGTAAATGTGACAGTGTATCTTGCTTTAGCTCGCAGCAGAATTTACGTGTAACTAGCTCTAGATTCAAGACCTCTTAAGTTTTGTTTCCACTTCCTACATAGTGCAGTCATTATAGTTTACATTATATTTTCTCATTCGTCTTTGAATTCTTGACAGACTTACCGTCTGTGACCTTGAGTTGCCGATACAGTGACTTTCCAACGCTGACAGGCATATTCCAATTGAAGGGTTTGGTGCAAGAGAGGGATAACTCCATGTTACCACTTTTTTAGGAGAGAGAATTTAATACCTCCCTCTTGCGCCAAACACGCAGATGAGATGAGCGTCAATCTCTTGTAACATGCCTAATTTTCAGCGGATCTATCTCATTCTTGTACCAAACATGCCAGTAATATTTTGCTATATGTAGGCAGAAGAAATTAAATTTTGTGAATTTTGGAGTTACCGCCCTCTTGCACCAAGCCCTTCAATTCCTCCTTAGAGGGGTTATGTCAATTGGAACACTATTGCGTAGTAAGGTTAAGCAGTGTTGCCAATTTAGTGATTTTGTCGCTAAAACTAGCGACTTTTGACTGTTTTTGACGACTTTATTTTAATTTTTCTATTACTTATATAGGAATTTAGCGACTATTCCAGCACTCTCTAACGACAAAAATAAAAATGTTATCTATTAGTAATTGATTAACAAGGGACTTTTGCACTACTCTTCGGCGACTTTCTGTACATTTCACTTGGCAACCCTGAATTTTGGGCAGAATTTGATTTCATAGTTTTCCGTGTCGTTTGAAAGTGCGGTTTGTCGAAGAACGGGTATTTCGTATTTTGTGATAATTGTGTGTGTAGACGTGAAGTGCTCAGCATTTCATGTATCTGTTCTTTTGTGAAAGTTGGATTGTAGTTGTACTACAGATTTCAGGCAAATATCTTCACAAGCAAAGGTAAGATATGTTACCAGAAGGAGAGTTTCGAAGTTAAACTACTGTACAATAATTATTATATATTCATAGATTTGAATACGCTTACCTTCATGAAAACGGGAATTCAAAACGATCCCAGTCTTATGAATGTTACCCCTAAAAAGTGGAATCGCATTCATGAAGGTGCATCTACACGCTTCAACTTTTCTTTCAACTCGAAGCATTCAAGGAATGCATGCAAGAGTGAACGAAACCCATTCAAGTGTGCATGCTTTTATTAGAAATGAGAGCACGTGCTGCAATTGAAAGCTATCCATCACCGATGTGAATCTTGTGCGTCTTTCGTTCTACAGTAGCATGTAGCGACCATCTGATTGTTTTATGTGGCGGCCGTGAATAAACTGAAAATTCGTTTGTTTAGTGATGGTGGACCTTATAAGCTGAAAATGGCGGTAAGTACGATTAGCTTTATTGAAGATTATAGCAAGTACGAATAACTATTGAGAGTTCGACCACAATTTTACGAATTAAGTAGGCTTAAGTATTGGATTTATAATTTCTTATGAGCTGGCGATGTTCCATAGGTCGTTTTTGCACTTACGTTAAATCAAGTTTGTCAATAAGAAATTAAAATACAGTTTTTTTTTTGTTATAATATCGCCCCCTTTTTCGCCATCTTCTGTTTATTTTTACCTTATCTCGTGTTTCTCTATGTATTCTTCTTTTATTATCATACTTTTATTTATCTCGTAACGTAATATCACTACATATTTTTATATTAACTTATCACATATGCAGACGCCGAGATTAGATCCGATAATTTTAATAATTTTTCGGTTTGTAGTCAGATGCTTTACCACTACGCTATGAAGCGATTTGGTAGATCCAGCTGTAGTTTTTGAACTTACTTTACTGTATGTTTCTGATCTCTTGTATAAATTAAAAAAGTGAAACAAAAGAGGGCACTAATATGGATCACTAATAGTACAATACAGCTCGTAATAGACTCATCTTGGCTATCTACGCATGCGCGGACTTGGTTAATAGGAAACCAAACTAACCTTCATATATGCAAGATGTGTAACCGGAGCACGAAGAGAACTTTTCATTTGTTCTTGATTTGATGTTAAATGCACACGCAGAAATAAATCCAGGTAAGGATCACGCTGACATTGCATGAGAGGTCTGCGCATTAATTTTTAGTAGGTAATTTTACGACGCTGTATCAGCACCTCAAGTTATCTAGCGTCTGAATGAAATGAAGATGATAATGGCGGTGAAATGAGTCTGGGATCCAGCACGTTAGTTACCCAGCATTTTCTCATATTGGGTTCAGGCAAAACCTCAGAAAAACCTCAACCACGTAACTCGCCCCGACCGGGTTTCGAACCCGGGCTACCTGGTTTCGCAGCCAGACGCGCTAACCATTACTCCGCAGGTATAGACTCCGCGCATTTACATACCGATTCATTTCTTTGTTCTAAATGCCAAACAATTCATTCCGTTCTTACAAAGCATTCTAAGCATATACCCAGGATATGGAAAAGATGGAATTGGTGCATATTTAGAAGAGGAAGGCAACTTATGCAGCGCAGCATGCGGCACAGAAGACGGGAATGCAACAGAGTAATGTAAGTGAAAAAACGGCATAAGGAACATCGACAGCTGATAAATTACCTAATATATTAATATATATAGGACACCGTGAAGATAATGTTCAACACGACGCATCGCGTAGACACAAAATCCGCATGCATCTTAATTCAACATTCGTTTTCAACTCGATTTTTTCAATATCCTCCCCAGATTGCGTGCGTAAACGTAGCCTATGGAAATTTGAACCGTGTAGATGCACCTTTACAGATTGAGTTGCATGAAAACCCGTACCTCGTATTTAAAACGATTTCGGCTGAACTAGCGATGAGTTAGTTCCCTTCTTACTCAGCTTATCCACTTTCAATTGTCTTATAGTTCTTTACTCAGTCATATCAACATAACTTACGTGATATTACAAACGTTTCACGCTAGTGTACACACACCTTACATATACGAATCTGAGACAGGACTTTTTTATGCCTAGCATATAGGAATCTGTGCAGGATTTTCATGAGCTGGGCAAAGCCTGGTGATTTTTTTTTAGTGATTCAGTACTGGTCTGTCAGTGGCCAGCGTAATGGCCGACGTACAAACGAAGTTACATTATGAAATCTTTGTGTTTATTTCGTTATTTGTTGTGATTCACTGTTCTTCAGTCGTTATTGAGTTAATATAATTTCTGCATTTTTCACATTACATCGTATCGTGTGCTTTATAACTCTATGTTTCGTTCCTTCTCTAGAAACCACAACATTGCAATTGTGTTACAGCGTACCTCTCATTTCAGACGTAGGCTAATTTACTACATTTTCGAACAATTGTCTTTTCTTCAAATGTATCTGTATAAAATGCAACCCGGCGAAAAATGGCTCCGAAGGGCCACTGCATTCAAAGCCTCCTTACCTCACTCCACCGACCATCTCCTCCGCCTGGTGCTTCGTAAAGACATGTTTCATTCAGTGGCGGATATGGCTTCGATCTCGGGACGTCAATTTCAGGAAGAGCGCCAGAAAGAATTTTTTGTTACTTACAAAAAGAAGAAAGTCTGCTGCTTAATACGCGGGTTTAAAATTGCGCATATATTCAATATTCAATATTAAACGCCACTTTGATCGGAAGCATAAAGCGGACTTTGATGATCTTACAGGTATTAATTTACAATTTTAAAAGCTATTTTCGTAATATTTGTGAAAAGATACAAAACAAGATATTTTATGGTATTTTCGGGGCTTAGTTACTTATTATTTTTATAAAGTATCTGGAACTGAACTTACTTATTTGAAAATTTGAGTGCATATTAGGCCTACTTGATGTGATTTCATCAGTTCTGTAATATATTTTTAAATATATTTCTCTCAAGGTTGGAAAGAGAATGTAGACTTAATGAACTGAAATCGAAGTCAAATTCACCCCAGAATGAAACCTCCAGACAGAAAATATACGCGTAAGTTACTGAATATCCTGGCTTATAGCTAAAAGAAACCGCTGTTTTTCAGATGGGGAATTCGTTAAAGATTGCTTATAAGACGAAACAATTTATTATTTTGATCATTATACTTTTTAATATGTTGTACAGTTAAATGATAATGGAGCTTTGTTTTTTCTTTATTGTTTTAAAAAGAAACAATTTATTATGTCGATCATAAGACAGTTCAAACATTTTTCGTGCACATGATAAAAGAATGGCTATACAATTGAAGAATATATAAGTTGCCTAATCACAGTAGGTGGCTGTAATAATTATTATATGACACATGTACTTCATATAAATAAAAGACTGTAAAGATTTCGAAACAAGAAATAACAGCGGAGAAATTACTGACGCGCAAGGTGTGTCGAATCCACCACTGCACTTGACTTAGCAAAACAACTGCGCTACCCCTTGCCTGCCAATCGAACGAATGTGGGGTGAGTAAGAAACGTTCCCTCCCTGCTTTGCTGATAGTCCCCATAGCTAACTAAAGTTTTCAAATCCATCCTTAAAAAATCCTTTACAAATATAGGCCCAACCATTTTCACTTCCAAAATCGCCGGAACTTACTCAGCGTTGGTTTCAGTACGATTTCAATAAGCTAGGAAGTAAAATGTCTGACACTGGATCTCAGACACATAGTTTCCGTGTTCAGATGGATAGTAGGGTGGTGTCGCTCCTGTTAAGACCCAGGAAGCACGGGCATATTGTACCCTGTGAGGAGTCTAGAGCAATGACGGCGCTAGGGGTGGCTGAGGGATGGTTTCCGCGCAATCGACAAATTTCATGCCCACCCCAAAAAAACACAAAAATACATTCGGGTTTATTACATCTTGTGCAAATTTCTAACAATAGCCTACTTTTCATTATTTTCAAAATCATGCATTTATTAATGACAATGTAGGCCTATTCATGCTTTTTCTTTGATACTGCATTCAATTAATATCAGAATAGCTTATAGAACTTATCACACAAACATCTGTCTTTAATTTGACATTGCCATCATGACGCAATTGTACATAGCCCGGTCACCATATCTCATACTAGTTTTAAATTTAGCCGCAGCGGCTGTGAGTAGCTTTGTGTGCAGTGATTGGCTACTTGTCTTCATCACATAGATAGGGCATATATAACAGAGCGGCCATCCCCAAGTTAAAAACGGTAACATGTGGAAGAGAAGAACTAGCTGCCTATTCCACAAAAGTATGGTGTTGTACATTACAAGTAAATTCTATAGCAAGTAGTAAAACTACTGCACTTTATTTCACAAAAGACTTCTTACATTAGTACAGGTTGCGGCAAAACATCCTCCCTAATTTAAAGTTTAAATAAAAAACAGATGGATCAAAATAAGGAAACTATTAATAAGAATGGTATCTTAACAGTGGGAATTTTTCATTTTTTGAATAACGTGTCTCTCAAGTGTTGTCCTTCACTATCAATGCATTGTCCAATGCGACTTCGGAATTTCTGCATCACTCTAACTAGCATTTCTTGAGGAATAAGGCCAATTTCTTCCTGTATTGCATTTCTTATGTCCGACAAAGTCCTCGGCCGATGTTTGAACACCTCAGCCTTAAGCTGCCCCCATAGAAAAAAATCGCAGGGTGCAAGGTCTAGTGATAGTGCTAGCCAGCGGACGTCGCCACGTGAAGAAATTAAGCGTCCGGGAAATATCTGCCTCAGGACTTGGAGAGAAATCTGAGCTGTGTGAGAGGAGGCTCCGTCCTGCTGAAACCATACCTGGTCAATCTGCAGCGCAGAAGTAAGGACCAAGTATCCCGATTCTTGCAACTGCGCACCATACAGTAACACGGTCTTATGTAGAGGTTTTTCATGAAGTTCACGAGGGTTCTATCCACTCCAATATCGGAAATTTTGATTATTCACGCATCCCGATAAGTGAAAATGTGCTTCATCACTAAAAATAACTACAGCATCTTCAGGTACATTTTGAAGGATATTTGCAAATGATCTCACACGATTTTCATAATCACGTTGAAAGAATTCTTGAACAACGACCATCTTGTATGGATGAAATCGCAAATCATGGAGCAAAATTCGACGCACACTCCGATCAGATAACTGAAGAGCTCTGGCGTCTTTCGAGCAGATCTCTTTGGAGAATGGTGAAATGAACGCCTTACTGCATTAATGTTTTCTGGAGTTCGAACGCTGCGTGGCTTTCCTCCTCCCTTTTTAATCATGCCACCACTTGCTCTAAAGTGATACCCACAAGTTAATGCTTTTCCGATCTGGAACTGCCCCACGAGGGGGAATTTGGAAGCGTCTCCGAAAAGCACGCTGGGCAGAGACAACGGAATTACCACTTACCAGAAACGATACCACAGCGTAAGCACGTTCTTCACCCGTCCACGGCATGTTGGAATTCGTTACAGATTACGATTTGCACTAATTGAATGTCAATTCCTTGTAGTCAATGTCCTATTCAATTCTTGTTGTTTTGCGCATATCATTTGATATCGCAATGGCAAAGCATGTAAACCTAAATTTCCCACTGTTTAGATACCATTCATAGTAATACAGTTTCCTTATTTTGATCCATCAGTTTCTTTTATTTAAACTTCAAATTAGAGAGGATATTTTGCCGCACCCTTCACTTTACTACTCCATATCTACAAATTACCAATGAAGTTTAATGATTATGTTCCAGAACAGTATTTCATGCCTTTGATTGAGATTCTGGCTGATACGTACATCTATTATCAGATAGTACATCTCAATTGACGATATGTATCAGAGGAAGAATAATTTTTTGTATGTATCTGAAGTCTGATTAGTGTACATGTAGCTAATCGGGGATGTATACAATGGAGGGGGGAAGGGACTGGTCACTCTATCAATCATCTTCTGGCCCAGTTGCCTTGTAAGTGATGTCTTGTTGGAATCATTTGTGAGGTTCAGACCTGTCTTCGGACAGTTGACTAAACAACAACAGTATTTTGTAACTAATAGTGAATTGTCAAGTATTTTCTTCTAATGAAAGGGTACTAATACATACATGTATTAATGCTATTTAGATATAATTACTTCATGAAATTAAGATATATTTTTATAAGTAGATAGATATATGGATTTATTGAGCAATATTACACATACAGTTGTACTATATTATCAGAATTTTCTTAAATCCCATGCACAGGTCTTCTGCCCGTAAGTGATGTGTAAAACAAGTCCTACTTTGTAGGCTTCACCACCATCACCCATAATTAGATCCAACCACTCTCCAAAAGAACACACCGATTAAAATGAAAGATACATATGTGCTATAGAATATCTTTTCTTGCTTCTATTTTCTTAAAAAAAGCAATTTCATCTCCTTTGACACCATTTCAATAACTTTGCAGTGTTCGTAATGTTGTATCAATTAAGTTTGACGGTGAAGATCGTTATTAGCAGAATCTGTTTGCTAATACGGGCAACTTTCAAGGAGCATTATGCAGGGATCATGGAAGAACATGATAATAATAAGGAAGTAAATTTTTCATTATTAAAGAAGTAAACTAAAATAAATAACATTCCAGAGTTTCGAAATTTTTAGAATCTACGAATCTTTGCTACATAACCTACCCTAAATACATTACGATTATAAGAAACAAACCTAACCTAAGTCGATGAATGAAATACAAAGATGACCAATTGCTTCATGTTATGACGTAGTATGTTTATTAACATGACGTCACTAGTAGCGATTCATTGGTAATGTACAAAACACTTTAATTCTTTCATGGAACAGAAAGATACAACTTCATAGGCTGCTTTACAACAGTACTTCACAGAGTGCATTGTACTGCGCAATGCACTTTGAACGTGTATTAACAAAACAATACTGAGGGTGTTTCGGTACAAACTGTATACGTGACGGCGAAATAAATAAAATGTTAGTTACATATTTATTTACAATTTTTGCTTTTATTAAGTAATATCTGACAGGAAGTGTGTCGAGGTAACATGAAAGTTTTTTTTTTTAATTGACAGAAAAATAATACCACTTAATATAAAACGTAGCCTAGTGATGTTTCTTACGTTGTGGTTTTTTTGCGATGATACCAGTTATACCAGGATCAATAGTAGACTGACAGAAACCCTGAGAATAAGGTTTAAATTAGCATCTGAAATACTCGACCGCAATTTTGTTTTTGTACACTTGAGGATAGAAAAAAAATCGTTCACATATACAAGTTGAGTAAAGCTTAAAGTAAAGAAAGTTAAGCTCCGTTCAGTGATCGATACCACACAATTATTTTTACATGTTGTGCCAACCTAAGATTTTAGTTATCGAATATAGCCTAACCAAACATAACAAACGTATTTTTTATTTATCTAAACAACACTATTATGAAGGTTAGAACAAAAAAGATCGTTAGCTAAACTGCGTAACCTTTCAACTCCGGCTCCGCTGTCTAGTTACAGCCCCTAAACTTACTGCAGTAATCGCGGAAGATGTATTTGGATACCGCACAACAGTAGTCTTTATCTTGTTGCACGGTGATTGCACCGTTACACGGCTATTTGCGCGCGTGCAATTTTGAGCATTTGTGAAGCCCTACTTTATAACATCTTTTATCAATAATTTATAATGTACACTGACGTTGAACCATATCTGACCTACGATTTTATGATCGTGTAAACAAACTTTTTAACCATGGAATAAGTCAGAACCAAACTTTGAAATAGTTCCGCTAGTTCTCAATAGGTGGCGTCATTATTGGGGGCGATTAAAGAAGATTCGAGGAAAATGATTATGTAAATTAAGCATTGATTTTCTCATAATTGATAGTATCAGCGGTTTCCAACTCAACCCAATGTTGTTTTACAATCAAAGAGGGGGTTAAAATATTGAATTGTATATTGCGAGTATATTTATGTAGGATTAGCAACACTGACTATTATTATCGTCGGCTTTCATAGAAGTAATAACAAAAGAAGCCACACTTACACAAAAAATTATCGATCACTATCGATTAGTAGGGACATATAGGACTATCTTTGAACGCCAGTGTACAACACCATACCTTTGTGGAATAGGCTACAGGATCGCTACTGTCAATTAGTAACGACCACTAGATGAAAGTACAGTAAGTTGCTGTATGCAATTCAAATGAGAATTATAACGTGATAACTTCTGCAGTCGCTAGATGGCAGCGTAGTGAAATTTATAAAAGTTTTTGCCTTCAAAGCCCATAAAGCTGATCAATCTGTTAATACCAGTATGTGATGTGGGCTACTGAAGATCTCGATCGATATTTCAAATTTATTGAATATGAAAATATATCGATTAGGTATATTGATTCGTATTAGTTATTGAATTGTATCGTCAAAGTGGCAGTCTTTGAAAATGTTCGCTTAGTAGAGGTTGTGTACTACATAATACATGAGTTATTGTTGGATTCAATGGAAGTCGCTATTTTTTGCAATAGGTTAAAAAATTTGTAGTTTCGGTTAGTTCTGATTACATTTCATAATGTGACTGCAGTTTTCGCATATTACCCGTTTGTCATTGAAAATGTGAAGTGACGATAAACAGTAAAGTGCTCTAAGTAGTATTTTAATAGTGTAGTATTAGCAGTATTGTAATGAATGCAGTTTTAGTTATGGCGGGTCTTAATAAACGGTCTATCAGCGATTTCATTCATTCCATCTTTCTTAATGAATGAAGTCCAAAGTTATTTGCCCAACATGATCACTGTGATACACAAAGCCTTGAAGCGAAACTGAAACTTCTTTCTAAGACAGTAAATCGCCATGAATCTAATTTTCAGAATGCGTAAAATCATTAGCTGAATTTGTGAATTTTTAAGTTAGCTTTTCATGAACTACTCAAACTACTTACTATTGCATTTGCATTTGCATTTGCATTGACAATTCCATCTGAGTTATCTAGTGCTTTATGTGAAGGTATAGTGCTTTATGTGAAGGCATATTTTCGTGTATACGGAGAATAAAAACCTCCGCAACCGAATGGAAAACGAGTGTTTAGGTAGCCTAAAAACTGTTTGTATAGAAAGTGAATTTGCTAATCAAAAATTTCAACATGGACACCGTCGTGGACAAATTTGTTGCTATCCACAACAATAGACGCGTCAATTTACACTACCATTCCTACTGTGGTCAGCAACTCCTGTTTTAAATTGACATGAAATTAATAAATAAGGTTAATATTAATATATAGTATATTAATTTATATGAAAATTAAATACGTGTGTAAGTGCAAGGACATTTTCCCAACGAGTCCACACTTGTGGAGTAACGGTCAGCGCGTCTGGCCGCGAAACCAGGTGGCCCGGGTTAGAATCCCGGTCGGGGCAAGTTACCTAGTTGAGGTTTTTTCCGGGGTTTTCCCTCGACCCAATACGAGCAAATGCTGGGTAACTTTCGGTGTTGGACCCCGGACTCATTTCACCGGCATTATCACCTTCATATAATACAGACGCTAAATAACCTAGATGTTGATACAGCGTCGTAAAATAACCCAATAACCCAACGAGAATAGTTGACTTGTTACAACATTAATACCTCACTGTGGCATTTAAAAAAAATACATAGTCCTCACCTATACCCCACAAAGGTGAAACATATTTGCGACGTCCCTAGTCTAGAGACTTTCGCTTACAGAATCGCATGCAGGCACACACATTAAAGAGGTTCTAAATCATAGGTGGTCAGGCTGGCAGAAATTGGACGTGCCCTGGGCTGGGTGGGCAAGTACTGGGCAAGCTTTGCTCTTAACATGAGGCAAGAGGAGTTCAGTGGTAGTCATTCAGTCGCTAATCTCCTGGGGTGCTATTCATAGACATTTCGCAGCACGAGCTGCGAGCGTACTAAGCTTGCCCCGGCTATCCACTGGTTACTTGTGCAGAATTCAAATCATATCCTATCGCTAAAACTGGTTTATGAATACGAAAAACGCTGAACATCCACCGGAAACCCGCGCTAAAATTGTCTATGAATACGAGCCCTAGTGTAAGGGTTCTTAACCTGGAGTCCATAGACCCCTTGGAAGTCCTTGGATGGGCTTCAGGGGTCCGTGTAAGTCACATAAAATATTAACATGTTTATTCACTATACTATTTCAACGTAAAAAGCAGAGGCTTATCTAAAATTGCTTCTCGCTTTTTTGACATTTTCCTAGGCAGGGGTCCATAACTTTCACTAGATTTTAGAAGAGGTCTGTGACTGAAAAAAGATTAAGAACCACTGTCCAAGTGTTATTAACAAGATTACAGTATCACTTTATTTCAATACTATGTCCTAAAATGAGAGAGTTGTATATTTTATAATATATTTATACGAGTATCTTCTAAACAACTAAATGGTTTCCTTTACACATTTTATTTTGTGTTTTAACAATATTTAATGACTTCATTTCAATTTGTCTTTTGAAATCAGGGAGTTAAAACAACTTTCTGATTCGAAAAGACAAATATTTATATTATCTACACAACGAAATGCTATTACGATTTTGCTTCATGTAATTCCTTATGTAGGCCTATGTTTTATTTTCTATGTTTTGCAATAATAAGGGAAATGTCAGACACAAGACTTTACTTTTCTAAAAACAACTTACCTCATTGAAGACGGATTTCTTTAAATTTTCTTTTAGCTGCATACGCTAATCTCCAACGGTATTATAATATATTATGTTTGAGCATGCCTGGTGTGTAATGTAGCTCAATGCTATATATTTTTAACTATGTTCAGTGTTTTCACATACTAACTATATGGCACGTTCGACAATTTGAAAGAAAGAAACAGTTCTTCTAATTAGGAATCTTGAAGAACTTTAAATATAGTGCCGGTGCTTGTTCTGTAATGCTCTTACTGTAGCATAAAATACTTCAATCTCCAAAATTTTATATCCTGATAATTATTTTACGCTTAATTTGTACTTCAGCAACTAACACTTTCTTTCTTCTTAAATTCTACAATAAATTGTCCAGTCTATATTAATCAGATAATGTTTTAGTACTTTGATTTTATTGTGACTGTACATGTATTATTAATTGTAATTTTAATTTCAATTGCATTCTTGATATTGTAGTTGTAATCCCCTGATAGAAGCGAAGAAAAGGCCTAATGATTTTATCTCTACCAGACTAAATATTAAATGAATAAAGAAAGAAAGAAAGAAATAAAGACATAAAAATAAATAATTATATAAGAAAATAAATAAGAAGAAAGAAGGAAAGGAAAAAAAAACAATAAGTGAAAGAGGAATAAAGAACTAAAGTAATAAATAAATAAAGGAAGAGGTACCGGTAACTAAATAAGTAAGTAAATGAATGAATAAATGAGTACCGTATCAGTAGATCTATCCATTTTATAAACCGCCAGCGATGTTACTTCGTGGTTACGCTACGCTTCATCCTAACATATCTATGTCATATTAACCATTGTATTTACATTTCATACTGCAGTATTCGCATTCAAATCGTTTTGAATACATTTCGAGAGGTTAGCTTGATTCGATTCCTACCATCGCGAACGTCAATAATGTCTATCAGCCTGTGGACATTCTTCGAATTGGCGTACCGTAAAGGCCAGAATCTCTCAAGGCCATAATTTTTTACACTTTACATAAATGACGTAACAAAGGTCTTAAAATATTCTAAACATTACTTATACGCTGATGATTTACAACTTAACATTCACTCCCGAACCTCTACAATCAATGATTCTGTGACCAGAATTAAGATCTAGCATCTGTAGCTCAATGGGCGCAAAAATTTGGAAGGTTGAAAACAAATTTGAAATTAATTTTGGAAGGTTGAAAGAAGTATGCGGTCTTTTTATTCCAACGTGTGGCATGTAGTGGATATATGTATAATTTGTTTTCTACAATACTTCTGTTGTTTAAGATATTAGTTTGGTCATGCACGTCAGTTAAGTGTGAATTTTACACTGTTTCGATCTTCTTCACCTTCTAAGTAACACTTAATTCTGTTTATTAATTAACTAAATAATTTGTTTATGTCCTTTTCACTCCATACAGCCGATTGAAATACAAGGGATTCGTCAAGAGATTTATGTCTTTGCAACAGATTTAGCTGTCATAATTTCGTGAATTCTCCATGAATATTTTATCTATAGTAATGTCACAAGCGGTCTGAGATTTCCCGATAAATCCAAGAGCGAAGATAATGGTTTTATCTGAGTAATCTCAGACCTCGAGTGACATTTATTAGGTCTATTTCGCGAGTAAAATAAAAATATAAATAATATATCTCTCAAATTTGCTCATAAAATGTTATTAATTGTATACTTATGAATAGTTAAGCTATTCAGACACTGTGAAGTTGAAATAGATGAATATCGATTACTGCAATAAAGAAATTGGATGTAATTTAGTAATGCCAATTGAGAAAAGCGAAATACAGATGTAACAATGTTAATTACATGTACTACGCGTTTCTCTTGTTATTATAACAAATTCATTTTCATTATCTGCTGAAATAATATATTAATTTAAACATAATATAATTACAAATAACCTGATTAATAGTTACATTAATTAAATGAACAGTTCTTATGAAAGAGTGTCATTTTCTTTAGATACGATGGACATGGGATTAGAAGATGTAGATGTGGAAGTAGGATTTCACACTTTATTTAGCACAATGGATTCATGCTCATCGATTTACCGGGAAGCAGTTGGCGACAGTGACTAAACAAAAGAACGACTATGCGATAAACTGATAGTGATAAATCGAGCTGCCAAAATTATCGCGATGTATGACTGTGATTGGTTAGAATTCAAATTTCATTACACTTCATTGGTCGAAAATGGAATGCCGTCATATGAAAGAAATAGTCAACATAACTTCGTCATGAAGTTCTACATTCTTGCAATTAGTACTGTAACAACTTCTTTGTTAAATATATTATTTTAGTGTACCGAAGTACATATGATATTTCCATGCAGATATTCTGCGTCATCATCCGTTCCATTACTCTTTCTTCGTATTCTTTGTTAAATTTTAGATAGATGTTAGAAGCCTTACCGGCCATTTAAAGAAGAATCGCAACAAGTTTGGGGAGGAGTTACAAATTGCTCTTCCTCGCTCTTAATTTAACAATCATTTCCACTCTATGAACTTTATTTATTTTTAACAGCTTCTATAGTAGTTTCTGACGTTTCAAATGTCATCCTGCTATCTTGATACTCATTTCCTTATATTTTTCTTATTTTCCGTAGTTTTCTCCACATAAGCTAGAAGGTCTATACTCTCAAAGGTCTTACGCTTTTAATTCTACTCTTTGTGTTCCACTTGCTTATCGTTTGTGGAAAACTAAGTCATGTTCTCATACCATTTTAATCCCTTCTCTTATATCTCGTCTAGACGTGTATCCCCTTAAAGGCTGGTTCACAATAAACCGAGAACGGAAACGATAACGGGAACGGAAATATTGTTAAAATAAATCAATGAAAGACATTATTTTAACATTATTTCTGTTCTCGTTATCGTTTCCGTTCCAGGTTTATTGTGAACCACCCTTGACTGTATAATTTGAATGAATTTGTAATCAAGAAGAAACTCTCGTGGAGCCTATTTCAAGTGCAGAGACTATTTGTTTTAAGAAATATTTGTTAAACTTCATATGTGTATTTTCCTGATCAATTTTTGTTTCATTGATAATGTATATAAATAAAATTGGTGCAATAGCACAGAAGGAAAAACTGTACACAATGTTCCAAAGAAATAGACGGGCAACATACCTAACATGGCGTTATTGGTATCAGAGGTACTAAGAAAGCGTATCTTAGTAAAAATTTGGAATTTAATTTGTGGCTACGGCAAAATACTTCTCATTGTACTTCGTCAAATGAGAAAGTCAAATGGAAGTGTAGTTTGCAATGTCAAATTAAAAGATTTGTGTTGGTTGAAGGGTTGTATTATTTAAAAATTAGCAATCATTTGGTCAATATTATCGAGGAACTAACATTTCAAATGGGATTCCAAAATCACGCCCACGAGAACTCCATGTATGTTGAGCGGTATTTATTTCAAGATATTTTTACTGTGCTGTTTAATATTTGAGTTAAAATAGAGTATTAACATAGTAATGTATTATTACATTATTTAGAAAACGTACGTAATGGTAATGTAATTTTTCAAATTCCTTTTAGTTGTTTTTTAACTTTCATCCAAACAATCACACAAAAGCAAGGTGTTATGATATCTTTGACGTTTATTGAGTATCCCACCCAATTTGAGAGACAACGTGATTCGTTGTTCGGGGTTTGGTTGATTCTTTTAATTTTTGCTTACCTCTTGCTTGTTTATAATATTTGTTTCTTTATTCTCTAGTTTGTTTACTCGCTTTGGTTTATAATTTGTTTTCTTGTTTGCATGCCACACAACAGAGCAACTAATTAGGTTTATGTTTTTTGTTCTTAACAATGTACTGAAATTATTTTTTTTTTCCAAAATTTTGAAACTACTAACAGATCACACGTTCACGAAAATGTCACCTTTTCTTTTGAAGACATTGTTAGCTACTCCGAACAAAGCTATTCAAGTCGAATGTAAATTTCATAGCACAATAGCTGACTCCGTTCGTTCGTTCGTTCATTCATTCATTTATTCAGTAATAGAGTAATGTTCTGATGATGGAACTTTAAGTAACATAGAAAAGTTTGAAAAATTAAATAATTGAAAATATGCTTTAAAACATAAAATCTTCATAAAAACTGGTCACCCTACAATTCTAGTCACATACCACAAATATGATTAATGATGATTATTTCGGGATAATTTAGCTTGGGATTGTCGGAAAATATCACTTATACAAAATGTGGCGAATTATAAAACTGAAATATTTTATTTCTGAAACACTGGCGTAATATTACTTGAATTATTACCAATGAACAATTTAATGGTAAAAGCAAAAGTAATAGTAAAAGTAAAGTTCTAGAGTTTTAGAGTTTGTTCCAGCACCGGTATATCTTCAATGAAATTCATCTACATCATTTAGCTTGACAATAAGTTTGCTAGAAAAGAGGATGTCGTCGACTTAGATCAATGTAAAGTTCTGACTTTAGTTGGAAGATTAAATGAAGGAACTAAACTGTCAAGCTGCAAGATTATCTGATAATAATATTATTTATGTTATATGAAAATTTGAACCACAGAATACGATATGGATACTTCGAGCATATAACTTTTTATATTAAGACAATTTTAACAAGATTTTGTTTTAAAATAATTTTGGAAATAGCATTCATCCTTTGCCCAATTCGTTTGTAGTTTCACTGTAATATTTTTTGTGCCCTGATTGAGAATCTATTTTTAACAAGTCTTCTGTCTGTCTCTGTATAAATAATGTATTGTAAAATATTTACTTTAATATTCATTACACGCAATACAAGATTAATCACTCAGAATGTTGGGCATCGAAGATGTTCATTTCGTAAAATGAACACTTAATTATAGGAAGAAGCACTATATGTTTTCCTTTGCAGCTGTAGACGAATATTTCGACATGGCTAATTAATACTTCACTCAAGTGGTCTTAGTGTATTTTCCAAGAAGGAATGCAGCCTACCTAATATTACGTTAAACATACCCAATTCTTTTTATTACTTATTTACTTACGGCTTTTAGAGAACCCGGAAGTTCATTGCCGTCCTCACATAAACCCGCCATCGGCCCCTATCCTGAGGATGTTTAATCCAGTCTCTACCATCATATTCCATCTTACTCAAATCCATTTTAATATTATCCTACCATCTACGTCTTGGCCTCCCCAAAGGTCTTATTCCCTCCGGCCTCCCAACTCACACTCTATTAGCATTTCTGACTTCCTCCATACGTGCTACATGCTCCGCCCTTATCAAACGTCTGGATTTGATGTTCTTAAATATATCACATCCTCTGATTGAGGTTCTGGCTGATATGTATATCTATTATCAGGCAATACATTTCACTTGAAGATATGCGTCAGAGGAAAAGCAACAATTGTTAGTATGCATCTGAAGTCTGCTTAATGAAATATGTATAACTTAGTCGGCGTTGTATGCTATGGAGGGTGAACAACAATTACAACAGGCGAATAATATATTGCGTGGAGTTCTGCGTTGTGTAATTTTCTCCATTTTCCTGGAACTTCATCTCTCTTAGCCCCACATATTTTCATAAGCATCTTATTTTCAAATACCTTTAATCTCTGTTCCTCTCTCAAAGTGAGAGTCCAAGTTTCACAATTATACAGAACAACCGGTAATATAACTATTTTATAAATTCTAACTTTCAGATTTTTTGACAGCAGGCTAGATGACAAAAGCTTCTCAACTGAATAATAACAGGCATTCTCCATATTTATTCTGGAATTAATTTCCTCTCGAGTGTCATTTATATTTGTTACTGTTACTCCAAGATATTTGAATTTTTCCACATCTTCAAAGGATAAATTTTCAATTTTTCTATTTTAATTTTGTGCAGTGTTTTGGTCACGAGATTTAATCACATACTTTGTCTTTTCGGGATTGTACTTCATTTACGCGCTTCAAGTAAAATTCCCGTCTTTTCCCTAGTCACTTGTGAATTTTCTCCTAACATATTTACGTCATCCGCATAGACAAGCAGCTGATGTAACCCGTTCAATTCCAAACCTTGTCTGTTATCCTGGACTTTCCTAATGGCATATTCTGGAACAAAGTTAAAAATTGAAGGTGATAGTGTATCTCCTTACTTTAGAAAATGTATTCGACAGAAATTGGCCTATACGGACTCTGATGTACGTTGCACTTAGACACATTTTTTATTACAGTTTATATATATATATATATATTTATTTATTTTTTCATGCCTTCATGCATATTGATACATCCATTCAGGCATAGTTTTGTGCCCAACTGCAGGTCTTTCACTGTAAACATAGCATTCTCCAATATTTACTCTTTTCCTCCTTTCTCTTTCTCTCCACATACGATCCACTTACCTTAATATTATCTATAATCTGATAATTACTTCTGTTCCGAACTTTTCTGCCGTTCACCAATATTTTCAGTGTATCATTCAATAGACAGTTCCTTCTTAGCCCGTTGTTCAGCTAGTTTATGTTACAATATTGCATTTACAATCAATATTTTCAACATATTTTTTCTCTTATACGATGTGTAGAAGTGATTAAAAAAATAATTTACTTCTAGATTGTGTATAGAAATTAAGATTAATTAAAAATTATTGCGTTGAATGTAATTATAAAGATCCATAACGAATGTTTTAAAATGCTAAAATAAAAAATAACGGTACCTAGTGACATATTGCATAGGCTATGAAGAAAAACCGAAATTGTAGAATTCCAAACTTTATAACGGACTGGAAGTTTAAGGATAAAACTCTGTCTGTGATACTGTACTTGTATAACAGATTGAAATTATATCTGGAAGAAATTGAACATTTATGAAATAGGTAATTCACCATCAATGACCATCACGAACTAGATCTAAATAGATCTGTGTGCCATATAGCAGTTTCAATTATTTATTCAATACGTGATCAATTTTCTGTACATGTAACGCGAAATTTCGATGTAGGTACTTTCTGCTGGTGTGCCAATGTCTTTAGGCAAGTTATTTCGAAAATCTTCATTGTCAGCGACCTTGCTGGCTTGTCTTTTTGCTTACTTCGAAAGGGTTACTGTCGTACCAAAAATAAATTATAAATTCTTTCTCTTGTACTTCTAATCTGACACTTCGTTACTATAAAGAGGAAACAATCCTTTAAACTCTGTTACGAATACAGTTGTCCTGGAGAGACCTAGCATGTGTATTTGTTTATTGTGTTGTTTAGAGAAACCACTTTGTGCCATATTAACACGATCCCACAAGACCAGTAAGTCCCGCTACTTATGAATGTCTTTTGCTGATGAATAACACTTATGGCAATGCAAATACGAGTACAACGTACCTTGGAAATAATGGTGACATACGAAGAAAATTTCTTATTAACTTATCTTTCTTCTTGGAACAATTTATTTTAGGTCATTAGACAAAAAAGAATGGCTTGAAAGAGCGAAGAATAAGATATTCAGTTAAGAAATTAGAGAATGAGTGAATGACTGAAGGATTAGGCATTCAGTAAAGAAATGCAAGTATCAGTGAATAATAACTTTTTCAGTAAATAAATGAGAGCGTTTAAGAGAAGTTACACCAATTTTTTCACAAGTCTGGAACTTCTAGCTAAATACTTACTTCATAATCACAAATTACCATTCACACCAATTATAACTCTTATCAGTACCTTAGAGCCATATTTTAGTATCATAACATAAAGGAATTTAATTAGTTTTGTATAATTTTTTGTAACCTTGGAAAAAAAAATACTTCGATTCCTATTCGTTTATTCATGTTTCGTTTCCGACGAATGCTATGGCTGTTACTAAAGTAAAATGCTCGATTTTCTTATTCTACAAAACTACCGAATAAGTATTCCACAACACCACAGCCCTAATTCCATTGCCTCTCGTATATTGTTTGTTTATAGATAAAGATTAGAAAAGACACGTGTTTATGGACATGGGTTTGCTTGGACTACATGAAAAATGCATATTAAATCAGTGAACTTATCCTGAATGTTTTAAACGAATAATGAAAAAATGGTGAATTTCGGAATGACGAATAGAAGTATTCTGGAAAAACGTCTTACATGCAACAACTTTCCGCCACAAAAAGTAATTTCAATAAGCTTGGTTCTGAAGTTTCGTCTCCGATTGTGCATTTAGATACCTCATGCCATTGGTACGCAAGAAAACTAGTTTAAATTTAATCTTATCCATCTTAATATAATCACCCTCGTCGTTCTTGTGATTATTGTGAGTTCTTCTGGTTATCGTACTGTCCGTCGGGATGACAAACGCGGCCGAAGAAGAGATAAATTTTTTTCATGGATACCTCCGAGAGTCCACACCTGTGGAGTAACGGTTAGCGCGTCTGGCAACGAAATCAGGTGGCCCGGATTCACTCCCGGGGCAAGTTACCTGGTTGAGGTTTTTTTCCGGGATTTTCCCTCAACCCAATATGACCAACTGCGGGGTAACTTTCGGTGCTGGACTCCGGACTCATTTCACCGGCATTATTACCTTCACCTCATTCAGACGCTAAATAACATAAGATGTTGATAAAGCGTCGTAAAATAACCTACTAAAAAACCTCCGTGACGGAAGTAAATCTGGCAGCTCTGCTGAAGAAACGCGAAAGTACCCTTTCTCTGATGAGAGTGCAGTAGGTAAGATTCGTCAGCTATTTCTCTTCGACATTGAATTTCGACTCTGAATAAATTATGTAGCTGAATGAGGCTGACGCTGTTTATGTTAAATTTTAGATAACGTTGCATCGACCACTAGATACCTAAGCGGTTTTGTTTGTATCATTATTCAAGTTTTGTAAAGGTTAACGCTGGCGGTAAAAGGGAAGCTGGTTTTCTTTGAATAATTAACACCAGCCGCGGGGATGGGAGTTTCTAGTTATGCGCTGTTGTCACAGTCCTCTCCGTCACTGTAAAACAATAAAAACGTATGTGCCTACTACAGAACGTTCCAGCGATAAGTACCGGTTTATTCTTCTACCGCTGGGTGGCACGGTGCTTGAACGACCGCGGGTAACCGGGCCCTTAAACTCACTGCGCTTCATCTAATTAAAACTTACATGCATACTTACTGTACTAACCATAATATGTTGTAATGTAATATTAATTATTATATGTTATATGCCTATTAATTACAGAATTTTGTACTCATCCTCATGAGAGTAGCTGCTGGAAGTGTGGACCATTTTGCGCTATACAGAGTTCACGTTGTCGTAGAAAACCATGATTCACATTCATGAGCTCCATTGCACTAATAGCGTCACGAATATTATATTTCAGTTGTTCAATTGTGCGAGGATTATTTACATACACTCTGTTTTTTTAGTGATCCCCATATATTACATAAACAGAGCGGCACTAATAATAGCTAGTACACAATGTGGCAACATGGAAATGACTCCACGTGGACTTACAACTGCCACTAACGAAAAACAGAATCTGATTGGCGACAACGACATGGTGATTGGCGCGCCCTGAAAAAGGAACTGTTGGCGGTATAGGCAAGTATCAAATCAAAAATCAAAATATTGAAAGATGAGAGGCATGTCGAAAGTTACCGCTTAGGAAATGAGTTCATTTATTGTTCCGGTAGAATTCTTCAAAGACTTTCCGCTCGCTTTGATAGCGACTCGGTATCAATATGTAATGTAATGTATCATTCCTTTTCGCAGTTGGTAAGCAATGAAATATGTTCAAATTGCCACATAAAATAAAATAAAGGTCGTACCTTCTGTACAACATCGATATCTATACCTATATGTCAATTTTATTGATTTCAACTTATAAAGGGTGCGTCAGAAAGAACGGATGGATTTCAAACTATCGATACGCAACGAGGAGAGATATATAGTGAGGGGGACCACGACTGTTGGGTCAGCCAGAGAATGCAGTTTCAGTTGAGAACATGGTGTTGGTCTGGTGTACAACGTGCTTTCATCGTAGAGACATTTTTGAAAAATGAAGAGTCTGTGATCGCCACTCAGGACTCATTTCGACATCGGATGTCACGCTAGGATTCCAACTCGGAATACAATTTTGCGGTGGGAGGCTTCATTTCGTATCACAGGTTCAACATTAAAGAAGAAATCACCTGGACGAAATTCTATTGCACTGAGATTGTCCGAGGCTACGGTAAGATCTCGCGCCCTGCGACTTCTTTCTTTGGGATCATTTGAAGGCGTAAGTTTGTAAACATCGATCACATACACTGGACGAACTGAAGACAGCGATTCGTGAAGAAATCGTGGCAATTGCACTAGCTATGAATGTGAAAGTGATGACGAACATCAGAAAACGCCTCGATGCCTGTATTGAAAGCCAAGGACATCATATGGATAATGTTGTTTTACATAAATAAACTGCATGTATTGGTGAATATGTTGATAACAATAAATTTTTGATTTGATGAATCTTTACAATTTTCTTGCCATGTGAAATCCATCCGTTCTTTCTGACGCACCCTGTACTTGATAGATTATCCTCTACTTAGGTATTACACGTTGTTCCGTTACTTGGAAGTTATTTACCATTACTTCAAAATATTTTCAAAGTATTTGTCTTTTATGGGAATGAAATAAATATTTCATGTTGTTTGTTGTATAGAGTATCTGAAATAAATATTATGATATTTGTGATTGATTAGAATGGTGTTACGCATGCATGCTAGTACCTATTTCACGACAACATATTTCTTGCTTCTGTTAGTAATGAAACGAAAGCTGATCTTATCTCAAACATGCATTCATATTGGGAATCACATTTTAACTGTCATCGCAAGATGTAGACAGTAATCACATATAAAGAGAAATGTCATATCTCATGTTGTATATGGATATCGAAGTTACAGAAGGATATCAGGTATCTGTAGGATTAAAATAAATATTTCAAATGCACTCACTCGCTTTGTACTGTCTCTGGGTCGGACTTTGATCTCTTCGCGTTTCGGATATACAAAAATATGGTGTCGGAAATATCTCGGTGTAAGCAATGTTTTGTCCAAAGCATAATCAACACAACAGAATCGGTTCCACAGAACTTTACTGACTATGTAGTTGTCATTATTGCTATCCAATCCGAAGATTATGGGTTCAAATTTGCATATTTTATGAAGATGTAACTTATTATAAAAATGATGAAACTGTTAGCATAACTTTCTTCGAATGAATGATAAAGACGGGAAAATTTTGTCGTAGATGTATCAGTGAAGTCCAGTAATTGGCCACATTTAACACAACTGAGATAAGCATTGACTCTATTTATTATTATGCTCAAGGCTGTGGGCAGAAGCGGAAGGTAGGTGTAGGTACTTTCGCGTCTCTTGTGTATCAAAATACATACATTATGCAGGTAGGCCTACAGCCGATTGATACAATAAACCGTATGAAATTGTAAATAATGCTTTCAATAAATGTATGTATGTATGTATATATGTATGTACTTATGCATGTATGTATGTGTATGTATGTAATGCCTACCCACCTACTCACTTCACTTTACGAACCGCATATTGCGGATAGGAGGCAAGACTGTGGCCCATTTTCTAGTTTCACACCACTTCGGTGGGTCACGTTCTACATGATGTGTATGTGTGGAAAGATAAGACGTGTACTAAGGTGAAAAGGTTGGTAATATTGTGATATGAGTAGTATTGTGATAGTTCCTTTTGAGAATTCATTACAATTTTACTGAGCGAGAGGAAGAACGGTTTTTTATTTTGCATAAACTTATTAAGGGAATGTTCGTGGATAAGTTTCTGTAGAGAATTGGTCCTTCTCTCACTCAGTAACATTGTAATAAATTCTCATAAAGAACTATCACAATATTACTTGTATCACAGTATTACCAACCTTTACCCTAATTTTCATCATCGTCTGAATTCCAGAATTCATCCTGTCTAGAATTGAGAGGACGATTGAAATTACATTGAAACTAGTCAATCAGGAAGATAACACCACAATTGAAATATTAACACAGTGAATTTATTTAATTTCAATAAACTAAGTAGATTTATCAATTAAATATAAGTGTTAAAAATTGTAATCAAATATGAAGAGTTTATCATAGCCTATACAATGGATATTATTTTAAGGAAAAAACTCTAAGATAATTGTATAAAAAATTCAGCATTTAAAATAAAATTTAAATCAAACAGGATACTCTGTAGAATTGTAAATTATATAAACCAAAATAGCGATCATGTTGAAAGGCATTGCAATGTTAAAAAAACTATGTAATCTGACTGCTTCGAATGAAACATTTCTCCTTTCTTTTCATTAGACAATGATTGTATTTGCAATAACTTCAACCACCAAGAAATAACTAGTACAAACTAACAATGTGGAATATCAGAGATATCTGCAACGTCATACTATTAGATGGCAACTTTTCACTGGTAACATGACCTATAAAATAATGTCCAAGTTATATCACTGCTGTTTCATCTGCCGAAACCCATATTTTCTTATCTACCATACTGTTCCTAACTTATGTAAGTTAAAATAGTTTCATAGCAGGGCGCAAAATTATTTTACGCAGTGTTATTCCTGAAGAAGGTTTAGTTAATTTATTTCTCTATAAATACCACAAAATATTGTTTTCGACTTCTTCGGATATATTATTAGCTAAGAACAATATTATTACACAAGCCTAATAGAACAGTGACCGAGTAGCAGTAACCAAAGTTGTTTTGAGTCTTCTTAAGAAATACTTCAATATTTTTATTGTACATTTTCTTTTTAATTTTTCTCTAGGAAACATAACTTGTCTACTCTATTTCAGAATAGCATATCTGATATTATTTACCTTATTCAAGCTGAAATACTCTCGTCAAATTCTTTTAACAGCAAGTTAACCTCCAAACGCTTAGGGTTCATTTCTTACAAAACAGTCACTGTCTTATTTCCTGATATGCAAATCTGAATTGATTTAAGTGAGGTGTGGTGAGTGAAGAGTTGTTTATGAAGTGATCGTGCGATTAAACTTGTCATAGTGGTCGACAGCTTCAATCAGCCTAGGACTCGATTAGCGTTAGCATATACGGAAGGCACTGAGAGCTTTCAACATACTCATACTACACTACATTAATTAGAAACTGAAAGTGTTAAACTTGCAGCTTGCTGTGCACTATACTCTGTATAGAGCCAATCTGTTCCCAGTGTGTCGGTGACTGAACGCTGGCTCTATTTATCACACTTGTAACGATTCTATTCCAGTTTTGGAAGATCCTAGCAAAGTTTGCTGTTCCACACCATACCAAATTTCCTACATGGCATTTAACTGGCAGCAGTTTCCTGCTTTACGGGCATATTTCTTTATGGGCCAATGTACTGTGAAAAACCAGAGGCTCCAGACGGGAAAAGGAGGGAACAATGGAGAAAGTGAATTCGAGGCTAAATAGAAGACGGGTCCTCGGAATAAAAGTTTAATTTATTTTTTTCGATTCTAGAGATCGAAATAATGTTATTTCAGCACAATAGGTTCACTGTTACCTGTGTCACGATAATTAAACCAGTAAGTACTTCCGAAATATCAGATTTTCTATCTACTCACACATTGAAATCAATTAAATGATCTGCATCACGTGTATGAAACTAGCCGTAAAAAGGTATAACTGATTTAAGACTGTCCTAACAGAAGATATCAAATAAAAAATCGTGTTACTAATTTATTTACTCTTTTATACATTACAGCCTTACAGTATCTTTGTTAATGTGTTAAGAGTTTAAACCGGTTTTAATTTCGACTAGATTGACAGTTAGATTTATATCGTTGATTATATTCAGATAATGATGTTTACTATAACGATGATGATGATGATGAGGAACAGGAACGATGATGATGGTAGCAGTATAATAAATTAAGAAATATTTTAATAAATTGACACACAAAAATTGACATACCTAGAGGAAGCATTTCACAGTTGCAATCTTCGTCATAATTTTATACTAGCAATGGGTATGATAAAGATGGAGTTAAAGAATGCGCATAGACAAAAAGTATTCGTTAACTTTATTTAATCTAGAAAAAATGCAACTATTCAGAAAAGAATGACTGCACAAGACGAAAAGAATGCAAGACATACTGGATTACAGAATAGTATTTAATACATAATATAAAATTTTTCCTCGCCTTCAACATCGGTAAATCTGAACTGAACTCAGCGCGAAAATATTTAGAATTTCTTGCAGCAACTCCAAGCATTATAGTTACATACAATAATTATTATTAATACATATATCATGATGACCTTTGAACTTCAGAATATTTGTTTTGTGAAAAAGTAAATAAAATCTTAAAAAAAATACATTTATTTGATATAAATACATACAACGGATGCTTCTATAGAACACAAATTACGTATTTTCAGTACTACAGTCTATCTTACGTTTTTGAAAGTGAAAAAACCATTTCATGAAAATAAGAAATATAATTAGAATTAGGCTTTTGCGTAATCTACCGTGTCCTGGAACTTGACATTTCCAACGTTTCGGAACTACATATAAGGTTCGTTCCAACAGCAGTCAGGAACCGTCCGTAACTATCGTGAGCATGCACAGTACAGAAAAGGAGTTCCAACACAATCCGAACCAGTCCTGAACCGAAAACATGTACTACAGTCGGGCGTTCCAACAAACATTTGACACGGGTTCGGTACGGTCATAAGTAGTCGGTGGATTGAGGCATGTACTAAAGAGTACGCGAGACGCGCATGCGCATAAGCACACCAATGTCTCCTGGATAATGAAGGAAAGTCCACACCTGTGGAGTAACGGTCAGCGTGTCTGGCCGCGAAACCAGGTGGCCCGGGTTCGAATCCCTGTTGGGGCAAGTTACCTAGTTGAGGTTTTTTCCGGGGTTTTCCCTCAACCCAATACGAGCAAATGCTGGGTAACTTTCGGTGCTGGACCACGGACTCATTTCACCGGCATTATCACCTTCATCTCATTCAGACGCTAAATAACCTAGATGTTGATACAGCGTCGTAAAATAACACATTAAAATAAAAAAAAATGAAGAAAGACATGATCGACTGTTCACATCACTGAGGTTAAGATGAAAAGTGACAGTGCAGATGAATAATAAAACTAGAGATTTAATTTAAATTTTCGGCAAATACAAAGGGAATGGAAATTATTTAGGTATTGAAATAATTAATTACAATATCAACATGCAGCTTTGATTAAAAGTATAATACATAACGTACATAAATTAATAATGAAAAATAATTTTTTTAGATGAGAATCTCCCAGTACACGACATTGAATTATCGGAATTCTTGCATTCCATATTTTTTGTCATCTTTTTATAGAAAATGATCGAAATTCTATTTTCTGCAATTAGAATTAGCTGCGAAACGATAATAATTAAGCATCTCGTTCTTAGCAAAGATGATCGCAGTTATAGCATCTCTGGATTTAGTACATAACGATCCGCGAAAGCGTTCCAACAGCGTCCAGTCCAGTTTCAATCCCATAGCAGATGCTCAACTAGCGCATGCGCATAAGATGGTACAGGAACCGTACATGAACTGATCCATGAACTGCTTGTTGGAGCGAACCTATAGGTTCCATAATCGAGGTAAGTCGTCCGAATTAGCCTGGTGAACGAGCCCAACAGAGTAGACGACCTCTTTGGCCCTACCGTGATAATGGGACCTATTTCCGAAACGTTGGAAATGTCAAGTTCCAGGACACGGTGGACTACCCAAACGGCTAATTGCAATCACATTTCGTATTTTAATCCAGTGGTTTTTGGGTTTTAAAAACGTAAGATAGACTATGATATGCAAATTAGGAAATTTGTGATCTATAGAAATGACCATTATATGTATTTATATATAATAAATATAACTTTTAAAGATTTTATTTAGTTCATCACAAAATAAATATTCTAAGATCCAAAAGCTCATCATGACATGCGTAATAATAATTGGATTTATAATCCTTCGAGTTGCTGCAAGAAATTCTGAATATTTTTGTTCTGTTATCTTCCCAACTATTAAACAAATTTTAGTTCAGTACCATGTTGAACGAGAGAAAAAGTTTTATATTGCGTATCAAATAATACTCTTTAATCCAGTGCGTCTTATATTCTTTTCATCTTGTAGAATCATACTTTTCTGATTAGATGCATTTTTTCTACTAAATTCACTTAATTCATTCATTCATAGTTTTATGATCAAGGACAGATCTTTCACTGAGAACCCGGTATTCTCCAGTCTTTCCGATTTTCTGTCTTCCTCTTACTCGCATGGGATCCATGTATCATAATGTTGTGCTGTTTACTTACGACTTTTAAGGAATCGGGAGGTTCATTGACGTCCTCACATAAGCACGCCATCAGTCCCTATCCTGAGCAAGATGAATCCAGTCTCTACAGTCATATCCCACCTCTCAAATCCATTTTAATATTATCCTTCCATCTACGACTCGACCTCCACAAAGGTATTTTTCCTTCCCGCCTCCCAACTGACACTATATGCATTTCTGGATTCGCACATACGTGCTACATGACCTCCCCATCTCAAACGACTGGATTTAAAGTTCCTAATTATGTCATGTGGAGAATACAATGCGTGCAGTTCTGCGTTCTGTAACTTTCTCCATTCTCCTGTAACTTCATCCCTGTTAGCCCCTCATATTTTCCTAAACACCTTGTTCTCAAACATCCTTAACTTCTGTTCCTCTCAAAAAGTGAGAGTCCAAGTTTCACAACCATACATAAGAACCGGTAATATAACTGTTTTATAAATTCTAACTTTCAGGTTTTTTGAGGGCAGGCTGAATGACAAAACCTTTTTAAGCGAATAATAACAGGCATTTCCCATATTTATTCTGCGTTTAATTTCCTCCCGAGTTTCATTTATATTCATAAATCTTGCTCCAAGATATTTGAATTTTTCCACCTCTTCAAAGGATAAATTTCCAATTTTCATATTTGCATTTGGTACTATGTTCTCGTCACGAGACTCTTTTCGAGAGTTACTTCGAAACCTATATGTCTTTACTTGCTTCAAGTAAAATTCCCTTGTTTTTTCCCTAATAGTTTGTGGATTTTCTCCTAACATATTCACGTCATCCGCATCTGATATATTCCTCTGCTCCGAACTTTTCTCTCGTTGACCATTCCTTCAATTGCATCCTTCAGTAAGAAGTTTCTTCTCAGCCAGTGGTCCAACCAATTCCTTTTCCTCTTTATGATCATTTTCAGCATCATTCTTCCTTCAGACACTCTTTCCAACATCTAAATTAAATAAGTTACATAAATTAATATCTAAGATTCTAGTTTAGAATTTTCTCTGGTTTTTACAATGTTTTGGTCTTGCAAACAATTTTATAATGACCAATTTTGCGGATAACGTAAAATTCTAGTAACCTTAAGAATTCCATATTAACACAAAGACAATATTATTTTGAAGTGTTTCAGCATAGGATCTTTTATCACTTCATATTATTAGATAGCTTGTAAAAATATGTGCATAATACTCAAATTTGTAACCGTATTATTCAAATATCCATATTCTGTCATATTTCGCTCCATTAACACTTAAAATTGGTTGCATTATTTTATTTTCCGTATTGTTTGCACATTGACGTTACTTTGAAAACTGTTCTTCTTAATTTTAAAATCGCGTGTTCTATTAATTGTAATGACATAGATCCTATTACTTGATATAAGTCACACTTTATTCCATTTATGGTAGCTATTTGGGAAGTGTGAAATATAAATGTCGTTTGCAGCTTAAATACAAAGATATTTAAAGTGGATACAACCACCAAACCGAGATAATCGACACATTCAAATTCACTGAAATTTTATTGCTTAGGTGCTGCAGGGGAATGCCGTATACTGTTATCCTAGCTAATGCTAGCAATGTTACAATCATGAGTATCTTTTATGTGCACAACTGGTCTATTTAACTTCTGCGGCGTGCAGGGCTGCATGATGTTAAAACCACAATTGCGTGTTGGCAAACCCGTAGGATGCTGACTCTGCGACGATGGGACAGTCGTAGATATTATTCTCCCTTGTGCTAAAGCGTGACTGTATCCACAGTAATACAAAAAAGAGAACTAAAAGGACAATGAATTTGAATATGAGGCCAAAAACGTGGAGTTATTTTTTACGGTGACTTGAATAAATACTTTCTAGAGAAGTTTTCAACTTCATGGGACCTTCGTTTCTGTAACTGCGTAGTAATTCGTGATATGTCTGGGTAATGGGGCTCTTATGGCATTAGCTTTCAGTGCTGTAATGATTCTAATGTTTGAAAACTGACGCCTTTCTTATCTTGCAAAGTTGGGCATATTTTTTCTGTGAGTGTTAATATTTTATAGCTACTACGAAAATCTATTTTATAAATTTCTGACTCAAGCTTGTACGAGATCGTGTTAAAAAATGCCAAGAATATTTTGAAAAAAATATTTTAAGTTTCAGTAATCTATATAACTAAAATTATCTACATTTTAGCTTGAAGTTTTCTTTTTATTCTTCCTCAAAAATCGATAGTAGTTCACTATTCAACTTACAATTTCGTTTTTGTTCCATTTCTTCTTTGTACTCTCTTTAATGTGTTCATTTTTTTCTAACATTGCCACAAATATACGTACATATATTAAAACACATCTACATCGTAATCTTTACATTCATGAAATTTGATTCATAGTGATCTCTCTTTGCTTTTATTCCTAGTAACTTCCTCACTATCCTCCTTGGCACATTTTCAATATATTCTCTTGTTTCCGGATTAGCGACCATTTTCGTGATCTGTAGAAATATGTTCTACATATTGGCTCTTTGGCACAATGTTTCATCTCTGGAAATAGCAATCAATTTTCAGTCATATTTCAGATCTTCATTTATTTTACATTCAATGTTTTCTTCGAGAATATGGTACTGTTCTCATCAGTTACTAGTCTTTAGCGGGTATGTCCATTGCTGAGAAAGCCATCTGAATGCCTTTAGACTTGCAAACATTTGTGTAAAAGATGGTTACCAAAATCCAAAACTACTAGCATATAACTCGGGTAAGATAGACGTTTTATGAAATATTCTTATTGAATTTGGTATTCCCAAGAAACTAGTTCGATAAATTAAAATGAGTCTTAGTGAAACTTCCAGCAGAGTCCGTATAGGCCAAATTCTATCTGATGCTTTTCCAATTCACTGCGGGCTAAAGCAAGGAGATGCACTATCACCTTTACTTTTTAACTTCGCTCTAGAGTATGCCATTAGGAAAGTTCAGGATAAGAGACAGAGTTCGGAATTGAACGGGTTACATAAGGTTCTTGTCTATGCGGATGACGTGAATATATTAGGAAAAAATTCACAAACGATTAGGGAAAACACGGGAATTTTACTCGAAGCAAAAAAAGTGATAGGTTTGAAAGTAAATCCCGAAAAGAAAAAGTATATGATTATGTCTTGTGACCAGAATATTGTACGAAATGGAAACATGAACATTGGAGATTTATCCTTCGAAGAGGTGGAAAAATTCAAATACCTTGGAGCAACAGTAACAAATATAAATGACACTCGGGAAGAAATTAAACGCAGAATAAATATGGGAAATGCCTCTTATTATCCGGTTGAGAAGCTTTCGTCATTTAGTCTGCTGTCAAAAAATCTGAAAGTTAGAATTTATAAAACAGTTATATTACCGGTTGTTCAGTATGGTTGTGAAACTTGGACTCTCAGTTTGAGAGAGGAACAGAGATTAAGTGTGTTTGAGAATAAGGTTCTTAAGAAAATATTTGGGGCTAAGATGGATGAAGTTACAGGAGAGTGGAAAAGTTACACAAGTTCCTTCACCTAACATAATTAGGAACATTAAATCCAGACATTTGAGATGGGCAATCCAGAAATGCATATATAGTGTTAGTTGAGAGACCGGAGGGAAAAAGATCTTTGGTGAGGCCGAGACGTAGGTGGGAAGATAATATTAAAATGGATTCGAGGGAGATGGGATTTAATGATAGAGACTGTATTAATCTTGCACAGGATAGGGACCGATGGCGGTCTTATTTAAGGGCGGCAGTTAACGTGCGGGTTCCTTAAAAGCCATTTGTAAGTAAGTACTAGGTCATCCAACTATCCTCTGACCAGAGGTGCGGCGGGAACTGCCTCATCCGATAAGGCAACGCCTACGGCCGGAAGGGGAAGTGGTCAGGCGAGTTAACTTGTTTTGACCTCTCACGTGACACGGTTCAATTCAATTCAATTTATTTGGCCATTAGACATACAATTTTAGGCTTCGTCAGAATACATTGAAAAAAACATATAAATACATTTAAAAAAACACTAATAACAGAAACAGTAAAATTTAAGTGATACAATGAAAACATGAAATAATTTGAAACTCTTAAATTGAAGAAAACTAACTAAATTGCAATTACACTTATTTATTAAAATACAATATCATACAAATTTGTGTTGAAAAACTCAGCAACAGAATAAAAAAATTATTTAATAACCAATTGTAAAATCTAGTTTTGAAACTATTTATTGGTAATTTATAATATTGACTTGGGAGCTTATTATATAATTTCATCCACATAATTAAAAAGTTTGTGTTGCTCTTGTGTAATCTACAATATGGAACATTAATTTGTTCACTATTTATAATTTCATGATCATATATATTGGCCACTAACGAGTAATTGTCGATATTTTGTCGAGTGTAAGGTACTAGATCATATATATACAAATTTATGATTGTTAAAATCCGTGATTGTTTGAAAAGTGGCCGACAGTGTTTTAGATAGTTTGATTTACATAAAATTCTAATGGTCTTCTTTTGTAAAATCAAGACGCTTCCAATTTTGGTTCCATTTCCCCAGAAAATTAGGGCATATCGAATTATCGACTGAAAGAAAGAAAAGTAGGCACATCTTAAATAATTTTGAGAAACGGAAGTAGTTAATTTCTTTAGCAAATATAATACTCTTGCTAGCTTTGTGTATATGTATTCGATGTGCTTATTCCATGTTAAATTGGAGTCTATAAAAAGTCCCAGAAATTTTGTGTAGTTGAGTCTGTTGTCCTATTTATTAGATAGTTTAGGCTGAAAGTTAAGTTGATAGTTTTTTCTTGATTAAGCAAGAAACCATTAGATTCAAACCATAAAGCCATCTGTGATAGTGTCGTTGTTGAGAGCATGTAATTGATTTAGTGCAGAGGAAGAAAATAGGGAAGTAGTGTCATTTGCATACATAATTGTTATTGCTTTAATGAATTCTGGAAGGTCATTTATTGCTATTAAAATAATAGAGGACCAATTATTGGGCCTTGAGGAACCCCATAATGTGTAGTGGTGAGACTTGACCAATTTTCACCTATAGCAACTAATTGACTTCTGCCATGAAGATAGGTCTAAAAATATTTAGTGTGTTCCCTCGAATACCATAACATTCTAATTTTGATGAAATTAAATTATGATCAACACAATCGAATGCTTTAGTGAGATCACAAAATGTAACTACTTGGACTTGTTCCATTGCCTTTTTTATATATTGGTTAATGTTGAACAGTGTTGTTTGAACATTGCAAGCAAAGAAATTTATAGAGTTTGCTAATAAGAAATGGCAAATAATAGGCCAAATTTTTCTATTCTGCATCGGGTGCTTATTTACGATTCATTTGTCCGTACAGAATCCTTTCGTGCTATCAGTAGATTATTTTAAGATAAATTTCCAGGTGGTTGAGTTTCAAGTCGTGATGGATTAATAAATTATTTTATAAATTTCGGGAAACGGGAAGTGTTCAAGATAAGAAGCGAAGAACTAAATGATAACATCCATCATGAGATGAATTCAATTTCTTGAAAAGAATTAAAGAAAGTGATGAATAATTTGCTAAGCAGATACCAGAAATGTGTGGAAAATGGAGGCAGGCACGTCAAGCATCTCCTTGAAAGTCACGGATGAGCACAAAACTTCTAAAATTCATTAGAATTTATAAGTCACTCCAACGTAAAAATAACCAGTGAACAACGGACTTATGTATTGTCCGGCCTGCACAATCCCTGCCATAGCTCTGGTCAGAATTTGATGATCCATTACCATAAAAATGGAGACAGCATGTTTTAAAGATGCCAAAATACAGTTTGTTACTGAAGTTACTCTACTACAAGCCACATGACCAGGGGGACTTAAGAAATATTCACCGTAGGTTGACTGACACCGAAAAGGAAGACTGAACAACATATTTAAATTATTTACAAAATTATATGCCATTATTATAAAAGTAAGAAACTAAATATAAAAATATAACTGGCATGTCTAAGTTAGGCTGTCATCACCCTGCTCTTTTGAGCATTAATGTACATTTTGTGGCTAGTCTTTTTTTTTACACTCGCCAACCTTGTAGGTCCAGGGCTTTTTACTCAGGATTTTCCTTTCCAAAATATTGGTTGAGTGGTTAAATATTGTTGTCTGCTCTTCGAGCTGTAGTGAGTTAGATGTCCACGGAATGACTTGAGAGAGACTTTCATTTCTTCATTATATTAAGTACAAAAAATATTGTGAAGCCGTAAAAATTTGTCCATAGATTCTCACACAAATAAAATTGTCAGTAATCCCGGTATCATATCGTGTAAAAATTATTTACGGCATATCCTATCTGTCTGTGTATAAAGATTTCTCTTGAACCATTGGGCAGATATTTGCTCATATTCAATACCAACGAGTTAATTTATGCTGAGATGTTGCTCGTGAAATATAATAATAATAATAATAATAATAATAATAATAATAATAATAATAATAATGTTCAGGTAAATATTAGCGTGTCACCATTTGATATTAAAAAATTAAGGTTTTTAGTAGAAATAGTCTCTAAAATTTTCCTCTCTAATCTTCCTTCTTTTATGATACGGTGTACGAAATAAAAATGTACACAAATCGGTATGTTCCCAATAACATTAATGTCAAAGTTATTAATTACCACTTGCGTGATTACTATTCCCAATCTTAATACCACTCTGAAGTAAGAAACAGACTTACTATAAATTCATTAACAGAAACATTTCCCTAGGTACATGCACTAATATTCGTCGAAAATGGATGACAATTGTAATTTATTAACTATATTTATTTTAATAAAATAATCTGGCTACTTCATGCATTTGTTTCAATTTTTAATAGATATGCACGCTCTGTATGCAAATGTTTGATTTATTATAGCCTTCATAATACTCAAATATATCTTATTGCCAAACATTTTACATAGTTAACAGATCAATTTTATTAGGCCTATACAAAGTTTCTATGCGACATCTTTCGCATACACGTTTTGGATAATGACAGACAATGTGGATATCACGGTATATTTACTAAATCTATGAACATTTTTCTCTGAATTAAGCTAAAGTGGAGAAGCACTAAAGAAATATTCGAAGTTATATGTAGTGGTTATTTATTATATAGGCCTATCAGATGTTAATTTGAAGACTGGACAAAAAATTCTTTAAGTGCCAAAAAAAAAACAAATAAAACATTTTCTTTTACGACTAGTAGTTTATTGTAATATCATACGTTCTTAACGTCTATGGGAGAAGCTTTGGCCTAAATAAAATTACTATGAGACATCATTTTTTTTAGTGGATTAAGCCAAGGACATAGTCTTTTTTTTTTCTTAAATAATTTTCAACAATATTGGCACTTACAGCCTTTACGTTTAGTGTGCATTTGAAGTTCAATACACATGAGTTTCGGATTATTGTTTCTCAATCTAAGGGTAATTTATATGAGTAAAACTGGTGCAGTGCCTAAGATATTCTTTTTTTAACTTACATGATCACATTTGTATATCTGTGTTGAAGTTATGAGAAGATTGAGAAAGGAAATGATGTGTGATTAAGATAATCGCTCTTGATAATTGCACTTGGTGACATTTAATGATGTAAAATGAAGTAAACAAAAGTAAAATTCGATGTTGTTTGGTGGGTAAAGAAAGATAAGTGATAAAAATGCGTTTAGAATAAATTTAAATTAAACTTCGGACCCTTATTGCAAATAATTTTCTACCCAGACAAAACACATCAAATGCTACTATTATTTTGTTTTTGCACACTCAGTTGTAGAATTTAGCAAGTGTATTTAGCTGCGGAATAAAACACCATCTGCACAAAAAATGATCCAACCCCATCCACCTTAACAACATCAAATTATCCTACATTCCGAGCTTGTACCATTTCTGGAAACTGAACTTGAGGAATAATACAATTTTAATGGAAATCTTTCTCCCATTTGTATCATAATGTCACTGTAGCTTACAAAGTAAATATTGCCTAAGACATTTAAAGATGTCATTTCGAAATTGGTTTGGTTTATTCTTGTTTAATTTCCTCCTCTCTATGTCACACGTTTATAATCATTACTTTATAGTACTATATTATGAAATTAGTTTATAATGTTATATTTCAAACATGAGTCAATTTTTCTCATTTTGACCTATGCAATAACAGTTTTTTGTACAACAGCATTACAACAGAATTAATAAATACGAAATGGATACATTACTTAACAAATTTCTGATCACTGTAATCGTGACGTCATAGTTTGGTTTGTTGAATTTATTTACATTTTTGTTAAATGTGGAAATCAATTTACCAGCAGATGTTTTAGAGGAAGCTTATAAACAGTTAAGTTGATTACACTTTATGTTTCTATTTTATCGTATCTCTCAGACCGCGATAGTTGATTAAATTTTACATTTCATTCTTATATTTAACTTTAATATTCATAAGTAGGATTGCGTTATTGATCTATAAAATATTTATTTCCTTCAAGAAATTCTGTGTTTTAATTAATATTAATACTACGGCGTAGAACTGTTATAAAAAGAAAGTAGTTAATGATGTGAATATTGCTATGACAATTTTATGAACGATTTTAAGCAACAATAAAGACTAAATATGAATTGTGACGCGGATATAGAAAAAATATTTATAGATGTGGTTCTCGTGGATTTAAAAAAATTGAGTAACATAATTATCGATTTCTACCGCAATTCCCTCCCTTACTGTGAGCGATAATATTCATTTGTCGGAAATTGCTGAACGTGGCTGAGAATGCAAACAACGGTAATGATAATGTTGATGTATCGCCCATAGTAAAGTGCTACATTAAGGAACGAATCGATATAATAATTCACATAATGTTATCTAAATATAGGAGAAATATATCCGTAAATATATTACAGCGATAAATTTAGATATAGAATATCATATCAAAAAGGAGGGGAAAATAATAAGTAACGGGACCTAAACTTCTGTACCTCTGCATTATCGGTCTCGAGGAGGGCAGACCTCAAATTTTGTTACCAACAACTAAGTACACTTTCAGCGTGATATATTTTTCTATTGCGCATCTAGTGATTGATATTCCACCATGAAATAGGAAAATTGAAGTTTCTCTGCAGAAAGGGGCTGGCTCTACTTTTTGTTCAAATTAATATTTGCTTGATTCATACGTTAAAAAATATGGCCGATCTTTTAGTGCAAGAACGGTTTGATTCCGAGAATTTAGTAGTAAGTTACAGTGGAATTGGAACTGAGCTCCCAATCCTTTCGTTGCAAAAAGGAAGTAGCTCCTGGAACTATACAGAGTGAACCGTAAGTAAAGTCATTAATTTCAGGGTATTATTTTTTTAAATATTTCAAACAAAGAAGATAAATATAATTTTGCTCGTTTTTTCTGCCATTTCTAGATAAAAATTACTGTATATGAAAAGTGTCATGACGTGTTTTGGGAAAGCCATTGATTTAATTTCCAATATGCACAGTAGGTTATGAATTTTTTGTAACCCATGTTCCTGTATCATAAATCGATGAACGTTTACTCATAAGTAATGAAAAAGGTATTAATTTGATTGAAGTTCAGAAAAAGTCACCCCCAATCCGTAAATTCAATGTTATCGTATACGTTTAGAGTAATGAAATCAAAATGTTTTAAAACCGTTGTTTTTTCAATTCTAACGATATAATTGTATAGTATGTATTCAGTTGTTGAATCACTGTTTATTGATAGCATAGTGTATTGCATAGGACAGGGTAGCATAAGGAATTAAAAAACACACAAAAATACAAACTCACACATGAATTCTACAAGTACGAACAGTTACAGTATATCACAAAAACATTGCGGTGTATTTAGCATAATTACAGCATTATATACAACAATTATATGTTGTTAGACAAAATAAATCTAGGCTGAAGTTTCTCCTTCTTTTTACAGACTTCATAAAGTTCGTGATGGCTCTTGATTTCCCGTTCTGCACACTGATTTGTTTGGGAATTTCCAATCTCGATGCGTTTTGATTCCAAAGCTTTTTCACAGACTTCAATGCCTTTTCATGAACCTGCAACCTGCTACATAGCTTCTAATAATCAGCTGCATTGTAGCCTACATTTGGTCAGCAAACCAATGGTCCGCCCATCTGTAAGAAATGAATCTACAAATTTCGAGTAGTGAGAGACTTCTCTATGGTATAAGATTAAATGCCAAAAGAGCTAGTATTGCTCGGGAATTTCATCTTTCATTACTTAAATTAGGTATTTTAGGTATTGCGTAAGTGTTCCAATTTCTTCAAAAAAGCGGAAAACTCGAGTTAAATAAAGTAGAAATTCCATAGCATCACGCCATCTACATACTTCTATTAGGTTTTACAAAGTTCCAGAATATTCCTCAAGGCTCGAAAATATTTTACAATCCAGGAACTTGTAGAAATATCCTGAATGTTTCAGAAAGTTCCAGCATGTTCAAGAAAATTCTAGAAGATCCACAAAGTTATATCGCTATACGATTTTAGAAAATTAGTGTTGGGGTGACTTTTTTGAATAACTAAACAGAATTAAAACCTTTTTCATTAATTTTTAGCAAAAGTTCATAGATTTATGATAGAGGAAATCAATTATTTTGCAAAAAGTAAAAAAAATCATAACTCTAATGCACAGTCAATTAAAGAGAGTACAGTATTATAATAATGAATGGTTCAAATAATTTTAATTTTCTTCTTTAAATGTTCAGAAATTTGTTTCGGACAAATGTAACTTTTCCTTCTCCATAGGAATTTTGAAATGCATTTATTGGGATTAAGTTTTTTCACATTTAAAAGACAAAACTAACATCCTTTCAATAATACATTATCAAAATACACTATTCTCTTTAATTGACTGAGCATATTTTGAATTAAATCACTGGATTTCTCAAAACACGCTGTGAAATACTTCGCATAAAACAATTTTTGTCAAAAGCAAACAAAAACGAGCAAAATTATAGCTTTGTTTGAAATATCTCAAAGAGTAACAACTTAAATCAGGGATGTCGAACAGCGCTCTCGAGCTGTGAACTGCAGAGCCTTCACTCCTCCCTTACCGTTCAACGGTTGAACACGGGTAGCAGGCAGTCCGGTCGAATGATAGTAAACAAAAGCGAAACTGCGGCGGCTGGTACTTTGATAACTTTTATACATCTTACCAATTGATTAGGAACTCAGTTTAGATTTGCATTTGATAAAGTCTGATGAAAAAGAATGTGGCCTACTTGAGGATGAATTATGATGATGATAATGATGATAATAATAATAATAATAATAATAATAATAATAATAATAATAATGTTTTATCTACTGGGTCATTCCATGAATGTTGTTCGTTAGTGACGGAAATAAATCATAATAATAATGTTGTTAATATCATGTTTAAAATATCAACTTTTTGTGTATGTGTTGTAGCAGTGAAACTTCAAATTCAGAAACGTGAACTGTTGTTATGTATAAAATTAATTACTTTAAGCATGACTTGAAATTTGTTAATAGTTTTTGTTACAGATTCAAAAATATCTCCTTCTCGAATTCGATCCTTTAATGAAATGACATCTACAAGATCTCCATGAACATTGAAATCTGAATCGACACTCCTTATGAATATACTGTAGCTTGCTGCGCCGTATCTTTCCGGTCGGTACTTTCATCAACAGCTGTAGTGAGTAATAAGTGTTAGTTTTCATCTTGCTATCAGTTCTTCCTCTCCTCCAAGATATCTCCCATTTATAATAATGGTTTATTTAATAATAATGCTTTATTTTAACTGGCAGAGTTAAGGCCATTCGGGCTTCTCTTCCACTCAACCAGTATGATAAAAAATTACTACAGTGCTATGAATGTAACATAATTAATACAATACAATACAATACAATACAATACAATACAATACAATTCAAAGCAATACAATACTACAAATACAAGACAATATAATACATAATTAATATAATACAATGACAATTCTTTTGGTTTTCACAACACCAATAAAATAATTATGTAATAATAATAATAATAATAATAATAATAATAATAATAATAATAATAGTAATAGTAATGATAGTCATATCTAAATTAAATTAAATTATTAAGCTCGATCACAAGTATAATTTCAATTTGACTGCGCCCGTAAGAAATCGTTTAGCCTTTTCTTGAAAGTGGTTATTGTCTGGCAGCCCCTAATGTTCTGAGGTAGAGAATTCCATTCACGAGGAACTGAGACAGTAAAAGAGAATGAATAGTGGGATGTTCTATGGGCAGGAATTGCTAGGATTTGGCTCTCCTGTGACCTGGTGTTTAGATTGTGACTGGAGGATAAGTAGTTAAACCGGGAACGAAGATAATTTGAAGTAGAAGTGTAGAGAACTCGAAACAGAAGAGAGAGCGAATGAAGTGTTCTACGGTTACTAAGTTGCAGCCAGGATAAAGAATTGAATGAGGGTGTAATGTGGTCAAATTTGTGAGCATTACTGATGAATCTAACACACATATTGTGCACACGCTGCACCTTGTTCGAAAGGTCAGTTGTCAAGTCTGTAAATATTATGTCGCAATAGTCAAACATTGGTAGTACGAGGGTTTGCACTAAAGTCTGTTTTAATTCTGGCGGGAGGAAGTTTTTGAATGGGTTAAGTGAATGCATGGTATAGCACACTCTCTTGGATATTTCCTTTATTTGGCATTCCCAATTTAAGTTTTCGTCCAAGAAAATGCCAAGATTTCTGACGACGGAATGGTACGGAATAGTGGCATTATTTACTGTAATAATTGGGATATGTCTGTCGTTCATTGTGTTCAGTAGTCTCTTATGTCCAATTATTATAGCTTGTGACTTACTAGCATTTAACCTAAGTCTGAACTTTTTCGCCCATGAAGAAACTTGATTCAAGTCATGATTAATTTTGCCAATAGTTGCGTCAATTTCGTCTGGTCGTGAGTGTATGTAGAGTTGTAAGTCGTCTGCGTAAATGTGATACTTGCAGCAATGTAAGTTTGTAGTCACGTCATTAATATAAATGGAGAAAAGCAGTGGTCCAAGCACGGTGCCTTGTGGTACTCCTACTTTCGTGTATCGCCAAGGGGAAAACCGATTTTGTACTGAGACACATTGTTGACGATCACGAAGATAAGAGTCCATCCAATTAATGCAGTTGTCAGACAAGTAGTAGGTCAAGATCAACTGAGTCGAATGCTTTACTGAAGTCTAGTAGAGTTAATATGGTCACCTCGCTTCTGTCCATTGCTTCTCGCATGTCTTCAGTCACTTTGAGTAGGGCAGTTGTTGTACTGTGTCCTGTTCTGAAACCAGATTGGTGTTTATGAGACGTGCTGTGCAAAAATATTGCGAGACAAAAATATAGATTTAAAATTATTAACGTATTTCGGACATATCCCTTTTGCAACAGCTATGAGACAGCCTTTCACAAATTCTCTGTTAGTAAATAGCTTTGAAGCCGTTGCAATAATTTCACAAATTTTGTAGCTAGCACGAACCAAGCTTATTCTACTAACACTCGATGATGATGGAAGGTTTTCTGAATTCAATCTTGATTTTAATTCTTCTACAGCCGGATAACTTTTCTGGTCCATAAGCTTCAGCATGACGTGTAGAATTAAAATGCCTTTTAATATTATGATGGCTAATGTATGCAAGTTCTTTTCTACATATTAAGCAATGTGTCTTTCCATCCTTTAAGATAAATAAATATTTATCTGTTCACTCACTATTGAACCGTCGTTCCATATCCATACCAGCCGCCAGAGTTGATAAACACACTGCGTACAGAACACTGCTACAGCGAGCTGAATGACTGTCGTTTCAGCTCGGCTACGGTAGGAAACAGTATTATTCGTTTCACAGTTTGAGAGCGCTGTTCGACATCCCTGACTTAAATTAATTACATTATTTACGACCCACCTAGTGCATATATATATATATATATATATATATATATATATATATATATATATATATATATATACCTTACCTTCCACCCTGTGTGTTTATAGAAACACACAGGGTGGAAAGTAAGGTATTACATTAATTGACAGGAGCCATAGAACTCATTATTTAGACTAAGTTTAGTCAAATAATAGTACATTATGCAACGAGCCTATAATGATAGTAATATTCATACGAGCTTCATAATTACCATTATAGGCGAGTTTCATACGACTTTTTATGCTCGACCATATTTGTAACTTGAAATTATTCAGATGTATACATTTTATTTGTATCTGACAAGATCGGAAGTGACCTTGTTCTAGGTCGTGAATTGTGAGATGTGCGCAGAGGCGTAAGTATTGATCTTTTCCGAGGAACAATAATGTCATTGACATTGTGTAATCCCGTTAAACTTGGTATAACCTTGATTATTGAATTCGACATTGAAAAACAAGATGACAAATTGAATTTATTTGAATATTATTTACAATTAACGCTAATTATTATAGTAACAGAACATAACCTTCTGCGACAGTATTGGATTTCCAGCCTCCGTGACTTTTCCCTAATTCTCTTTCGATTGCATATCCGAGAATAATCGATACTTGCTGTTTTATAACGGTACAAAGCTGACTTGTCATTGGCTGAATACCTGTAAGCTGAGTTTTCATTGGCTGAAAACACCTGTACTTTAATGAGTAGGTGTACTTTAATGACATGCATTAAAGGACTGCTACCAGGTGTATAATTACTACATTTCGGCATGGTCGAGCATAAAAAAAATTATAGGACTTACGGATAGTGAGATAATTACAAGTGTTTCGAAAGTGCTGTCGGCAATTTCTAGATGTCTCAACGCCGCATAAGTAGAACCCAACACCTCATGCGGTCAGCGACTTAAGGTGGGGGGTTTTGTTCAACTACCTTTCACCGTGTATCTTGCAGGTAAGAGGAAGACGGCAGCAAACAAATGTACTGAGCTTCGGTGCAATACTTCGAGAGCTAATCTGGGGATAAATCTTCGCACAAAAATTACGTACGTAAACTCCGGATAGGGACGTAACTGTTATTTGTTTAGTTTGTGTAATTTAATGTCAGAAAATGTAAATTAATAACCCGAATGAACAAAATAGCTCGTGTCCGGGCGCAGTTCAACAATGAATGCAAAATAATTATTATCAACTTACAAAGCAACACACTAACAATCCAATACTAAGTATGACGTAATAATTTTAATGTAAGCAAGAAATACATACAGAAAATAACAAGAAATAACGTGAAAATCAACTGTAACTGAAACTTCAATCCTAAGTGTTTTCACTAATTTGGACTGATAACAGACCGAAAAGCAACTATTTTAGAGAGCATGTACTAAAAAAAAACGTATGGTACATAAAATTTTATGTTAAGCAATTAACTTTTATTTACTGTTTTTGTGTTGTACAGCTGTCAAAACAAAAAGTGGCCGCTCTCCTGAAACAAAGTTCCCTTCGGGTATCTTCGTTACAATTCGGAGACAGGTGATGTTACATGTTGTTGGACCACGTTGCCTGATATCTACAGTTATAATTGAAGTATTCTGTGTGTTACTCAATAGCGTAATGTTAGCGTTCAGGCCTCTTATTCATGAGGTCCTGCGTTCGAATACAACCTCCTCGTGCTTTTTATGTTCGTTTTTGTTCTGTTTTTGAGAGAGACAAACTATACATAATGGCTCCTTTCTCTTTTACGATTATTTTAGTAATTAACATCAGGTTCAGTAATATATTTTGCCATGACATTATCATTATGATATTGTGGCTGCAAATGGAAAGAAAAAAGATTTTATTCTCAAAAAAAAAAAAAAAAATCTTTCGTGGCATAAACAAAACAAATTTACTGGCGTCGGCCTTAAAACATTCAAACAGTTAAGCGTTCAAAAAACAAAACAAAAAGCCACAATTCAATATTTAATCTACCTTCCTCTTATCTCGATCATCTTGCAGTCGAGTGTTCATGGAATTGACTAGTCTTTGCAAATAGCGATTGTTCTTAGACACGATATTCCAGGCATTCTGAACATACATACATAAGTGTTCTGTCCATGGGCAGGTCTTTCATTGCAAACTCAGCAATCTCCAATCTTTCCTATTTTCTGCCTTCCTCTTAGTCTCCGCATATGATCCACATATCCTAATGTCGTCTATTATTCTTTTCAACCAGAGACCCAACCAATTCCTTTTTTTCTTTCTAATCAGTTTCAGCATCATTCTTTCTTCACTCACTTTTTCAAACACAATTTTATTTCTTATTCTGTCTGTCCACTTCACACGCACCGTTCTTCTCCACATCCACATTTCAAATGCTTCAATTCGTTTCTCTTCATTTCGTCGTTATGTCCATGTTCCTTCCCCATACAATGCCACACTCCACACAAAGCACTACACTAGTCTCTTCCTTAGTTCTTTTTCCAGAGGTCCGCAGAAGATCCTTCTTCTTCTATTAAAAGCTTCCTTTGTTCATGTTTGCAGTTTTTCTTGGGAAGGATAGGCATAAATGCGGTAAAATTCCGTTGCTTTCCGCACACCACTATCTCTTTCACATCTTATTAAATTCCAGGGGGCCCAAGCGTGGAGATGAGGAGAGTGGATTTGACTAATTGGGCCCTCCGGACTTCACCGAAAGTCACGGCAAGGATTAAATATAAATTCTATCAGGATGTTTGACTTGATCAGAGACCGGGAAATCTCAATTAGCCTTTGCCCCCCGCATCCTGGACTAGCTTCTACGAATCATCAGAAAATTTTAGAGTGTCATTGGGCCAATTTTTCCGAAAATGTTTCCACACTTTTGCCCTCGTAGCTCAGCGGACGAACGTCGGAATTTAGATGTCAACGTCTCAGGTTCAATTCCTCGTTACTCCTTTTCATTTTATTGTGGTTCAAGATAGTATAATGTAATGATACAGAAAGAAAAACTAATACCAGTATTATGCAACTGGATTTTTCGAAACCTAATATTAAGTTTATGTTATTTATATCGCTAAAGAACGATTACAATATAAATAATTTGAATATTATTTATACAGTATCACTAAAGAACGATAACAGAATATAAATGATAAATATCGGTTTGCTTAATTTATATAAGATATTATATAATACGTATTTAATTATCTAAATAAAATAACCTATTTTACAAAGAAAGATGGTTATTTGTGATATAATAATTACTTACATAAAATACAGATTATTTATATTGCGAAAGAACAATAACAATATAAATAACTTGAATATTATTTATATCGCTAAAGAACGATAACAGAATATAAAAAATGTGAATATTATTCATATCGGAATTTCACAGATTTATTACAGATGTATTTAAGAAATTGTAGAAGAATAGTAATTAGTAACAGTGTCCTATTTATTCTTCTTGGAACCAAATTTGTAACTTTTAAAAGTGTGGTTACTATGTTGAAGTGTATGTGTTGCAACGGATGCTTGATTTGTTATGTATGTGAGTCGGTTATGGGATGCTTGATGTCGTCGCAATGTCGTAATTATAGTTTGTGTTTGTGTGACTATTGTGTATTAATTTATGATGTATGGTACGGAAAGCTGCATATTTGTGTTGTAGAAGTGTTACGTATGTGTGTTTTAATGTTTTTGTATGTTACAAATTGATAACTGATATTTATTTTGCAATCGCAATGCCTAATTTACGGATTGTTTATGTTTTGTTTACATCGCGTAAGCTAATTTAACTTTCTTTTCCATTCCCCTTTATGCCTATCTTTTTGTGTATAAAACTATAGCCCTAACATATATATGTAAAATAGGGCTAACCCCCATTGGAGATACAATAATAATAATAATAATAATTATTATTATTATTATTATTATTATTATTATTATTATTATTATTATTATCATTCATATCATAAAACGATAACAGAATACAAATGATGACTTGAATTTTATTCACATCTCTAAAGAACGATAACAGAATATGAACAAAGTGATATCCATAAAGAACGATAACTGGATATAAATGATAATTTGAATATCATTTACATCGCTAAAGAACGATTAAAAAATAAAATGAAAACTTGAAGAAGGCCCGAACCCACAATCTTTCAATCGTTAAACAAGCCCTCTACCGCTGGTCTACGAGGCGCAGATATGGAACTCTTTCATAGTTCCGGAACTGCTTGTACAAGCACATGCATCGTGTAACATCGCCGCGACCCGAAGTGGACTTTGAAAATATTCGCTGTTCACAAGTGCGGCCACTTTTTTTTTTGACAACTGTACATAAGAATATTGAGACAACATCAGTTATTTTTTTAGTGGGTAATTTTACGATTATTTTACGACGCTTTATCAACATCTAGGTTATTTAGCGTCTGAATGAGATGAAGGTGATAATGCCGGTGAAATGAGTCCGGTGTCCAACACCGAAAGTTACCCAGCATTTTCTCATATTGGGTTGAGGAAAAGCCCGGAAAAAACCACAACCAGGTAACTTGCCCCAACCGGGAATCGAACCCTGGTCGCCTGGTTTCGCGGCCAGACGCACTAGCCGTTACTCCACAGGTGTGGACCCATCAGTTATTAAGAGGAGATTAACTGCTCTATAACGCCAATGTTATGTTTGATTATTTAATGACCCATTATCTGAGGAACTAATGAAGACATCGTATTGAACTTTTAACAGGATAAAGATACAAGATTTCTAAGTAAAGTGACGAAAATTTATCAAGAAATATAAGTTGTAAAAATACTTTGTTGTTTTTTTTTTTTTTTAGTAAATTTGATTTCATTTTGCTACTGTTATGTAATTTTTTTTTTTCTGACTATTACATTTTTACTACGTTATACTACTTTTGACCAATAAAACGGTACGAAAGAACGTCTTTCAACTAGACATGGCCGCTTATCGCACAATTTTACCGCGTCCCTAGCATTTGTTTAATTTTATCGCTTCCCTAGCATTTGTTAGTTTTATCACTACCTTGGCATTTGTTTATTTGTTTGCCAACGTTTCAAACTGCACTAATTTGGACGTCAAAAAAAAAAAAAAAACAGAAAATTACCAACCACTCCGGTCGATGCACAGCAGTTTCAAATATGACTCGCATTGGCATTCAAGAACAAGAATTAATAAAGATCACTGGTCATAGATATGAATCTTCCTTGAAACCCTATTTACAAATAAATGAAGAGCACCAGTCGGAAATTCTGAATAAGTTGAGGAATAAACCATGTTCATCAACCAATTCCACTTCTTTTACGCACGCGTCCAATATAACATCAACTGAACCACCAAACACTAAAAAGTTCAAATTTTAAGTTGTACTTTCAATAATTGTTCTTTTTAAAATTATTCATGTTTATTTTTTATTTCATCGTCGTTAATTAAAACTTTTCTTGTTTATTTCATAATCCCTAATTAAAACTTTTCTAACACTTGTTTATATTATTTAGGTTATGTTATAGCTTCTGCTATACGATATTATGGACAGTCACGTATAAGGGATTGTTTAATATTAAGATTTATTGAAAATCATCCGTCAAGTGACGTTGATTACTGGGATCCGGATAATTTAAGTAGAATGCAACTGTTTTAATAAAAATGAAGCTGAATCAACAAAGCCTTATTGACTAGTAACCGTCCACAGAGTTCAATGAAGATTCCATAGTTGGCACAACTGATAACAAGAAAATAGCTGGTCATCATAGTCCGTGGACATCCAGAGTACCGCAATCATTTGCGCCAGCAAATGCCGACAAATCCGCCATTGTTATTCCACCGCGCGCTATGCAGTATACAGTTGTATAGGGAAAGAATGCAATGCTGCTCTGTTCAGAACTGTTCACAGAGAACTGAAAAAGGCGCACAGTTGTTTTCTCTCTCACAAGGTGAAAGAAATAAGAAAAAATGAAAGAAGTGACTATAAATATAAAAAGAAACTATCCTCTACCTAAGCGAGCATACATTGTGGGATTAATGAATGACTGTATTTTGATATTTATTTTTTCAAAATTTGGGTCCCAAAATGTTTTTATAAAACTAATCTATGATTTAAGTTGTTGCACGAATGATATTTCTACATAAAACGAACGAAAATTACGTTGAATCTACCAATTAGGATCAATATCAAATTTTTACCATCTTCTCCCTTTCAAACCAAGCAGTTCTCAATTTAAAGATAGGTCTGGAAGTAAATCCCGAAAAGACTAAGTATATGATTATGTCTCGAGATCAGAATATTGTACGAAATGGAAATATAAAAATTGGAGTTTTATCCTACGAAGAGATGGAAAAATTCAAATATCTTGGACCAACAGTAACAAATATAAATGACACTCGCGAAGAAATTAAATGCAGAATAAATATGGGAAATGTCTCTTATTATTCGGTTGAGAAGATTTTGTCATCTAGTCTGCTGTCAAAAAATCGGAAAGTTAGAATCTATAAAACAGTTATATTATCGGTTGTTCAGTATGGTTGTGAAACTTGGACTCTCACTTTGAAAGAGAAACAGAGACTAAGGGTGTTTGAGAATAAGGTTTTTAGGAAAATATTTGGGGCTAAGAGGGATGAAGTTACAGGAAAATGGAGAAAGTTACACATGTAGAACTGCACGCATTGTATTCTTCACCTGACATAATTAGGAAAATTAAATTCAGACGTTTGAGATGGGCAGGGCATGTAGCACGTATGGGCGAATCCAGAAATGCATATAGAGTGTTAGTTGGGAGGCCGGAGGAAATAAGACCTTTGGGGAGGCTGAGACGTAGATGGGAGAATAATATTAAAATGGTTTTAAGGGAGTTGGGATATGATGGTAGGGATTAAACTTGTTCAGGATAGGAACTGATGGCGGGCTTATGTGAGGGCGGCAATGAACCTCCGGGTTCCTTAAAAGCCATAAGTAAGTAAGTAAATAAGTAAGTAAGTAAGGGAAAGATGCGAAAATGGCTTAAAGTGATTTCACGCCAAGACTTTGTTCCAAAAGCAACTCCCATCTTCAGTCGTTTGTAGTTTATATTTCAGGGAAGAAGATTATTCTAATAATGGGAAATTTAGACGATTAAAACCAAATGCTATGCCAACAATATTCCCTCATTATCCTATGTATAAAGTGACATATTAAAAGACCATGACGAACAGTTACTAAAACTGATCTCCCTCCACCCAAGAAACGCAACGTAATATTGGTTTTTCACTATTTGAACAAGATGTTCCGAGGGGCTCAGCAACAGTTAATGACATTCCCTTCTTGCCAGTTGAAAATGACCATAAAGCGACGCAAATAGACGTTGTCAACTTTGACGAGCTAAAAAGAAATAGGCCTATTAACAGATTACATGTGAAAATTATGCAAAATTAATCAGGTGTTACAAGAGAAGCAAGATGAGATAACGAAAACAATCGAAAAACTCCAACTAATTGAAAGAACTGGAAAATGTAAAGAAAGAGGCCGATGAATGCAGTATTCATACAAAATTTATTCTAGATCAGCTGCTTAATCATCTAACGAGAATACCAAAAAGGAATATATTATAAAATTTGTGCTCAGAAATTGAGCCGTTGCTGTGTAGATGCCCTCTCTTGCAATGTCAATTTGTGATGAAGACAGCCAAAAACGACTTGCTAATATCATAATTGTGAAATTTGTTAGGCCACTTTTACATAACATTGTAGTAGCTTTGACTAAAAAGCTTGTTCCTTCGAAGAATGCAGCTTATAATCCACTAAGTCGCAAAATCTTGAAACTATGATTCTTGACTCTGTAATATCAAGTGGAATGTATCAGTGCAGTGAGTGAAATTATACAACTTAGTACAAGTTATGGTAAATAATTACCTAAGTGATTACTTTGAAATATCGCAGTTTAGCCTAGGGGTGCTACTCAACGAATGAACTACAAAATACGTATTTGTCATCATGTTACTTAAACTGAACAGGTTACTATGTGTTATCTTCCTTCCTTTTAAACTCTCGCTTTTACCATAATTAACAGAACTGAACATAATACTTATTATTTTCTTATCTAATATTTATAAATGTCGTTATTACTCTTTAGTCATTTATTTTAATTCATATTGAGTATTTCTTCTTTGGACACCAACTCTTTGCAGACAGCGCCTCGTGGTGGAATTGAGAAACAAACCAATTTCAGAATAAGATTACTATTGTCAAGGCCGTATACAAAGAAGCGAAGGGAATATCAAGTCGACCGTGGTACAATAATGAAGACAGTTGTATTTTCCTTAGTCAATTAATATTTTTTTGTATTGGAGTATTCAGTTACTTTTAATTTTTATATACTTTCATCTAATCGTGTAAAGGTCAATTAAATCCCACTCCAGTTTTGATTTTCTCTAGATAAATCAAAACCTCTAGTGAGATTATTGTTGATAAAACTGAAATATATACATCAATGTTCAGTAATGTATTTTTGTCGATGTGTTTAAAATTTTCATTCTTCTATCATTTATAGTTTGTGAGAAAATGGGGCATTTGCATTATAAAACAAAATAAAGTCAACATTATTTTAAAGATTCAGATCTATATCTACAACTTGCATATCTCGATAAATCAGTGTTAGTTGTCTTAGAAACATTATAGGCTAATGTTTATCCTGTAAAAATGTCAGTGTGATATCGTAATTCCTGTGATAATGGATCATAAGCAAATTTAACATTGGCGCTTGGTAGTGTAGGATAGCTAAATTCTCTTAAAAGTTACTTATTCTTCATGGTGTATGGATAAGCTTCAGGGCTTCTACCGCATTGTCTTGGTGTTATTGGCTGACGTTTCGACCGCTGTGTTGTGGTCATCTTCAGAGCAGTTGTTGGATAAGGAAATAGTCTGGCAGACTGTACACTAGCCGCGGAAGCCTACGCGAACACTTATTTATTCTTAAACCCAATGCAAGCAGTACAATTCTGGCACATTTTTCGTTAGACATCGTTTAAAAAACGAATTCAAAATTAATCATTTTCTTGGGGCTAAACTGCTCTAAAATACAAAGCACTCAACACATGTCGAAGTTTCTCTTATTTTTGTCACCATACCTAATAAAATTAAATAGTCTGATTGGCCACGTCGGCAAGAAGAAAACAGCAAATTGCCGATCATATTGTAGTGTTCTCGTAACAAATGTCAAAATCGTATGCAAGTCGAAATCAGACCATAAGACGGCTTCTTGTTTCGAGTATCTATTTATCTGTTCTTGTAATATCAACTTAATCCATCATGACTTTCCAATTTTATACATTTGCATAGCCAGCAATGTACTATTTGATTACAGAGTGCTTTGTTGATTGCTAAGTGTCCACAGTGATTCGCCGAAAACAGCTCTCAGTCTGAATGTAGTCAGATTGAAATAAATAAAATATAACTACCGTAATGTGTTCCGTCTGAGTTTCTTCTGTATTTCATTTTTTCGATAGTTCAAATTTTGGCTATTGGATTAAGAACCACATTGCTAAAAATATCGAAATGTGCTTTTTTATATGCGCCAAAAACTGAAATATGCATTAACCACTTAAATATGCATATATCATATACGCAATTTAAGATATATGGATCATATACGGAGACACAGAGGAAGGCAGAAAAGAGGAAAGACTGGAGAATGCTGGGTTTGCAGTGAAAGACCTGCCCTTGGCTAGGATATTATGAATGAATGAATGCAGGTTGTTAAAAAGTAACCAGTATTTTATGAGATGATAGTATGCATCAAAACAAGAAAATAATGTCTAATAAACATGGGTCCTACAACACATACTTTCTGAGATCTGAACACTTATTCATAGGAGGTTCTCAATGTGACACCCATTCATGGCAATGCATTTCTCTGCCCTACAATACAGCAAACTACCAGATAATCATACCGTAGTTGGCACCCCTGGTATGGAATAATGATACGTCGTAAGGAATACTGAAGAAAAAGTATGGTTGCGGGTATGAGCGGAGTTCAGCAGAGATGGTGTTGTGAATTTTCATAATCAGCATGTGTAGGCTGATGAAAATCTCCATGCAATTGAAGAAACAAGGCATCAGCACCGATTCTCAATCTATTTATGGGCAAGTGTTCTTGGTGGTAGATTAATACGGCCATGAGTCCTACCACAGAGATTAACTGCGGATCGGTATCAGGACTTTCTTATTAATGCATTAAAACAAATTTCAAAGAGTGCGTGATTCCTTACGCCGAGGAGCAGAGGAATGCATTGCCATGAATGGACATAACATTGAGCACCTCCTGTGAACAAGTGTTCAGATCTCAGAAAGTATGTGTTGTAGGACCCATGTTTATTAGACATTATTTTCTTACGATGAAAGAGTAATGGAACGGAGAAATATTTATATAATAAAAATAATAAAATAATATACATTATTTTCTTGTTTTGATGCATACTAGCACCTCCTAAAATAATGGATACTTTTTTTAACATTCTGTATAAGCACTATAAAATCCGAAATGGATTCGGAACACCTCAAAATCTGTGCTTCAGTGGCTGGTCATGATAATATCTTTGAAAAATATTGGAGTGCAAGAGGTCAAATGACTTTATTGTCAAACGCCTGGCATTAGAAAACAACAACAACAACTATAAAATCTTTACCTTTGGTTGCAAATAACTTGAAGTGCATTTATATAAAAGGTAGCATATGATTTGCAACTAAGGAATATTAAATGCAAATATGCTCAAATTTGCCCTCTACTAATTATTAAGAAATCTTTCACTCATACTGCTTCTTAATTCGTCTGAAGTGAAAGAACTGCCCTTGGGTAGAATACTATGAATGAATGAATGAATGAATGAATGAATGAATGAATGAATGAATGAATATAAGCACTATAAACTCTTTACATTTGGTTGCAAATAACTTCAAGTGCATTTATATAAAAGGTAGCACATGATTTACAACTAAGGAATAATATATGCAAAATATACGCTCAAATCTATCCTCTACTAATTATAAAGAAATCTTTCGCACATATTGCATCTTAATTCGCAGCTCTTTCACGTCAGTGCTTCAATCAGCAATCGGACAAGTCATGTTGTAACAATGTTGTGAATAGGCTCTTTTGACGTTGCGCATGCGCAATGCTTAATTGGACTTAGAAAAATATTCTAACTTGGCAGTCTTTGTCTTTCTATTCACTATTGTTAGAAAAATATTCCAACTTGGCAGTCTTTTGCCTACCATTGTACAATCTATACTGTAATTCGATTATGAATTTTGTATGTCATACTGACAGTGAGCTTCGGGTCCTTTAGGGATCTATTACTTATCCCTCTAAACAGCTTTAATTATAAATGCACTGAGTGTATTAGTTGCCTCTAATTCTCTCTTGCGCGACAATAAATTATTACTAACTCAGATCACAAAATTAACAACTGTATTTGGTAGGCTCCCATTTAATATTTAGGAAGTTAGTAAGAGCATTGAGAATGAAAATAGGCGTAGAATAATACCATCGTCAGTCGTATATTATCTACGAAGATCTGTAAACGATACAAACTTCGTAATATAAATATTTTGTTTCATTTTTATAGCACGCATAAAGGAATCCCAAAATTCCTCTTTGGCTTCATCGTTTCGATATTCAGACTTACAGAACAGATATTAAAACGAATATACAACATTAGAATGAAATTTACACCTGACAAAAATTATTATTGTAATATATATTTTGCCCTAATCACTAATGTGAAATCTAATTTACGATATCACAAAATGCTTCGGGAAAAATCGTTTACTTATATTTACAGACGCAACGTGCTCTCGGTGCAGCCACCCATATGTTTCTCTCATGTTGCATATATTCCCAACCAAATACATTATCTATTGTATACACAATTTTGTGGCATGCTAGAGATTTACAGAGAGACACAAAGCGACTGTTTATACTACGATATTTTTATCGTTTACTTACAATTTCAGTAGTATTTCCACCTTCCTGAAATACACCTGTTTGGCACTCTGGTATTTTGTTTATGCCCTCTAAAGTGTGTTGTTTTAAACTATGTGTTTTATTTAACTGTGTTCAGATTAAAAAATTATTTAAAGAGAGAGTGAAAATAAAAGTAAAATCTTCGCCGAAGTGCTTACAATGATTATAATTTATGTACGAGTAGATAGGTACGGGTGTGATAGTATTTATTGATTTATTTGGTAAGTGCTCTAATATGTTTCGTAAATATTCAAATTCGACGAACTTATTTCATTGTATCTGTGACGAATTGAGGACAAAATATTAACGCAATTCCTATTTTCTTCTGTCTAAAATGCATATGAATTATAATTTGGAAATAAGTTTAGGGACCATAACAAGAGTTAGGCACACATGTTGCAGTGGTTTGTAACTTATGCCCATGCTATTTAAATGGCAATCATAAGTCAGTACTATTTGCCAAGTAAGTTTTTCTCTTTAAAATAGAAACATGTAATAGGTTATTCGAATCTTCCCTTGGCTATAAAGCAAGTACCACTAGGTCATTCTCTACTAATATTCTAAACAAACTAGAGTATGGACTATAGATGATGAACCCTCACACATCTCTCCTGAAATGGAACTTCAACACCCGAAATTCAATACAGATCATCCTAATTTTCAGTTATCACTACTTCAGTCTCATTTAATTCCCTGAGCTCAGTTTAAATCATTTTCAACGGTTGAAATAGATGTCAAAGAAACAGCATACAGAGTCGACGAACTGGTGTATTGAAATGACGTTGGTGGACTAATGGAAGACCTGAGTAACTCTAGGATTGCAACTTTTCATTGATCAGTTGAAGTTTTGTTTAGATGTAGTGTTGCTACGCAACGGTAAATTGTACACATTTTTGCCGCTCTCTCATGCTCTTAATATAAATAAAGTGAATTTATTTTTAAAATCTATAAACAACGCAAAATATTAGTGGTAAATCTGAAGAGATCGTAAAGTTACGGTACTTCTAGGTATGCATAGTGGTTTCATCAATTTTGCTGTTTATTTATGTGAACGGGACAGTCGAAATAAAGAGTAAAATGATTAAATAAGGGAGTGGTTGCAAGGAATGGTTGGGTACGCGTTAAAATATCAATCAGTAACTGAGAAGGATAACATTTTGTTGTCGCCGCTCTATATCTTTAGATGTAATTAAACTTTATGGGCCGTATTCATAGACATTTTTAGCGCGGGCTTCCGGTGGATGATCAGCGTTTTTCGTATTCATAAACCAATGTTAGCGATAGGATATGATTTGAATTCTGTACTAGTAACCAGTGGATAGCCGGGGCTAGCTTAGTACGCTCGTAGCACGTGCTGCGAAATGTCTGTGAATAGCACCCTATATAATTAAGAAGGTTTAAACACAGAAGGTATGGTTTTCAAGTTTTTACTTGGAAAAATTTCCAAGATAAAGTGAAGATAAATTGAAAGAAATTACTTTTATTAGTCCAGAAATACGTGACATAATATATTTGAATATTTGTTTTTGTACATTGTGAGACCAGTATGAATGCGATATAAGGTTTTGTGCAGTAATAGTTTAGAAGATGTAGGGCTCGAAAACTACTGAGAAAATATTAAGAATTACACTTCCTAAAATCTCGCTTGTACTTTTTCATTCCAATCTGCGTGCCGTATGTCATGAACACGGACAGAGTTTTTTCAGTAGATTGCTGTCACAGAAAACCGATAAAGAGGGAATTGGTCCCTTAGTATGTTAGCGGGCTGTTCTTGGGTGCTAGTTAATGACAAGCCTCATTTCAGTTACAACCGTATGTCTTGTAGAAAATGTTTAAAGTGTGATATATTTTCCTATTTTGTGTGATAATAAATCACTTTTTCACTAAAGGCACTCGAACTGCGAACTTGCAATTCCTCACATTTATTTTGTGATTATTTTGATTTTTATGAGAATCTGTATCAGAGCTAATTACAAGAATTATATTCGATTAGGCCTGTTTCATGCATTTTGTGACGAATTAAAACAATATTCCGCAAACCGGCAATTGGATTTTTTTTTTCAATTCTGAATTCAGCATAGACTAGCTATAGAAAATCACGTGTTTCCATTCGAGTATATATCAAAAGGTTGAAATTTATTGCTTAGTGTCATCATTTTGATGATCAATAAGCTATCTTAATTTAGAGTTATGTTATGCGTATGAAAATCTATAAAATATTAATGTGTTTGTCTCTAATTTAAATATCTTTCATTTGCACTCAATTTTGGTTAATATATCCCAATTTCTTTTTGTTCTTTTTTGAGTCATTTAATTTTCCAGTCTAATTCAATTCTAATTCCTGTAAAACTCTTTATTGATGTTTTAAATGTAGGTAAAATCTTTTGCTGTCGGCTGCAAATTGTGTATTAATTCGTATGTCTAAGAGAATTGTGGATCTATTAAATTTACTTAATACAAATTCTTTTACTTTTACTTTTATGGGATAGGAGATCCTAATATTAGCGCAGAATAATATTGTGCAATTGTATAAAAATATGATATTGTATTGAGTGACAATATTTCTGCATAGAGATCTGAAATAAGAGGTACATAATAGTAAAAATAGCGTCAATGATTTCGACAATATGTCCATACCGAATTAAAAAATCATGAATAAGCATAACACAATGCATACTGTACATTACACAGTGTACAGAATGCAATAGATATTAAAGCTCTCTTTTTATGAGGGATAGAGATTTTCTACATCATTACTTTTCATTTAGAGATGAAATAATATAATTTCTCCACAATTATGTGTATTCATTATTGTGACCATGAAGAACATAATAACCATAATCATTCGAGTCGCAAATTTCATAGTAGCCATCATTATCAACATTTATAATATTTGCTCTTCTTACTCCATTCACAATAATAGAAATATTGCGTATGTTCTCCAACCATCACAGTTTAATCTTCTCTTATTCTCATTAGCTACATCAGTATTGATGCAGTTAATTATGTGTGTTTGCTTTTCGTAACTCTACTTGTTCACTCTATTCTAATTGGCAATAATTTATTTTGTATTTTATGAGATCGTTAGTGTGAGAATAACTTCAACTTCCTCACTCTTGCAGTTCATGCCCAATCTAAAAGTTTTAAGTGGAATTCTGTCGTCGATCATCCTCGTTTACTTATAACATAGCTACTTGGCCCTTCGCAGACCAGTATTTAAACGTAAACACATTGATTTCTCAAATACACCAAAACTGCAATCCATTAAATATTATAATTGTAATATACTACTATAGAATTGAATTGCTGTTTAACGTCTATATCCGTCAATTAATTTCCAACATTAACGAAGGAAGCGAAGATTTGTGGCGGAGACGCAAACGGACTTAACGAAGTTTTATCGGAAGAGTTTCGGGGCTATTGTATATGTCGTAACACAACAACATTGAATCGACTTGTTCTTCCCGCTTATTGCATTTTGCAGAGGATACTGCTTATCACCAGCAATTATATTAGAATCCTACAATCGTCTCTTGTCTTTTCTTTATGAAACTAGGTTCATTGGAGGGGAAATAAAGTTTATTTCGAGCAGCTTTGTAGATTAATGCAATTAAAACTTTGCTCGCGCTTCAAACAATCATAATCCAGTGCAGAGGGTTGGAGATGAAGACGCTGGAGGTGGGGACATCAGATTTTCTGTATACTCATGGTTGGCTGCAGAATCCTCACACCTCGCCTTTTCCTAACTGGACGGGAATTATATTGCAAAGGGCTTGTGAGAAAGAGGAATACTCGCAGTTACATATGCTGCACTCCAGTGGGTGATCCTACCAACATGCATGCTAATTATAACATTTAGAAATTAATTTTCAATCTTGAACGAAGATCAAGATAGAAGATATAGTTTTTAACTCAAATTCCCTACCATTTCAATTGCAAGTTAGAAAAGTGTTGCGATTGGGGAGATAAACGAAAGGAGAAAGCGAAATTATTAAAGTTTTATAAATCACTGGGAGTTCCTCGATTAGGCCTAATTGAATATAATGTGAAATGGGCTATAAAATAAATCTGAAATCTCATACAGAAGCAATGATACTTTCTGAAAAGTAAGGCTGTATAAAAAGGAGTTTTTATTACTTTATCTGTAAAACGTATATCGTGGGCTTGGACGAAACACTTGGTAACTAAATAGGGAAATCAACCTTTTCCAGTTAGCCTATGATATTTTCTTGTACAGCCCAGTTACTTTATGGTGACAGCTTGTCGACGCGAGAGAGGAGAATGTTCGACTGTGGGAGGGAGACCGATCCGAGACGGAGCGAATGGAGGGAGGGAAATACAGTCATATTAGAAATGAAGTCTCACGTTGCTCTCTCGCATGTTGCAGCGTCTGCATAATTTTGAGCTCCTGTCACTGTGTTCACTTCATACTCCGGAACAATAGTTACTAATAAACACTAAAGAAGTAAACTAACATGGAAATGCAATGAGCAGGAGTTCGGAACAATAGTCATTAATAAACACTAAAGTAGTAAACTAATGGAAATACAATGAGCAGGAGTTCGGAACAATAATAAACACTAAAGAAGTAAACTAATGTGGAAATACAATGAGCAGCAGTTCGGAACAATACTCACTAATGTGGAAATACAATGAGCAGCAATCGAATGACTATGTTTAAAAGTGAATCACTAATTAACAATGAAATATACTCATACGGAAATACCGGTAATATTCATCAGTGCTTCACTGTTACTTTTCCCATCGTCGTCGTCGTCGTCATCATCATCATCATCATCATCATCATCATCAATGTAAAAGATGGAGCGGCCTTCTTCTCTGTACTTCTTTATTTTCCTCAAATACTGCAAACTATCGGCCATAATGCTGTGATGCTCCATCACAATTTGGCAATTATTTTGTGTTTCTTTTTTCCAATGGAATCCTAATTTCAAAATAACTTTCCTCAAAGTCGAGATACCTCCCTGAAAGTCGATAGTCTTTCAATTTCAATTATATATATATATATATATATTTTTTTTTAAGTGTGGGCCGCTATTTCTGTGAAATACAGAACTCGTGCTTTGGTTCGTCTTATGACGGTTTCATTAAAGTTGTCCATAGTTGATTTTGGCGCCGATTATCAATGTCTTTAGTCTCCCTTATTATTTGGCTAACACAGCTCTCAGACACAGCGGTAAACTCTGCTACAAGTTTTCCAACAATCGTTAAGTTTTTTTCTTCCGACACTATCTTCATAAAGCGCTACACGTTGCTCACGACTTCTCGCGACTGCGAATGCAATACCCGATCTTACAGTTTGCTTCTAACAGGCAGCATTTTCACAAACTGAAAATAACAGTGAATGTAGACAATAAATACTACATACTAAACAATACAAAACAGAAGCACTACAACTATTTAAGTAACTAAATGAAATGTACGTAACAAACACACTAAATTGCAATATACAAGACAGTGGTGGTGTAGTACGTCCTTAGCGCGACTGTACGCTCATACTAACGCTCCCGAGATGTGACCGCTAGCGCAGCCAGGGGAAGAATAAAATGAACACTCCTTTGAACAAACAGTGAACTCGCCCAAACCACTGCGTCGCCAGGCCAGAGCTGTCACCATAAAGTAACTGGCCTGTACCTCATAAGGACCGAAATGTTTTCAGGATCATAATCAGTGATTGTTCTGTCAAACCGAGTTCTCATTGCCTGTCTGTTTTAATGTATCGTAGTCATGTCAGCATCAGTTCCCCATGAGTGAGTCGCCCGCCGTGTAAACAGTCCTGCTTTCGGGTACCTGTACTCTCACCCTCATTCGCAAGAAAAGGGGTGGCAAGGGTTAATAAGTACACTGGTAGTACAAAACATACGATTTCTTGCTTTATAGTACCTAGTGAAAACAACATGATAGCGTGTATAATTTAAGAGTTTTTTGAAAAAAGAACCATAGTCCAAAGTATTGTAAATTTGAGATGGGCGTATTAAGGATATGGTGACCTTATTGTAGCGACCATCTACTGAATTAGTTGATAGGGGGAAAAACACTATAGGGCTCTGTTATAGGAGTGGAAATTTTCAGTGGTTTTCAAAAAACAACCATAGATTATAGACTTTTTCTGTGAAAATAGTAACTTTGCAGCCAGGACAATGGTAGCATTTACAAATATCCATTTCATACTTATTAAATTGAAACATTTATCCATACAATTTTAAACTCTTGTAGATTGGCAGTACTGCTTCTTATGTACGCGAGAAAAGCCATCTCAGAGAAAAATACTTTCGCACGTGAATTGTTGTATTAGTTATGGAGTCATCTTTAGGTGCAGAAGTAACCCCATGGAAGAAACATAAGCAAAGAAAGGAGAAGATACAGGATATAATTAAGAGAAAGAAAATTGAAGGACAAGGCACACTTCAGCCACAACCGAGTATTTTTTCTTAAAACAAGCATTGTGAACAGTTACCTACATTTACACATGTGTTCCTATGAGTCACTTTAAGTTATAAAATATACTTCAGTTTTCCCAAGTTTCTACAACATCTTAAGAATGGCATGATGAAGTTCATAATTGAAGTGTCAACAACACCTATGCCAGATATTTCTTTGTTCCACCTGAAAATCTATGTTTTTGGGCTGATTGTTTTTTTTTTCAACTCTTCAATTTATTTTGTTGGGGTTACGGGAAGAATTAATTAATTCTGTTTATATTTATAATTTATTTATAGGAAGATAATCCATTTTGTTCATTACAAGATGAAATTACGTTATTGATACCGATGTTATTATGATGCTTACTAATTGACACACAAATCGTAACAATAGTTCTAGAATCAGCAGTACCTAGCTGTTATTCAATCTTAGAATAAAGATTGGTTATTCAAGCTATCAAGCTGCAATCACGATGTAGAGGTGCAATGCCATTAATGTGTAAAAACATATTATCTTTAAGAAATTTAATATACAGCGACATTGCGATGTATATAATTCTCATGAATAGAAGAACGTCGCGGAAGATGATAGAAAGAATATAATTGATGATTATAAAATAAACATTTGAAACTGTAAGTTGTCCAAAATTTTACTAAATCTAACTAGAAGTTATTTTTCTAAGAATTTTAATATCTTTACTCTGGTTATTATTTATTTGTTTAAACTCCATCCGCTCGTATGTAAGTATTGTCAATATTTGGGAGCACTTATAAGTGCGTATACAGTTTTTCATAATATCTCAACAAAAGTAGGCGAAGACCACGCTGCACAGTGTGTAATTCAGAGAGTCTAACCGGCCAAAAATAATTTCTCGAAAACTAATCGCTCAATTTGCATAACATTTTGTATGTACCTTCAATTATTGAAGTGGACAGGTTTTTAATATTGAAAATGAAAATATCAACTAATTTTACTGAAAATAAAATTAGTAATATTGTAAACAACTTTTCGAAAAAAGTTCATGTTCTTAATGTGGAATGCGCTTAAAATTGAAAGAGTAAATCATACGTCAGCTGCATCCCCATCAGAAACTGTATTCTCGCTCCTAGTCTCTCCTTCGGCAGCACCGAGTAATGGAGGCTCGGAGAGTAACTGTAACACTAGGCCTACTATTGAAATCGACCTCGATTTTCTCTCCTTAACTTCTTTATTTTGGTGATGTAAGGGTCCAAAGAAATAAGTAGCCTGAGTAAAAGATCGGTATTTGTGTCTTTCTTGATTTTTTCTTGTGAAAACTTCTCTGAAAAGTCTAATATATTTGTTACTCGTTTCCTGAGCTTCCTCATATAGTTTACCAGTAGATATAATAGTGTCATTTGATCTTCTGCCCATGAGCCAAGAGTTTGTGAAGGGTTGTAGGCATATAATACTATTTTTACAAGAATACATATAATTCCCTTATCTCCCTTGCATACATGCCAAATCCCCGTTTATCAATATTGCAATCTCGCAAGAAAAGATTTTTAATATTATATGTGTAGATGACTTATTAGATTTCCATCTATTCTCGTAATATATGCGGAAGTGGAAACCTTCCTCAAAAATATTCTTGCGGTATTTTCGTAGTTTTTATTGCGATTGCTTTGCTTTATCATGTCAACAAGTAGTCCCCTTTCCTGCCTGAACTGTTTAATGTTTCACACTATATAATACGGTGGACCTGAATAAAATGTTACAAGATTTTGCATTTTCCTTAATTCTTTATATTGATTAGAAGTTTATTGTAAATGACTAATCAAACCGATATCCTTCTTAGGTGACATTGTTGGTCGTTCCTGCAAAACAAATTTTCACGTTTTTTTTTTTTTTTTTGTCTCACATTGAGGTGATGCAAGTGAAAGCTCTCCTACAATATTAGCCGCATCTCTTTTCCTACAAGCCCAGAAACTCATCTGGGCAGCAGAAAGCTTTCCATCGGGTGAACTGCCTTAAAAAAGTGGACTATTTTTTCTCTGTTTTGATCTTTCGCTCAGTTCTCGGAAAAGTTTATGTGGACGTCTTCGAATGCTTGTACTAGCAGATTCAAATTGGAATTGTTTTGTAGTAGATGACACATCATTATAATATATTTCATTCTCAGACTTTGCATCTTGGTTCAAACATAGCGTTTTCTATTTTAAGAAATTTTTCTCATTTATGCTGTATTTTTCCCCACCGTAATCGAATTTTGGAGCATAGAAGTCTAAATAATTTCTACGATTGTAAAATATATTCAGAGCAATCTTTGAAACAAAATGTTCAATTATGTATTTAAGAATTTCATTTTTCCCTCGCTCTTGCTCCACACCTCGAAAACAGCTCTCCGGGTTACGGAACGCATGGTATCTTAAAATAATTAATAGTGATTCTGTATGCATCTTGTTGCAGAAAAATCACGACATCTTGCTAACAAAAACCATAATGAATATCTGCACAAAATTGTATTGGGTGATAGAGGGCTACACCTTTTTAAATTCAACTCAAATAATGTAATAAGGTAGAACTTTGACTCTCTGCTCGTGTTTACGCAGACACTTATTCTAGACAATAAGATAATTTTTAGTCACTTTGGCTAGTAAAACATACATAATTTCATAGTATAATGACCTTGGCATTCATTCCTAAAAGTGAAATTACTATAATGTTCTTTAATATGTATTAATAATTCAAGAATAAATAAACAGGTAACAGGATCTTCTTATTAATAAGTAGAGGACTACGATGTTAATAATAATAATAATAATGGTTATTATTATTATTATATCTTCTTATAATATTTCCACACTGTGTATTAGAGAAAAATATTAACTTCCTCACTATGCATTATCCAAACATAAACTGCACGCCTGCCTCAGCAGAGTAAATGATCTTATCGGAGACATGCAACTTTCGCTCTCTAGTGAGTTTCCCTAAAAGATGTGAGCATCTGTCTACATTGGATGTTATATTTTGGAGTGTTATAAACACGTCTATATAAGAATTTAGCATTAAAGATAGGGGTGGGAAAAATTATTTTTGGCCGGCTAGCTGCTTAAAATTACACACTGTGCGCTGGACAGATTCTCACATAGATTGCATTATTATGATAGTTTCAAGCAAAACTGACATTGGAAGAATTATTTCTAAAGAACATCACAATAATTTATAATTTTGAAATTTTCACAAATAAAGAAAAACACTGATGTTTATATGAGTCTGTGTGTAAAAAAAAAAAAAAGAAATTTTAATTGTTTTAATTTTATTTAAAAAAATTCGTCAATTGCCTAATAAGCATTTTGAAAAGATGTCCGAATATATATCTTTCATTCATTGATGGGTAGCGTCATTCACAATATAGTAATATTTTTTATTGTTTGTATTATAATGTCCATAATTGTACCTATTTTTAAAAAGGGGGACAAAACCAACTGTGGTAACGTTCGAGGAATATCACTTTTGTTGACGTCGTACAAAATTTTGTCCAATATCCTTTTGAGAAGATTAACTCCGTACGTAGATGAAATTATTGGGGATCATCAGTGCGGTTTTCGGCGTAATAGATCGACTATTGATCAGATTTTTTGCATTCGACAGATAATGGAGAAAAAATGGGAGTATAAGAGTACAGTACATCAGTTATTCATAGACTTCAAAAAGGCATATGACTCGGTTAAGAGGGAAGTATTATATGATATTCTTATTGAATTTGGAATTCCCAAGAAACTAGTTCGATTAATTAAAATGTGTCTCAGTGAAACATACAGCAGAGTCCTTATAGGTCAGTTTCTATCTGATGCTTTTCCAATTCACTGCGGGCTAAAGCAGAGAGATGCACTATCACATTTACATTTTAACTTCGCTTTAGAATATGCCATTAGGAAAGTTCAGGATAACTGGCAGGGTTTGGAATTGAACAGGTTACATCAGCTTCTTGCCTATGCGGATGATGTGAATATGTTAGGAGAATATACACAAACGATTAGGGAAAACATGGAAATTTTACTTGCAGCAAGTAAAGCGATCGGTTTGGAAGTAAATCCCGAAAAGACAAAGTATATGATTATGTCTCGTGACCAGAATATTGTACGAAATGGAAATATAAGAATTGGAGATTTATCCTTCGAAAAGGTGGAAAAATTCAAATATCTTGGAGCAACAGTAACAAATATAAATGACACTCGGGAGGAAATTAAACGCAGAATAAATATGGGAAATGCGTGTTATTATTCGGTTGAGAAGCTCTTATCATCCAGTCTGCTGTCCAAAAATCTGAAAGTTAGAATTTATAAAACAATTATATTACCGGTTCTTCTGTATGGACTTGGACTCTTACTCTGAGAGAGGAACATAGGTTAAGAGTGTTTGAGAATAAGGTGCTTAGGAAAATATTTGGGGCTAAGCGGGATGAAGTTACAGGAGAATGGAGAAAGTTACACAACGCAGAACTGCACGCATTGTATTCTTCACCTGACATAATTAGGAACATTAAATCCAGACGTTTTAGAAGGGCAGGGCATGTAGCACGTATGGGCGAATCCAGAAATGCATATAGAGTGTTAGTTGGGAGCCCGGAGGGAAAAAGACATTTAGGGAGGCCGAGACGTAGATGGGAGGATAATATTAAAATGGATTTGAAGGAGGTGGGATATGATGATAGAGACTGGATTAATCTTGCACAGGATAGGGACCGATGGCGGGCTTGTGTGAGGGCGGCAATGAACCTTCGGGTTCCTTAAAAGCCATTTGTAAGTAAGTAAGTATGTATTATAATGTGGAAAAAAATTTATTAACAGTTATTGTCAAATATATCCACAAAGGAATATTATTTAGCATGATTGTCGACCACCCGCGTACATCAGTCGGCTGAGTTACTTGCTTGCTGATCTGAAGTTGCGCTCGGGCGTGAGTTCTATTCCCGCTTGAGTTGATTACCCCGTTGATCTTTTTTCTAGGTTTTTACAACCATGATGCAAAATGTCAGGTAACCTATGGCGAATCCTCGGCCTCATTTAGTCAAATACCTTCTCGCTATCTTGAACCCCATTGTTACTAAATAACCTAACATTTGATACAGCGTCTTTAAACAACCAACTAAAAACATTATTGTCGAAACATATTTCGTAAATAAATGATCTAGTAGTGCTATGTATAGCCTAGTATTTACATTACTGTAGTAATTTATTCCCCGTAGAACGTACATCCTTGATAGGGTTTCTGTTACATGGCGCGACGATCCCTCTAACCAAAGCGCTCGCAAAATCCAAACTGATCGACAACAGTTCGTAGTCTTTCCCGTGTTCTTGACATGCTGATGTAGTTGATACACAGCTATGAAATATTTGGTATTTCTATATTTATGATAATCATACAATTCAAAGAATATTAGTTCACAGCTGTCCATGAATTTTGCTGGCTCCCTTGTGAATCTACTTAATTTTCAATTAGTTTCTGGATGAAGTAAGAATATATTAATGTTCTCTTTCCTATGTAGTCACACAAATTTACCTACCCTTATAAAGACCATTGGTGAATGCTGGCCAGTGATACTTCTTGCACTGCAGTTCCACACAGTTTTATTTGTTATAGCCTAGTAATGTATTGGTATGTTACCTAATAGATAAATTTGGCAGCTTTACTTTATCTACTACTACCGCATAATTTCTTTATCCTCAGAAAGCCTGAAATCCATAGTAAATAACATTTATTAACTATTATAAATACTGATAGGTTTAAATTTTTCATAATTCGCATATGCTCTTGAAGTTGACAATAACGTTTCTGTATATATAGTTATACTAGCCCTCATAAATGCGTACATTTTTCTTTCACCAGTAATAGCTCTCCTATCCTATATTGCCATAGCCGTTATATGAATCATTGCCAATATCAGCAGACTTCTGAACCACATACAAACTTTGAAAACTATTTTTCTTTCGAGTCCTATGCGTCTCGCTACTCTCTACTTGTATTAAAACCAATGTATTAGCCATAATGTTCTGAAGAATATACATTTTGTTTCTTTATTTAATTATTTTTTGTTTATTTATGTCAATCTTTGGACTAAAGTTAGTATTATAGACCTTGTCAGGCAAAATCAATATAAGTCAGAGTTAAAGAAATGTTGTATGTCATAAAAAGACTTACTAATGAGCCAACAGAGGTTAACACTTCCAAATTCACCACTGCACAGAGTGAGTAAATATTTAGTTATTTTATTACATACGGTACCTTTATTGTTGTTATTTCAAAATGTTCACCGGTTTTTGTTAGTCGACATCTTGGCTAGTAAAACATGCATACGAGTAATTTCACAGTATAATGATCTTGGCATTCATTCCTAAAAGTGCAATTACTATAATGTTGTTTAATATGTATTAATAATTCAAGAATAAATAAACAGGTAACAGGATCTTCTTATTAATAAGAAGAGGACTACAATGTTAATAATAATAATAATAATAATAATAATAATAATAATGATTATTATTATTATTATTATTATTATTATTATTATTATTATTATTAACATTGTAGTCCTCTTCTTATTAATAAGAAGATCCTGTTACCTGTTTATTTATTCTTGAATTATTAATACATATTAAACAACATTATAGTAATTGCACTTTTAGGAATGAATGCCAAGATCATTATACTAATAATAATAATAATAATAATAATGATTATTATTATTATTATTATTATTATTATTATTATTGTTATTATTATTAGTGCCACAGACGTAGGTCAGTCGGCTGGAGCGCTTGTCTGACGATCCAGAGTTTAGCTCGGGTGTGGGTTCGATTCCCTCGATATAATTTACCTAGTTGGGTTTTTGCGAGTTTTTCCCCAACCGAAAAGTGAATGTCAAATACCATCTTGCTATCACCAATTCTATGACACTAAATAACCTAGAGTCGTTAAATAACCAAATAAAAATCAGAATCATTTATAATTCTAACAGCTTCATTTTAAATTAAAATATCATGATAATATAAATAGTATAGCTACACAATAAGATAACATTTTTTTTAAATACAAATATTGGGTGTTCCAAATTTTGGTACAATTTTTTCGCTGGTACATACAGTTGATTTTTTGATACAATTTGCTATAAATTTGTGCAATCTGTAACTTAATATTTTATTTTATAATATGAGATACCAATGTTAAATGTGTGCGTGTATATCCAGTATATATACGTGAATAGATTTCCGCATATTGCTGATAGTTGGCAGGACTGTGACCCATTTTTCAAGTTGCACACCACTTCTGTGGGCTCTGTGTATGATTTGTATCTGTGAAGAATTATGTCGTACTAGGATGAGAGTATCCTAACGCAAAGTAAATGCTGCTCCTTAACCTAGTGACATTTACTTGGAAAGACAACTCTTATGTAAACAATGTGATTAATAAACAACTATAAAATATTAATAACGCTGGGCTGTATTATGCATTAGTAATAGGTCTGCATTGATAGTCCCTGCTGTTATTTAGGTCACGTTTAAAGAATGGTTGTGCGGCGTTATATCTTTCTTAAATTATTCAGTAATGTCTGTGACGCCTGAAGTAATTGCAATATGCATTATTCAATTGTAGCTACTAAATAGATGGGGGCCACCCGTAGTGAAAGGATCTGTTTAATCGCAGGATGGCTTGGTGGCTGGATACCTCTCTAATCCTCATAAGAGGAACTGCAGAGTGTGAGGCCCCAAGTGGGAGAAAACAATTTACAACTCGGAGGTTCACTTACCCCAATTACTTCTGTTTCATAACACGCAGCAGAGCATTAGATGGAGATTAGTATAGCATCGCCATAATTTGTACGCTTACGAACTGAGGAACACTCGTTTACTTCACAGATGGCGATGGTGAAATGTAAAATATTGGTTTATGAAAGCATTGCAATAGAAATAATTCATGGAAGCAAAATTTTAATATGACTATAGTATTAGTGATGAAATTTAATTAGGTTGTTATATGAAGTGTTCAGGGCCATAGTGGGCCAAGCACCATTTATTAAAAATGGAGAAAGCAAGGATTAAATTTAAGTGAATACCATAGTTTAATGAAGATTGACATATCATTTAGTATTAATGTGTATACTTTATATTACTTGCTATATGTTTCCATTGAATTATGGTGATAACGTCATTTTAACCCTTGTTTTCTACGGTTTTAGTAGATGACACTTGGCCCACTATGGTTCTGAACCCTTCATATATCACAAGGAAAATATGAAGACGTAAATAATAGGCTAACACCATTTAAAATTATTTATACGATATATAGTTTGCTAATAGATTGTCTATGCGTGGCTGGGAATCAAATCTGTTGTCATTTATCCAAATGACTGCAAGTCAAGTCAGGAAGACAATGATAAAAGGTACTGCGTGCGTAAATATTTCAATATTAATACCAAAGTCTGCAAAAAATTCATGACTTGTTTAACTACATCGAATAATTACACGAAAGGAAATATGTTCCTATACTAATTGATTTAGTGTCACTTATTATCTGTGCATTTCGAACTGGCGGATCACGCACGAGTCACTGAACTGAAAACTGTGAACTGAAGCACTAGTAATTCCGGCTGTTCCAGCTGACTTTAGTTGAGAAGAATGATCCAGCAATAGAGTAAACACACGTGGCAAATGCAGTCCATTGCTTGACCTTGAGCCGCCAATTCGAAATGCAAAGATAATAGTGTATCATAATCCTTTGTTCATTTACGCCACTCCGAGTCCAATCTAAAGCATAATTATTGTATTGTTCATGAGATTGTATTGTTCATGAGACAGACCTCGAGGCATATTCCAGACTTACTCAAAATAAGAAACTTATCATCAGTGGTCGTTCTTAGTTTCGTTTCTAAAATCATCAATTTAACGACGCGTTTGGCGCTATATTAACTGCGTTGTTAGCTATCGTCGATGGAATTCATGAAGCGGAATTCGAACGCATTCACGAGTAATGCCTTGCAACACAAATCCAGCTTGCTACTCTTACATCATATTGATGATTGCTTCATTGTTGTCTTAAGCTATAATATGCGTAGCCTCTTCCTTCCTATATAGTGGAATAATTTTATTATGCTAGTTTTCTAACATTAAATTTGCTTGTAATTAACCTAATGTAGCCTACTTAAATTTTATGTGAAATTATTATTATTATTATTATTATTATTATTATTATTATTATTATTATTATTATTATTCATTTAGTGTTCTGACCAAGGGCAGGTCTTTCAGTGCAAACCCAGCTTTCTCCAATCTTTTCTATTTTCTGCCTTCCTCTTTGTTTCCTCATATGTTCCATATACCGTAATGTTTTCTATCATCTGATATCTTTTTCCACCCTGAACTTTTCTCCCGTTCACCATTCCTTCCAATCCATCCTTCAGTAGGCAGTTTCTTCTCAGCCACTGAGCCAGTGATCCAACCAATTTCTTTTCCTTTTCCTGATCAGTTTCAGCATCATTCTTTCTTCATCTACTCTTTCAAAAACAGCTTCATTTCTTATTCTGTCTGTCCACTTCACACGTTCCCTTCTTCTCCATATCCACATTTCAAATGCTTCTATTCCCTTCTCTTCACTTCGCCGTATGTCCATGTACAATTCCATACTCCATATAAAGCATTTCACTAGTTTCTTCCTCAGTTTCCAGAGGCCCGCAGATGATGCTGCCTGCCTATCTATCTGTCTGTCTGTCTACCTACCTACCTATCTGTCTATCTATCTCTCTATCTATCTATCTATCTATCTATCTATCTATCTATCTATCTGTCTGTCTGTCTGTCTGTCTGTCTGTCTGTCTGTCTGTCTGTCTGTCTGTCTGTCTGTCTGTCTGTCTGTCTGTCTGTCTGTCTGTCTGTCTGTCTGTCTGTCTGTCTATCTATCTATTTGTCTTGTCTTGCCTATCTGGCTATTAGAATTCGGAAGTTTATGATCTGTATTTTTCTTCCTATGACCATGCTTTCGTCTTATTTTCATTTATCTTCATCCCATACTGCCTACAGCTGTCATTTTGCTCCAGTAGCATATCCTTTAGTATCATTTCCTCTTCTGCTAACACCACCATATCATCCGCAAATTTTATGCACTTTATTCTTCTTCCTCCTACTATCACTCCTCCCATGTTCTGAAAACAGCTCTTTACTAAACCCTCCCAGTAGATATTATTATTATTATTATTATTATTATTATTAATATTAATATTATTATTATTATTATTATTATTATTATTATTATTATTATTATTATTATTATTATTATTATTATTATTGTCAGGCGATGGAGGAGGAATATGAAATTTCTTAGGGGTGGTAGTATGGACTATTCTGAGTGCAAAAGTTTATAATATAAACACATGTCTAATTTTCAATGAGTGTGGAGATACAGCTGTTCGAATGTATCGAAAACAAATTAATATCGAAGTAAGTCATATATTCCGGTCAACAAAATTAAGGTACTTTACCTTTTCAATTCCTTTAAAACTGTGAAGTTTTGATAGGTTTCATTTAATTTTTAAAACTTTTATAACATTTTAAATAATTGAGTGTTATGAAATCGAAAAAATAATAATTAAATAAAGAATATATTTATTGCTTATAATTACAGGTCTAAACGATATAAATACATTTCAACAATTTGGAGTAATGCTTAAACAAATTACACCAATGATTTCAGTGCATCTTTCGCTTTGTTGACAGCAGTAAGTTTTATGTCATTATTTTCTTATATTCAGAACTAGTCCTACCCTTGCGCTGCGCTGCACTTTTTACAAATAAATATTATTGACTTAAATCTATTATATTTTCAAATACAACTTTTCTATTACGTAGCGAAAAATTATCGTATTGTAATTTGTAAATAGTTTGCTCGTGATTTTTTTTTTTTCAAAATTACATTTAAAACTATGAATGTAAATGTTATTGTCATGCAGTAATTTCTGGAATTTTTAACCAATTCTACTTCTAAGCTTGGTACTATATTACATCTAACAGACTATTGGCCAGAACTGGAAGAAGGCTTTCAATTAAATGATAAGTCTGTCCTTGAACTCCAATGTCAACATGAAATTGCCTTCGTGTATTTCTTTTTCACCAAATCGATGCCATTTGGATTAAGGTGCTATACTGTCTTACCATACTATTTAAAAAGTATGTTTACAACGAATGTACCCCGATAAGTAAGTCCCTAATTAATTCAATCTCAAGGAAAGCTTTTTCAGCAGTACAACATAATCCGTTTGGCTCATTACTCCATTTTGCATTGCATTTATTGTATATTTTATCCTGCTTACGATTTGAATAACAATCGAATGAGCATAATCAATATTTGTATCGTAATGGAATGCTAATGTACTATTACTGCGTACTGTACTGATTCTCGATTACGTTCTCTAGTTCTAGTAATGCAATGTCGTTGTTCGTTAATCATCTGAGAACTTTCAGCGCTGTTTTCACTTTCTCGACCCTGACAATTCGAACTCCAGTATCAAGATCAAAATGTTCGATGAGGTTTCTCTTCGTCAAGCCGCTGAAATTCTTGCATTGTTATTTCGTAAATGTTTCTCCTCTTCTTTCTCACTCTTATTAAGTCTCCAAAGTTGGTTTTGTCTTGACGCTGAAGTGTTTCGAGATTACTGAGAATTTTGTTTAATTTGCATTGTGAAAAGCAAAACCTAACGTTAACGTATGGAATCGTTTCAGAGTATACCACCCGAAATTATTAATTTTGAAAAAATAAATAACTGAGTATAACCAAAACCAACTACCTATTCATAATTGTCCGTTCCTCTGCCGGACCCTGTACGAAAAAATTTTGAAAACTACCTCAGCCAGGGTTCGGATTGCTATTTCTCATACCAAGGGGAAGTAACTTGAGCTTTCATTTCTTTAACTGACGTAAGGACGTGTAACTCACTTGGTAGCGCCTTTGCTTGGTGATCCGAGGCTGCGTTCGAGCGTGGGTTTCAATGTCGCTTGGTTTTTCCGACGTTTTCTCCAATTTCAAGGCGAATTTGATTATTCTAAGATTTATAATTTCAGTCATCTCGCCAAAAACTAACTTGCTATTACCAATTTCATCGACGCTACAATCGACTGGTTGGCGAGTTGGTATAGCGCTGGCCTTCTATGCCTAAGGTTGCGGGTTCGATCCCGGGCCAGGTCGATGGCATTTAAGTGTGCTTAAATGCGACAGGCTCATGTCAGTAGATTTACTGGCATGTAAAAGAACTCCTGCGGGACAAAATTCCAGCACATCCGGCGACGCTGATATAACCTTTGCAGTTGCGAGCGTCGTTAAATAAAACATAACATTTTAAATCGACGCTACATAACGTCATAGCTGTTGTAGCTTCCTTTAATAGCGACTTTACAAAGGTCTTATATAGTTACTTTGATGTAATTATATTAAAATTAAAAGAGACTTTTCAATTTACAAAGAGAAAGATAACTAATATGTCAGGCAGTAGTTGTGGCTAGGGGTGCCGTTAAGAGATATGAAATTTGGCTGTACTGTCCCCACTATAGAGCCTCCGGTAATTTTAATCATAGGTCTTTCTACAATTTAATACTATGTTACGTCATGAGAGAGCTTAGGGGGTGATAGGTAGTGGTTTTATTGCCGAACTGTTTACTTTACAAGATCAAAATGTTATTAATTTATTAGCATAACTAATACAATTTATTTCTTAGAATAAATTACTTCCAAACGTATTATTCCTTATTCTGAGAGGATAATGTAGAAAACTGAGTAGTCGTTAAACTTTTGAATATGTAGTTACAGTGTAGATAATAAATTAGAATCACCAATTCGGGACCGTCTGAGGTGTTTGTTGTTATTCATGCCTGAAAAGAATTGTTCACATATGTACTTACCATGATGCCAATATTGCCGCCACACGTACACTGCAATCATGGAAATTAGAAAACTCTTCTTCGCTTATCAATTTATATAGCTCAATCCCTGACTTTCCACAGTTCCGTAGGCGAGTATTACACTGAAAGCGAATAATCTCGAATTTTAAATTATGTGGGATTTTTTTTTCTGGTTTTACTGATAATGCATTTCTAACAATGGGCATATACATATTTATTGATTTTGTATCAGGGAACCTTGATTCAAATTATAAAAGAGATAAAATAAATGGCCTGTTACTTAGGGATTAAGTCAATTTCTTCTTTAATAACAGACTTGAACGGGGAAAAGAACAGAAATTTGTAATAGGGCCATGAAGCTGATGCTTCCATGGCTGTAGTTTATTATAGGCTTAAATAATTTTGTGGCATCAATCATGTCTAGGATGAGCTGGTTTCTCCTTCCTCTCGTGTTAGATTCTTTCTTTAGTAGTCACAATACATTGCTACACTTATTGTACTGTATTTAATTTATTTACAACTTGTGCTGAAAAGCATTACCTTTCATATGACGCGACTAATAATGTCTTGCTTTACGTTAGTAGGTCAGCTATAAATGCAAGATCTACAATCCATTCCGCATCCGATAAGACTCGTCGGCATCAAATTTCTCCCTGCTGAAATTTTGGGTAATATGTATAAATTCAGCAATGCTGAATACGGATATGATAAAATTCTATCACCCGGGTCTAGGAATTCTCGTCACCGGATATGTCGTCATTGTACTACTTCGTCAATGATTAAATTTTCGTCACCGGACTTGTGGTCACGATTAAATTTTTTCCACCTGACTTACGGTCTTCGATTACATTTTCGTCACTGGCCATAATAATGTTTTATTATTTTTTAAATGTAATAGAATTATTAAATTGTTTTTAATATTAAGCAAAATGCTTTTCCAGGCGTTCACTTAGCCGGTTGTCTGTTCCATCGATGCCAAGATTTTTGAAGGTGTTTACAGGCCGAAGGACTGTCAGGACAATACTCGGAAGAAGATATTAGTGAGCTGAGGGCGCAATTCAGTGTTGTTCGGGTGAAGGGGGATAAGTCACTTTTTGTGCTGATGGAATTTTGTTCCCCAGATGAACACACAAGTTAAATTATATAAGTGAGAGTGCAAAAACCTAAAGAATACTAGCAGTTGAAGTGTTTTAACTGTGTAGAAAATTATTTGCAATAAGAATGCGAAGTTTAATTTTCATTTATCTCCAGTCTCATTTTTATGACTTATCTCCCTTTACCCAAACAACACAGAATTTCATTCGTGTATAGCCCTGGCAGTTGTTCCCGAGTAAGCTGTCGTTGCTTTTGAAGATTCGGAAATCGCTGCTATCTATGAATTAATTCCAGTCTCTAACTATGTGGAAGACAACTATATGAAGGGCCGTAGACGCGGTAGAGACAGACAGATGTCAATGTTTCCCCCGACCGTGCAGTATGGAACTGTTATGTAAGAACTAGAGAGAATCTTCCTCGAACCATACATGTGAGATATGGCATAGGCTCATGAACCCTGATGGTAAAGCCTCATCCTTCTTTATATTGTCCTGCAGTTACTGCAGAGTGAAACAGAAAGGACACAGTGTAACAATTTTGAAACATTAATCATATAACAATTTATAGAGTGTACTATGGATAATTTACTTGTCAAACTAAATTATTTTTCAGAAAATGTGTACTGGTAACCAAAAATCATCATCATCATCATCATCCTTCACGAATTAGGCCTCTGTAGACCTGTTTCGGCCCCATCTAGCAGTCTTCTTAACGGTCTTCCTGGTCGACGATGTCCTCTAGGTTTATATTGCATCATAATTTTTGGGATTCTTGAATTTTCCATTCTTCTTACATGATCTAGCCAATTGAATTTGTATCTGGTGATTTTTTCTTCTACTGACTCTACTTCTAATTGTTCTAAAATTTCTTCATTCCTTTTTCGGTCTAAAAGAGTATATCCTGCTGTTCTCCTGAAAAATTTCATTTCCGTTGCTTTTATTCTGTTCATGTCTTTTTTCTTTAATGTCCAAATCTCGCTTCCGTATAGAAGGGTTTCGACGCGCTGTTGTCTTCATCAGTGTCCCACGAACTACTGTTGATATTGAATTCTGCCATTTGCATTCGTCAGTTGTAGGGGTGGGAGTGTGTTGCTCTTATGGTGGGGAGTGGTTGTTTCTGTGTTATGTATAATGATATTGAACAATGTGTGGGTATTGAACTGTAATTGTGTATTAAGTATATGTTGTGGATATGTTATTGTATGTTTATATATTTCGTAGTGTTCTAAGATGTTTAACTGTGAATTTTTTGGTGCGATTTGTAGAATTTCCTTATCTGTTTCTATATTATTGTAGTCATGATAATTGTTGATAATAAGTTCTGCGTAATTTGATGTGATGTAGGGTTTGGTTATAGCTTTAATATGTTCATTATATCTTGTTTGAAAGGATCTTCCTGTCTGTCCTATGTAAAAATGTGGGCAACTATTGCATTTTAGTTTGTAAACTCCAGTTGAATTATATTTATTTCAATGCTTGATGTGATTAGTTAGATATTTCTTTGTTGTGTTATTTGTTTTGTATGCTATCTTGTATTTTAATTTTCTGAATGAAGTTGCAATATTTTGTAAATATAGGTATTGTGATGTGTTAATGTTATGTATTTATTCTCACGTAATGTTTGTGTTGATTTGATCTGTTTTTGTTTTGCCTTTTTTATTACTGTGTCTATCTTGTTAGAGTTATATCCAGTAGCCAAGTAGATGCACTGATTATTGACATTTCACGCGCATTCGATGTAGTCCCACACGATATGTTGGTTAAACTACAATCAACGGGGATTAACTTCAGAGTACTCCAGTGGATCAAGGAGTTTTTAACTTGTCGCACTCAGAGAGTACGGGTAGGGGAGGAATTATCGAACCCAATTGAAATTACTTCCGGAGTCCCACAGGGGAGTGTCTTGGGGCCTCTTCTATTCCTGGCTTTTGTAAATGATCTGCCAGTTAATATTTTGTCTAGGGTTCTCTTATTCGCGGATGATTGTATGGTATACAGGGAAATAAAAAGTTATAAAGATACTACTCTTCTTCAGACTGACCTAAATAGAATAAACGATTGGGCAATAGCCAACAAAATGAAAATAAATTCTCTAAAGAGCAAAGCCATCAGCTTTACAAGGAAAAGAAATAAAATAGTCGCATCGTATACGTTAGGGGGTGAAACCATTCCGGAAGTTAACAAATGTAAATACCTCGGAATAACATTTAGCAGCGATCTCGGCTGGGGAGAACACGTTACGGACACAGCGGGAAAAGCATGGAGAGCGTTACACTTTGTGAGGAGGGTACTAAGAAAAGGCTCTGATAAATCCAAAGAGATTGCATATAAATCACTAGTACGTCCAGTAATGGAATATGGTGCTGCATGTTGGGATCCTTACAGATTAGAACATATTAAGACACTGGAAAAGATTAAAAAACGGGCTCTCAAGTGTTGTCGGAAAAATTCACCATTAAAATGGGACACACTCACGGACAGGAGAACGCGAATTCGATTATGCGCACTGTTCAAAACATACAGAGGTGAGCCTGCCTGGAGAGAAATAAAAAATAGGTTGCAACCGCCAAATTACTCTTCAAGGAACGACCACTCATAAATTGAGGGAAAGAAGACAGAGGACGGACACTGGAAAGTTTTCTTTTCTCAATCGTACTATCAGGGACTGGAATGCTTTACCTGCAGACTTACTAAAGGCTTTACCAACAACCAAAAACGTATTTAAAAATAGGCTTAAGGACTTTACTAATAGACGATAATTATACACAGTATGTAAAGGATGTAAATGATATTTTGTTATTGAAGTGTTGTATCAGTGAAGAATTATGTTGTGTCAGTGAAGTGTGTTGTGTCAATGAAACGTGTTCCTGTCAGGGAAGCTTTATAGTTTATAGTGACAGTGCAAAGTATTTGAACAGTGAAATGTTTTTGAAGTGTTAGTGAAATCAGGATAGAATCAGTGAAATGTGTCATAGTTCCAGTGCAGTGAGTGAGTTGACAGCGAAATGAGTGTAATGTGGAAAGGTACTTGTGCAGATATGAACATATGATACTCGTGGGTTTTAGTTCGAACTTAGATTTAAGATACAAATTAGATTTATTTTAAATGTTATTTTAAGCGATAGTGCTTCATTTAATTTAGGATATTCCCTATTATTATTATTAGTATTATTATTTTTATTATTATTATTATTATTATTATTATAAATTATTGTTAGTATTAATTATTGGTATTATTATTAAGTGTATTTTTAATTAACAAGTTTATTATTGTCATTATTGAGTGTAATTAGTTACCACTGCCACCGGGTATATACCCATTGCAGTGTGAATAAATACATACATACATTACCTTGTGCTATATATTTTATTGTGTTTATTTCTTCAGTGTACGAGGGGGGACCCAAAAATAACCGGAATGTTTTTTTTTTTTTTATTTTTATTGGACTCTACATTCACAGTACTTTAGTAACCTTCAAAGTATTGTCTATGTGCATTAATCCACTTGTCCCAACGCTTTTGCCACTGCTGGAAACAGTGCTGGAACTTTTGAGGCAGGATACTGCTCAGAGCCGTTAGCGTGTTTTCTTTGACGTCATCCACATCACTGAATCGCTTTTCTATCAGACATTTCTTCATCCGTGGAAATAAAAAAAGCCCAACTGAGCTAGATCGGGTGAGTAGGGTGGATGAGGCACAAGCACCATGTTGTTGTCAAAAACTGTCGGACCGTCAGAGCCGTGTGGGCTGGAGCATTGTCGTGGTGAAGCAATCAGTTCCCATTTCTCCACATTTCGGGACGTTTTCGTTGCACACTCTCTCGTAATCTTCGTAACACATCCAAATAGAAATGTTGGTTCACTGTTTGTCCTGGCGGAACGAACTCTTTGTGGACAATGCCATTCATATCAATAAAACAAATCAACATTGTTTTCACATTGGATCGTACTTGACGTGATTTCCTAGGATGTGGCGAATTTGGAGTTTTCCACTGGCTCGATGCTTGCTTTGATTCTGGATCGTACCCATAGCACCAAGACTCATCCTCAGTCACAATTCGTTTAAGAAAATTTGGATCGTTCTGTACTTCACTCTTCAAGTCGCAGCAAACTCTCACACGGTTTTCTCTTTGGTCATTTGTGAGCAAGCGAGGAACAAATTTTTCAGACCTGTCTCATTTGCAAATCTTCGGTTAAAATTATCTGGACCGTGCTCGATGACAGGCTCGTTTGCTCAGAGACTTCGTCAGTGGTCTTTCGACGATCTTCATCAATTGCACGTTTGATTTTGGCAATGTTTTCGTCATTTCTTCCTGTCGAAGGACGCCCGGGGCGTGGCATGTCTTCACTTGACACGTTGCCAGATTTTAAACGGGAAAACCACTCGTAGACCTGTGATTTCCCCAAAGTATCATCATTAAAGACTTTCCGAAGCATACCATGGGTCTCGGTTGTAGTTGTCCCTAACAGAAAACAAAATTTCACACACACTATTTGTTCCTTGTGGTTGGCCATCTCACTAATCGCCAAGCGGTTGAAACAAGAACGCAAACAACACAGCACCACAAACAAACCACTTAACTCAGACTGACGCCAGCTCACTAACGGTCGCGGCAGACCCCAAACTAACACCACCTAACAGCACAACTCGTAACTACTCTCTTTCCAGCTAAAGATTGAAGTAAATATAAATAAATGCACGTGGCCTAATGGTTTCTGATTGGCTATTGGACGCACAACGCCTTCAAGCTCATGCTTGTCATCTTCTTTCTCACATTAAAATAGTTCCTTCTAAAATAATAAAATGTATAATATACATAGAATACGAGTGAATTAAACATGCTTATAAGAACACTTTCTTACAATTTAAACAACATGTTTATATTAGTAGTTTCAGACATTGCATGATAAATCATTTTAACGTATATTATGGTAACGCGCATGCGTAACAGGCATGAAATCCCTCCCAAGGTGACCTGCAGATTCACAAAGCACATCAACACAGCTGGTATAACACAATGCGAGATTCAGTGTTGCCAACATCAAAGAAATTTCTGTAGAATTGAATTGAAGAAATTTTCCGCTCTTCGAAGAATAACATTTAATCATGAATTTAAAGAAAAAAAAAATCCACTATTCCCAGTAGATAAATAAACTCTTTGATATCAACGCGCATATATATCGAACTAATGAAAATTCTTCGATGTCCCTACGTTATTGAATCACCATGTCTGTCAGCACAAAATTCGTCTCACCCTCTGCCTCTAGCGAGTGTACGTTGCAGAACGATCATGTGAGAGATGCATGCCTTGATCACGTGAAAGATGCCTTTGTGAATCCCAGACTTCGTCTTTCTCGCACCATCTGACGTCGAGGTCAATGTCCCAGTCAGAGAGAGTCGCTCGCAATAGTTTGTTCGTGGCAGACGACAATGACGTATTGTATTGTAGTAGCCTATTTTTAAGCAGTCAGTACACGAAGCGTGTGTTACAGTGTTGTGGTTTCATTGGTAATATTAATAGCAAATCATTAAATAATACAGGTTTTATTAACTTTATTCAAACATTTTGTCGAGTGCTAAGTGAAATGGCTGAAGCTGATGAGCCCTCTCCATCTCGTGTTATTAAGCACAAGAAAGGAAAAGGAAAACCCTTAAACAGTGGAGAAAAAACCATGATTTTAAACGTTTCAATTCTTTATGCAATAAATATCCTACTCTTACTATTGCCGAAATTGTGAAATTAACATCAGAGTTCAGTGGTGTTTCTGCCACTGGTTATCAACACAGAAGACAGTTCAGATGAACCTGAAGATTCGGATATGGACGGGATAGAGCCGCTATCGACCGATTAATGGTATACAAGTTGACACACTGACGCAAGTAGAATCTAATTATTATATTAATGACATTTTAACTTTATTAATCATGTAAGTCTTGTTATTAACCCTATGTGAGCATTTACGGGTTAGTTTAATTAATGTGTTGTCATGTCGTCTGCAATATATCAGATGGTGGCTGCCCTGTGTGCTGCTTTGGCAGCTAGCTTGCGATTGCGGAGTAATACATTTGGGTTTTGTTTATGTTTACTTCAATCTTTAGTTGGAAAGAGAGTACAAAACATGCGTGGGCAACAGTTCGGTTCCGGTTACTTTTGTGTCCACCCTCGTAGTTGCCATTGTTCATTGGTATGTTAATTATTAATCTGTGTGTCATTGTACGGAAAGCTGCATGTTACTATATGTTGTATGGAATGGTTTGATGAATTGTGTAGGTATATTGTGGTTGTGGTGGGTTTCCTGTGTATTTTGAATTCGTGTCTGTTATTTGTTTTGGTTATGGTGATGTCTAAGAAGTTTATAGCTTGGTTATGTTCTGTTTCTATAGTATACTTTAATTTGGGATGTATTTTGTTGAGTTGTTGATGTAGGTTTTCTATTTGTCCGAGAAATATTGAGTTCAAATTACACAATCTGGCAACTCTGTTGATAAACGGCAGCATGAATGTAAAGTCAACCCCTCGTTACTGACCCGCTTCAGATACGTATTCTAATAGTCTAGGGCAGGCATGTCAAAACCCTGCACATTGTGCAATAGTCTCTGTGCGAGGTGCACTTTCTATTCCCCTACCTGGAGGGAGTGAATCGCCTTTTTTCTCTCTCTCTTTTTTCTGTTTTCCGCTTTCTTAAATTAGTACGTACAGAACACCCATGCCCAAGGCGGGACTCGAACCCACAACCCTTCGGACCGAGCGATAGAGACATGCCGTGCCCCTACCGCCTGAGCCATCCGGTCCGGCAATTTAGAGGAGCGCGACAGGGCTATACAGTACCTGCAGCAGCATATCAGCTTTTGTTTAAGTAACAGTTTCAATACGGGTGCTGGTTTGGCTGTGTCTGTGAATGAGTTATGATAAATAAAGTAAGGAGTTCACAGGTAACGAAAAAGAGAAATTACGAATCATATAACATAATTGTTATAATGTTTTTGTCAGCCAACAATAATTATTTCAAAATGAACGGCTTTCATCAACCCATGTCGTGGTAATAGTCTTGTGACAGTTTAGATCAGATTAGTGAAGTTCTCAAAATGTGATATTCGCCAACGCTTATTTCTTAATGAGTACTTTCACGGCAAAATGAACTTGACAATGGCGTTGTTTTGAAGTCTGTACTAACACAGCCATCAAAGGTTAGATTACTTAGGACTTTCATAAGCTGATGAGTGATGAGAATATAGTGAGGAATACATATTAAGTTTTTGAGGTTGTAAGGAACAAAGAAAGCAACTATTTCCAAGGCGCGAAAATTTTCTGGAAAAATATATAATGGAAAATTTTCCATCTCACGTCACTATATTATGTTAATATACTTACATTAATAAATCTTTAAACCTGAAAAAAAATAGAATGTCGCTTCACAGCTTCTGAACTACACTTTTAATTTCTTTCAGTAACGTTCCCATCTTGTCGACACTTGCTCTCAAAGTTTTCCAAATAAACTATATGTAAATTTAAATTCTAAGCTTAATTTATAATGTTTATTAATTTTTTAACAAAAGAAGTCGCCCTAAGTAAGGGTTCGAATAGATCGACCTACTAATCAATTCATAAAGAATAATCATTAAAACCAATTATGTGACAATTTGAAAGGAAAAAGAAAACATTAAGATAAATGATACGAAAACATAGGAAATCATTTACAATAAAAGTTTGTTGGGTACAAATGATTACTAATTATAGTTAAGGATGATTTAACACATGAGATCCTATGGCATCAATCGTTACATCTGAAATTTTAAATTGTTTAAGTTGATTTAAAGTTTCTCGTGGGATCGTGCCACGGGCACCGAACATGAGCCCAAAACCTGTCCAATGTGTGATGCGGTATTGTGCTCCAATATGCTGACAACAAGGCTCATATATGACTTGTTTTTCACGACACACCTCTTGTCGCTGTTGCTCATGCATCTCGAAACGGATTGTGGGATCAAGAATCAATGTTAATTTATATTGACATACAGCAAGGAAATGCGTTCAGTGTAAATACTTCACAATGTCCTACGGCATGTAATTAATTGGGAGTGTAATATTTTTTCCAAAATTTGTGTACCAATGGTCCCAATAAATAATAATGCTTGAACAATGAAAGGGTAGGGTCTATTATTATAAAATAATTAGTACCTCCAACGTAAAATGAAATACTTGTTCGTATTTTGTTGTTTCGAAATTACTGCAATATTTTTTTCTTCAAATACTATATAAAACTCATATTACTAAATTATGCTTTACAAACCACTATTTTGTAAAATATAACTGAATAAGCCTAAAGTTTCTTGTATTACAATGATCAAATATAGACACTGATAATAACTGTGTTATTTTCCTTCTGCTAAGTGTGTTTATAATGTCCATATGCCTATTCAATGTAGAAGCGCAGAATAGATTATTGTACACCCTTCGGCTAAGAACTAGTAAGAGTAAGGCTTGAATGATGCAGTCTGCACAGACCGGCGATCCGCGCACATACAGTAACTGCACATATTAGTGTCTGATTTCAGGCATGCCTGGTCTAGGGGTAAAGTGGAGTGTAAAACTGCTGCATGAAGGTCAGTGGTTCGAGTCCTCTAACAAGTTGCTTTTATGTACCTACTTAATTAAAATAATAAACCTTTTAGAGCCTGATGGATCTTGTTGCACGACTTCATGCAGCTGTAACGACTGTCAACAGGGATGTTACATAATGTACAGCAAGACATTAGCCGCGCAAACTTTCGTCGTCGTATGTCGTAATGCTTTTGAGCACAGATTGTAAATAAATGAAATACAATACAATAAATGTAAAATTGTCTTGTGACTACTAAATAAATAACCAAACATTAAAAAATACATAATGGAAAGCTACATCAATAAATGAGTTAATGAAAATACTGTGTACTGTAGCTCATTTCGAAATAAATAAGTTTCAAAAACAGTAAAATAATAATATTAAAAAAATAATATATTTAATAAAAATTATAAATTTATTTATTCTGGTGGTATTAAGGCCATGAGGCTCTCTCTTCTACGCCATCAGATATATGTATATATACAGCGTAAAAACAAATTGACATTCATTCAAACAAGAACGTTTACCTTGACAGTAACACAAAACGAAAGAATATAATACAAAAGCATTAGAAATGTTAAATTTATATACTATTAAACAAAGCTTAAGGTCTATAGTAATCTAAACAACTAAACGAGAAAGGAAAATTGATAATGTAAAGAAGAAATATAATAATAAGTGAATATACAAAGGCTGTAATCGACATAACTAGTAACAATTTTGTACATAAAAATTAGCAGAAAGAAAGGGATTCGAACACGTACAGTTACGTGCTTCAATATAAAGACCTTCGCGTTACCACGAGGCTATGAAAGCAAGGACTTACGTAGTCCATTGAGTTTAACCCATTCTACTTCCATGCTACCGTTTATCCAGCATTGCCAGATAGTGTAATATGAACACAGTTTTTCTCGGAAATTAGAGCTGGGCACAATTTTCGGAAAGAATAATTTGGACGTAGTTTACAATGTTAAATTGCGTGGTGGCTTGCATATGCGCGAATTATGGTTCACCCTGCATACTTCGACTTGAGTTCAATTTCAAATTAAATATTCAAATGAATGTAGGCCTACTATACACTTAATATTATGTAACATCATTAGGAGATTATATAAGTTTTTTCTTTACATTCCTTAGCGAAGTTATTTTCTGGTGTAAATGATATTTTTAAATATAGTCGTGCACGAGAATTATTCCTGGAAACTGCTTCGTTCTAATGTGACTGCAATGTGGTCTAAATTATTTTGAAAGCATTTTCTCTTTACCATGAAGTGATTCCTATGGACTATCTATGGAGATCTGATTTTAAACTTTTGAGGCATTTTTTTTAAAAGCCTGCATGCTCCATTACTGTGGACTGATACTACATGGATTGGTTTATCTTAAATTATGTACAGTTACTCTTAAAAAGAATGAGACGATTCTTGGTCGTCGGAGTTAAAGTTCTACAGCGCGGTTCACTCGATATCGACGTAACGATACATACCGTGACAAATAGTACAAGAATTCTTACAAGGACCACAACAAGGACAAGGACCAGAATAAGGAACACGAATAACACTGCCATTTAAGGCCAGGATTTCACAACATAGCTCGAGTCACAAAATATCATTGCTTCACTGTACCGAATGGCAAATGCCTGCTAAGGGATCTACATTCTGGACTGCTGCCGTCACTGTCTTGTCTCGGTAGCTCATATAGTAGCGTGTCGGTTCCACTGTATAACCGAGACGTCTCGTGTTCGATCCCGAGTAAAACTATTTTTTATTGAAGTGTAATTAATTTGTTCAGAGTTCCTCGACTGTCTAATTTGTCGAAAAATATGGAATAATTTATGCCCAATTTCTGGGTTTTACAAGTGGGCTGAACCTCGTCAAAAAAAATAAATCTTACTTGGAAGTTAAAAGTATTCTTCCTCAAACAAAAATCATAAGAAACAAAAAGAGACCTGTTAACTTAAAATCTTGTCCACATGCCATCAGCTTCTATTACAGCTCTAAGTCGATCCGGCATGGATGCCACGAGATTGTGGAATAAGTTCTGATCCCCGGCGAGATCTTCCCGGGTGTCAACAACTTGATCCCACAATTCGTCTCGATTTCGAGGGCGTCGGTGGTCATAGGTGGCTATCCTCCTATTTTTCAATTCCGCCCATAAATTTTCGATGACATTCAAATCAGTTGACTTCGGAAGCCAATTAATGATTTCGATCTCGGGTCTCCTTTGAAACCATCTTTGAATGCTTGCAGCATAGTGCACGGGATGGTTATCCTGCTGGAACAGCAATGTTCCTTCGGGAACGTTCTCGGGCGGAGGGAAGGAATATATTTTCCAGAATGTGCTCGTAAGTTTCCGCATTAAACCGGCCATCGATGCGTTCTATAACGCCAGGTCCATCGTAAGACATCCACCCCCAACACGATATGCTAAAGCGCCCCGATCTTTCACGTCGGTGCACATAGCGCTGGTCATGTCGGAGACCATCCTCACAATAGACACGGACAGGACCTTCGTAATCACTCCAGATGGTTGTTTCATCGGAGAAAATTACATTTCTCCAATCGAAATCCACTCGATTGGTAGCGAAGGCAAGACGGTTGACAGCTTGTGTTTCCCCCAATATTTCCATTTGCGCAGCCCTCCGGCTCCTAATACCGCGGTTCCTCAACCTACTGATCACAGTCTGTGAAGAGCCGGGAAAGTTAGATGCTGCTCTTATTTCGTTAGCAGTCAGAAAGGGGTCCTGTCGAACTGTGTCGAATAAAAGAGCATCCTCTTCCAATGAAGAAATCAGCGGACGCCCAGGAATAGGGCCATTTTCTACCTCCCCTAAATTTTGGTAACGATGAACCCACCTCGCGGCTGTACTTCCAGGAACACCGACCAAACGGCCAGCAGATCTAGCCCCATATCCAGCCTCAACTAGAGCTATAACTCGCTGTCTCATGTCACGTCGGTTCGCCATTACGATGAGAAATGAGAGATGACGATAATACTTTAGTGTAGACAATGACTATTTAACGTGATATATAATTATTGACATAAGAGGCATCTTGCATAGTAAGAGTTAATAAATCAATCCTAAATTAAATATCTAAATAACAGGATGTAACAGGAAGTCCAATTGATGTGAAACTAATCAAATTAAATATAATTACATTAAGTATACAAACCCCAAGTTATGACACCACATTGCTACAGCTAAATTGTAGGTTATTAACATAAGCATTGAATAGGTCCGTGGTTGTGCGTTGGACGACAAAACCAAACATCGAAAGTTCGAATCTTGCCGAGGAATGTAACTTCTAGCTTTTTATAATGTAAATCAGACTTATAACTACAATCATTCATATTTCTTTCATCATTTATTAATATCTATAGCCAACATTCAATTTGTAAAGAAAAGACTTCAGAAATCTCATATGGAATTTGTATCTGTAGTGACATCAACATAGATTATCTCTCGGAACTTTTCCGTAAAAGTAAAATAAATTCACTCCTTGAAACTGGAAACCTTAGTCGTAGAGTCATTTTCCCACAGCATACAAGCTAAAGTAACACAGCCATTGATAAATGTTTTGTACACAGAAGTAGACTGAATTCCTATTCGACAGAACCTATAATCAGTGGCTTGTCTGAACATGATAAACAAATCCTAAGTGTTTCCAATGTCAATGAACAATTTCAAAATATTAATATAAAAACTAAGAAAGCATCGTAAATGCTGTATCTAGTGATTATTTACATTTATGTCTACAAAATGAATCTTGCAAAAACATATATGATACTGGTACTACTGATATTAAGAGTAAATGTATTGAATTTTTCACATAATTTCATAATCACTTCAGTGGATGTTCTCCACTCAATGTTGTGAAAAAATTCAAAAGTAAGAACATGTAGATAACGCAGGGACTTCAAAATCTCATGTATTAAAAAGAAGAATCTATATGTAATGAGTTGCAATGTAATGATCCTCATGTTCTTAAATACTGCAAGAAGTACAGTGTAATTTATCAAAAATTATGAAAGAGGGAAATATAATATATTTGAATAGAAAAGTGCAAAATTCAGATAATGTAATTAAACCTATTCGGAATATTATTAAATTTAAACTTGTAGATATCCTAAGAAAGAAAATATTTTTTCATTCAAACCAATGATTGTAAAGTAGGGGATCCCAAATCTATTGCAAATTCTTTTAACGTATTACAGTATATAGTACAGAAATATTATTGACAACTTAACATTAAAGATTTTGCAAAAGATACTGCAATTGGTTACTTAACAGTTGTATTTAATAATTAGTATTAATATATGTAATTAGTGAATAACTGCAACAGTGCTTTTTCATTCAATAAAAACATGAATAAAATTGAATGCACATTAAATTAAACACTATTGCAAACACGTAGATAAAATAGTTAAAATTAACTGCAGGGGTGAGAATGAAATAATCCAAAGCCATAATTTTTAACAAAAATTGTTTTTTGCGAGTGCATTTCTTACACATATGGGAAAGCTATTAATAAAATATTGTAATAATTACTCAATAAATGACATAGCCTAAGGACTCTAAACTTTTGTAAAAGTTTGTCTATTATTATATATATATATATATTAATTTCATTTTAATTGTTAGTTTTTAATATATATGCATTTACATAGTATATGTGTGTGTATAAATGCATTCATTAGATTAACGTTTATAATATACCTTGTAATTTCGTATTGTTTGCGATCATTAACACTTAATCTCAGGACTTTTGTAAAACTCTATTTCAACGTGACTTAGCTATTTCAACGTTATTTAGACAATAAAAAAATAGTTGTGTAGACTAAGAATCGAACTCGCACTCTTTTACACAACACGCAGAAGTCTTACCGTCTGAGCTATTGAAACGACATGAAAGCTTTCCTTTCTGTGCGGAGTGTCGATCTAGTCATGAAGGTCCATTGTCGATTTAACTACACGATTTATGTATATATTTATCTATTATTTACGTAATATTATCATATTTTTTGCAGTTTTTGAAGTGAATTTCGGAACGATGTTAGTAACAAACCAAATAGCCTGCATTTAAGTAACTCAATATTCGTTATCTTGTGTATCAGTGCTCTGGTCTCCGATGATGCGCAGTGTCTTACATCTGTGACTTTGGAATATTCAATCGTCTCATCCTTTTCCAGGGAAAATGTACATATAATTACTTTATATAATTCTGAGAGTTGTTTTATAGGCAGTATATATGGATAAATTTTTTGCTTTTCTTTGATTGTAATTTATCAAATTGTATGTTGTAAGTAAATTTGATCAAGTTCTTATGGTATTTGTGCACTAGTTTGTCTTTATTCACTGGTCAGTTTTCAGTCTTGAGAACTGCCGCTTTCAGAATCTCTCTCTCTCTCTCTCTCTCTAGTAATTTACAATTGTATAACAAATGATCTATCGGTTGTTCGTTATTGTTGCATAGACATAGAGAGTTATCTATAATTTTATATTTATGTAGCTAAGATTTTATATTTCCATGCCCTGTTATTATGGTTGTGTTAAGTTATAGTTTTAACCGATCGTTTATATTTGGGAAAAAGGTTTTGTGATTTGTCCTTTTGCTGTATTGACCCATTCGTTTTGCCACTTCACTAAACTGAGATTGTGTATTTCACCTTTCACCAGACTTTTTGGTGTCTTGTTGTAGCTCTCTTGAATATCCTCGGAGCGTGTGCCTCCTTCGCAAGTTGATCTGCTAATTCATTCCCCACGTGTCCTGTGTGGGCCTTAATCCAGTTGAATTCTATTTTCCTGTTCTTCCTCTCCGCTTCCTTTACTTCTCTTCTGATTTCTTCTATGAGATGTGTGTGATTTGCTTGGTTTCTAAGGGAGAATAATGTTATCCTGCTGTCTATAAATATTGAGATTGTTTGCTGTTGAATGTGGCTTCATTTGAATCCACAAAACATCTATTTTGTTTTAATGTCGTGAAGTTGTGCCACAGTGGTTTAAAATAAAGCCACCTCTTACTATTTATGCAAATTTACGAAAATACAAAGTGTTTCCAAATTTTATCTCTATTTTGTATATTTTATTTTATTAGATCAATATCCACCTCAAATTTGTTTAATTAAGTGCCTCAATGGGTTAAAAGCACAAAGGAAGTACCTATCATAACTAGTAAGAAGAGCATATCATCTTTATTTCCAGTGCAAGATAATCAAGATAAAGTGCAAAACATTGTTGTAATAATTCATTTTTGAGAACACTGACCGGCTGTTTGAAAGGTACACATAAAACAATGCCTTTTGCTATACCCATGGTATGGCGGGAACCTCGCTATCATGTGACTGACTTTTGTTTAACGAATATCGGTGTTTCTATGGGAATTCAAAACTCAGAATAGCTTATGTGGACCTTCATTCCGCGCGAAGACCCGTTCCGCATGATGAACCAATGCCTGTGCTAGAAACGCCACAAGAATATGTTATGGAATCTGAACCAGAATCTCGAGAAATTTCATCCCAAGCTGGGCTAAATTCGTCTTCCAGACATGATGAACGCTTTTGAATGCCTGGTACCAGAGAGCCACATTTAATAACCCAAACTGAGTTAAACGACTTAATTCGAGACTTAGATCTTCCCAAAACAAAGCTAATACTACTTGGATTGAGACTCCAATAGTGGTGTGAAGATCTCATTATATAGGAAGAGACAGTCTGGCATTGCTAATTATTTTTCAACGAATGGGGATTTAGTTTAATGCAGTGATGTCTATAGTCTAATGAAGAAAATTCAGTTTGACTATACTCCTGAACAATGGGAGCTTTTCATTCACTCATCTAAAGTTACTCTCAAGACAGTTTCACTTCATAATGGAAACAAACGTCCCTTACTTATGCAGCACAGATGAAGAAAACATATCAAAACATTGACAGATTACTTAAAAAAAATAAAAATAAATAAATAAATAAATAATAATAATAATAATAATAATAATAATAATAATAATAATAATAATAATCCGTGGTGTTACAGCCCGTGAAGGGCCTAGACTGACCAGCCGGCTGCTGGCCTCACGCCCACATGCCGAAGCAGAGATGGACGATCATCCAACCAGAATGCAGGTATCGTGTGGTTAGCACGATGATCCCCCCAGCCGTTATAGCTGGCATTCGCAACCGGATTTCGCTACCTATCGTAGCTCCCCAAGTGCATCACGATGCTGGGTGGGCACCGGTCCCATACACTGGCCGAAATTTCATGAGAAAATTTCTTTTACCTCATGGGGATTCGAACCAGCGCGCATTCGTAACGCGAGTCCTAGGCAGATGCCTTAGACCACGACGCCACGGCGCGGGACGACAGATTACTTAATAAAATAAAATATGAAGAACACCAGTGGTACCTATGTGGTGATCTTGAAAGTAGTGACATTGGTTATTGGGATGCAAGGAGATAACACAAAATGTTCTCATTTGTAAATGGGATAGCCGTGCGAGGGATATCCACTATCAAGTAAAAAAAAAGGCTATTCGAAGCTGAAAGAGTTCCAGCAGGGAAGAATATGGCTTATGCACCTTTAATCGACCAATCAAACTTTTCTTGCCTTCATGGCATATAAAATGAGACGTAATAAATGAGAAAAAATAGTGAAGGATTTGCCTATCCCAGGTAAAAATTCCGACGAATCAGTACGGCCAAGATAAAAGAAGACATATTTGCTGGTCCTCTTAGTAATCAACCTTTTCAAGATCCTGAGTTCAGATCCAAACTGAACACTATGGAAAAAGCAGAGGCAGTGTATATTGTAGAGTACCGTACCGCATTCTTTTGATCTGACAAATGCCGACGCGGTGGCCATATTTATTTCAGAGGAGACTCAGTACAACGCAAGAGTTCCATAGGAACACAGGTTTCTAGGGTGATATTCCATTGTTATCTTGAAATGCCGTGTTGTTGTGCAGCTAACTGCTCTCAAAGGTCAGAAAAAAATGTCAGATTGCTTCTCCTGCCTGTGGGATATATTGACATAAATTGTAATGTAACTGAAAATGAAAATATTGACTTAAGTGAACAACAAGCTCTTTATTATGTTTGTTGGGATCAGTTTTATTCAAAATGAAACAAAGTAAGTCATACAGGATGTGTGAAAACTGTTTTTAATCTCTATTAACTTATATCAAGGATGAATGTACAAATTTTATTAGCACATTAGTTACTCTCAAGTCGTACAAGAAAATGTCACTTGTATACACTTGTAAATCTGCGTTTGATATAATGCTAAATGCAGAAAAAATTTTCAGAAACAAAAGTGAAACGTTGGTAGAAAATGAGATGACTCTAAAGACTTTGATGTTTTTTTTTTATAAATGACATAAATAATAAAGTGTTACATCTAATTAGTAGACATCGGATTTTTAGGCACTAAATATTGCAGTTTTAGGCGCCTAAAATAAGCTCAAAATTTGTAAAATTAGGCTCTATTTTAATGAAAATAGGCAGTTTAGGGACATCAAGGTATCATACTTATTTCTTTCACTGAAATTTTTAATTACACACTAAAATACGCACAAAAAAGTATGTTTAAACATTAAAAAAGAATACTATATTATATTTATAAACAGAGCTGCACAAATTTAATATATTGAAACTAATGAAATAATGATTATTGATATCAAGATTACTCGTTTTAAGTTATTGAAATTCAGTTCCATGCTCAGACTTCATTATAATTATCTGCACAGTACACCACCAGAATTTTTTCTAAATTCTCCACAGTTAACCTTTGCCTTTTGTCACTGAGAATCATTTTGAAAGCAGAAAAACTTCTTTCAACCGAAACTGATGTGAGAGGCGCAAATTTTAAATTAGGTACAATAGAAACATCAATACTTACTGGAACATTTACACTTTCCCCCGATATCACTCTTGATACTTTTTCCAACAATGAAAATCCTACATTCTTATTTAATACGTTGTCCCACTTATTTTTAACTTTTTTCCCAGTTTCGCCCAAAGCAGAATGTATGTTCACTTGAGCTTCCTTTACTATTGATATTTGGCTACAAAGAGATTGTTTTTCACGTTCTAATTGTTCAATGCTTGCAGGTATGAAAGAAAAGTTTGATGTTATGTAGGCAATATCGTTTTTCACTCGTGAGTCATTCAGACAATCTTTCACTGCTTTCACACACGCTGCACTATCAGTTTCAGGTAATTTATCAATAACTGTGACCACTTCTTTAAAATACTTAGAATAATACACCACTGACTGAATCCAGGTTCCCCATCGTGTAACAACCGGCTGAGGTGGGAGTGGGATATCTGGAAAGTTCTCTCTGAATATTGAAATCCTGGATGGGGCTTTACAAAAACATTTTTTTGTGTTAGAAATAAACGAATTGACAAGAGGAAATTCATTCCGGATTGTTTCAGAAACCCTGTGAAGGCCATGTGCTAGACAGGTTACATGCGTGAGGTTAGGATAAAATGTTATAAGAAGTGGAGCTGCAGCAACCATGTATGAGGCAGCATCAGTACAAAACAACAGAACTCTAGAATCGTCTATATTACCTGAGTATAAAGACTGTAGGCCTTTATTTACAAAATAAGCAATGGCTTGGCTATTCACTTTCGAAAGGTCCTTAACACATACGAGGTGTGGAATCGAAGGTCCATCAGGACTAAGTTTTCCTACTACCATATTTGCTATATACCTATTCATAGGATCTGAGGTTTCATCCACAGAGACCAATATGTAAGAATCACCTATATCCTCCCGAATGGAAGCTAAAGTTTCATTGTATATTCTGTCTAAGTAATTTTTTCTTAGGGCCTACTCAGATGGGATATTTTGTTTGCAGTATTTTTGTAAAAACTGTCTTAAAACCGGATTTTCAATTGCATTCCAGGGAATGTTAGCAGCAACAAACGCTCTGGTTAAATCAGCATAGAAATTGCTGCTGAGATTGGATGAAGTAGGCTGTGTTAGTGAAGTTTGTTGCAGTTGATTTTTCTGCTGAGCTTTAGCCTTATGAACCGCTCCTTGCACATGCTGCTTTAGGTGGCACTTCTTTTCTTGCGAAATCTAAAAATGTAAAGTAAACTGAATTAAAATAAAATCCTAATTGTTGTATTGCCGTATTTCTATCACAAAGTTAGTGGGTTCGAACAATCAAAATTTTAGTGACCTGCAAATACTTTAACTATCGGAATTTAAAAGGTTAAAGTGTAGTGGTCTCAAAAAGAATTATACCTCAGGATAGCTCAGTCAATGTATAAATATTATAGGCCTACTCATTAAAATTAATAGAATTTATATATTTCAACTATTGTTACATACCTGTTTGCTACAAATCTTGCAGAATATTATTTTTCCATCATAAGTGAATTCTGAATATTCTGTTAGCCATTGCCGGATCAATGTAGATTTTGCACTTATACTTTTCGGCATTATCGCGTTAAACTTCACAGGAAAACGTCCTACCGCTCAAAACTTCTCAACACAAATAAGGTGAGGGAAAGAGCAACTGTTAACGAGCATTCAAATGAACCGATTTTATTGAGATTCATTTGGAAAAAAATACAAAGTTCCACTTATTGTTGCATTTCCTGGTAGTGTTAACACTAGGAGGGCCATTATTTTAAATATTTTGTAACGGTTTACCCTACTAATTCGCAGTTTTACGACTTTTCATAAATATTTCAAAAACACTCTTTCTCCAAAAATTGTGATTTTATGACACTCTGAAGGGCAGTGCAGCTAATCGGTTTCAGACCGAAAACAGTCATTTTTATAGTATAGTATATCTCTGAATCGGTAGCAGCACATGTTGTGATTGATGCCTGCTTCAGAACTAAGGTTGGTTCTTTGTCGGCATTTATGCCTCCAAACATGTTAAATTCGGTGAAATCTATTGCGAGTGTCGTGAGATTCAAAACATTTTGTTTCCTTTATCAGTGGTTTCATGGCCGGTGTGAAGCAAACTTTCCACTTTTTAAATGCCTTAAATTTCGCAGTGAATGCATGTACGTATAAATTATAAAAAGTAAGAGTAAAATGCGAAACTTTACAGTGAGTTAGGCATTTTTAGGCGAATATTAACAAATTAGGCTCTAATAACCGTTTTAGGGCATTTTAGGGCACTATAAAACTCTTTGAATACCTTTCAATTTCCATGAAACACAAATATTAATAATTATTTTTACTTTTCTCCTAAAGAAACAAAATAGAAATTTGCCCTAGAATCCGATGTCTGCTGATTAGTCATTTCACTGTGGCAGTGCTGTTAATTAATCCATGTCTCCTATATTCAATGAACCATAATGTATGATGTCGCCTTTAGTGACCTTCGTTCTAGCATTACTGCATACGCTTCTGTGTCGAGCAAGGAGTAATTATGATCGCCGCCGAGAATGCGGTACTCTCCAATATGCATGATGTTAAAAAAATCCAATATTTTAGGAGGTGATAACATGCATCAAAATAAGAAAATAATGTCTATTAAACATGGGTCCTACAACACATTCTTTCTGAGATCTGAACACTTGTTTATAGGAGGTGCTCAATGTGACGTCCATTCATGGCACTGTATTCCTCTGCCCTACAATACAGCGGAATATCAGATAATTATACCGTAGTTGACATTCCTGGCATGGAATAATGATACGTCGCAAAGAACATTGAAAACAAAAGTTTGGTTGCTGTATGAGCGGGATTCAGTAGAGATGGTGTTGTGAATTTTCGCAATCAGCATTTGTGGACTCATGAAAATTCCCATGCAGTTGAAGAAACAAGGCATCAACACAGATTCTCTATCAACGTATGGGCAGGCGTTCTTGGTGATGGATTAATAGGGCCATACGTGCTATCACAGATATTTTCAGGACTTTCTTATTAACGTATTGCCTGCCTTGCTGGAGAATGTCCCATATCAGCAGGACTACAGATGTGGTTCATGCACGATGGCGCACCAGCACATTTTCTCCGCAATGTGCGTGAACACCTGACGTTGACATTTCAGGACCACTGCATTGGTCGGGGAAACCCCACACATTGGCCTGCTCGTTCCCCAAACCTAAATCCCCTAGACTTTTGGTTATGGGGGACACATGAAGAAACCAGTCAATTTCAATGAGTGCGTGATTTCTTACGCCAAAGGGCAGAGGAATACATTGTCATGAATGGACGTCAGATTGAGCACCTTCTATGAAGAAGTGTTTAGATCTCAGAAAGTATGTGTTGTAGAACCCATGTTTATTATACATTATTTACTAGTTTTGATTCATACTAGCACCTCCTAAAATATTGTATACCTTTTTTAACACCTTGTATACACTGACTCTGGAAAAATAAGAACCCGGGATGCCTTTAAAACACTTGCAGAATTTTCAGAATATCATAAAACTACAGAGGTATTTTAGAGGAGTTAGTTTCTTCATAAAGTGCAATATGCTTTTGGAGCTGCATTTCTACACAGTCATTTCGATTTCTTTCCTGTTAATATAGGAAATATTTCTGACGAATATGGAGAATGATTCCGTTAAGATACTTCATGAATGGAGAAGAGATACAGTGGCGAATGGAATCGAAATTCCTTGGCTGATTTCTGCTAGACATTGGTGTGAGACACGTCATGAGAACAGTACAAGAGACAGAGGCAGCAAAGTAGGCTTCACATATTTTTCATGTTATAAGTCCCATATGAGACCACATTTTCATATTTTGTAAGTGCCATATTCACTTTAAAACTATAATTTGTCTTATAATCATGAAAGAATCTAAATTAATTTAAACCCTTCTCCCCAAACATGGGTGGATCATGGAAAAGTTTTGTTGACAGATTCGAACTCAACATATCTAAATCTTTATAGATTATCATAATTTTTTTTCAGTATGGCGAAAAAACTTTATTTTATTTTATTTTTTTTTATTTTTTATTTTCCTTTCCAGAACAGTGTAATTGAGAAAACATAATATTCTGTTCTTTCAAGAAAGCTTTATCTCATTTATGGAGACTGAAAACCCTATTAAATATTTTTCTCCGGCTTGAAACCTAATCTGGCAGTAGAAGGTAAAGTCCGCGTACTCGCAGTCCATATCTTGTGCATAATTATAGCATGCTTGAAACTGTTGATGCCGCAGCGAGTGAGACTTGATTATGGTGACATTTTCCACCACCACAAACTTAACATTGCCAATAGTTGCAGACTTCGCAAACGAGGTTTCCTTATATCAGCTATAGGCTTGAAGAATATGAATTAATTTCAGTAATATTAATCGTAAGATGGTTTGCAGTACACCAGTTGTGAAATTTAAAAGGCAACAGCGCTGAGTTGTTGAATAGACTTTTCTCGAAGAATGTTGAGAACGAAATTTTCCACCTCTCTGTTTGATCTCAAGTACTTGATACTTCTTAGTTAAATAAGATTTAACCAAATCGTCGACTAGACAGCGAATACAACAACATTTTAGATTTTGCAAAATATATAAATTAATATTTTATACTTCTTAATACTTATAAAATTATTTCATTACGTTGAAAAAATGTGGAAGCATATATAGTTAAAGTTGTACACGAACACAATGTTTTGAACATAACATCTTTAGGATATTATAGATAGAATTTAATTTTATAATTATATGCACTAGTCTGTATTATTACATTTTTTAAGATCAGGAACAAATTTACGAATGCAACCGCATAGTAAAATAATTTGAATTTTTATTTGTACAAATCAAACGCTTCATTATGAGAGTACTTATATAATTAGTTTCGATCAAGATATCAGAAAATTATGTGGTGGATATATAGGCCTATGAACTCTGGCTAAAGAAATTTTATGAGTAGGCTATATTATATCAGTGTCTCAAAGACTTTTCCATGGTTCAGTGTATTACAATTTTCTTTCTGCATAGCGTCAAGGATCGTTGTTCCTAGCACATGTGTTCGCCATTGGACTCTATTATCAGATAATTTTATTCAGTTAATGTTATTCTTCTGCCTGAAAGTTCATCTCAATTCTATTTTCGAGTTATGGCGTAATCTTTCACATTTTATCCTGTATTTCTTATTTATTTGTTCTATATCTGCACTTCATTATCATTTGGTTATAATAATATTATCTATGACAAAGGGACCTAACTGCACTAAATATTCCTGCAGTAGGTAGAATTTATCTTTCCTGACATTCTTCCCTCAAGTCGCTTTTTCCTTTTCCAAGATGTTGACTACAAAGTCAAAATGGAAATTTTCGAGGATACGCTGTGTATAGATAAAGACCTCTTTATAGCTTTCTCAGTTTTCTTTAAAGAAGGGAGGGAGAAGGAGAGGAAAGTGAACTGAAATTACTTGGGCTCAGTTCCATGAGAATATTCTCGCTTCTGCAACTGGTGTGACTTCTCTTCGAAAACATTTCCCCATATTACACTTTCTTTCACTTTAGCTTCCTCTTTGCAACTGCACAGCCTTAGTGTCTTAGGCATCACCTATCCATATTGTCTTCAAAAATGCCTTGCATTGTTACCTTGAGTTATTATTATTGTTATCCAAATACTGAAACCCTATTTTACCTTTGGTATATTAGGGTTGTAGTTTGTTACATGTGAAATACATTATGTAGAGATAATACTCAATTTTAAAGAAGCAATAGTAGGCATGAATCATAGTTACAATATAAATACACTAATTAATAGACAGTTAACAATACTAAATACGTTATGCAATAATTACATTCAGTTAAAACAAAATTAAATAAAATTAGAAATTATAATCGAAGGTGTAGAGAGATTGCAAGAATATGACATAAATGTGCAATTTTATACTTAATTTTAAGCAATAGTAAAGAGATAATGCACAAAATTGACTTAGTTAAGGCTGTGGATCTGTGAAATTTCTAACTTCTACATTTTTACACCAATTAATATGAAATTTTACCACATATTTGTTACAATGTGGACATGCAATACACAAATTTTAACTTTGATATTTCAATGAATTTACTTTTAATGAACTTTTATTGTTTTAAAACTGAATAATTATAATCGTTCTAATTTTCAAAATTTAGATACTTTTTCTTTAAATTTATATTTAATTTATCCCTGACAGACGTATGTAAAATATGACAGACGCTTTTCTTATTCTTTCAAGTACTTTTTTTTTTAGAAAAAAAAATATTTACCTTTTTAGTTGTTAATTTTTCAATTTCTAAAACTTATCACGTCCTCAACACGTGGTGATATGAATACTTCAATAGCAGAAGGAAACACGTGTGTCAGCTTTTTTGAACTTCCGTGCAAAATTTCACTGAGATTCGAGAAAAATATATTTATTAGAGCATTTTGAATGTTATTAAATGTTTCAAATTGAAAAATCGAGAGCACCAGTATCAAAGTAGAGCATGTATATGATAAATACTATCGATATCCTTCCATTCTATACAGGTTTACCATACACATTTTTCTCTTACATAATAGCGCGAAATATGAACTGAATGAAAGGTAAAATTAGTTAGAATGACAGCTGAGTGTCGGTTTAAAGGACTGCAGCTCCACGCACGCGCTAGTCCTGAGAAGCTTTAAATTGTTATAGGGCGAAAATAAGTACAAATTTAGAAAACTGAAACATTATTTTAAATTTTATGAGGTCAACACAAAATTTACAATTGTAATAATTGTTTTTCCGTTATTTTCATCGAACCATATCTTTAAAGTTATCATCAAGCTGTTGAAAACATTTCTCACTAAGGGCTCCATTTAAAATCTGAAAACTTCATTAAATAAAATGTTTGTCAATGGAAAAAGAACAAAATAATTCAGTTCTATCACACAAAAGTGATATGAGCTAAATTTAAATACGGGTTTAATCTTAACACTGCGTAAGTATAGTATTTTATGTAAGTATGTAAAATAATAAAATATTTAAATTCTATCACACAAAAGTAATATCAAATAAATTTGAATACGGTTTTATTCTTAACACTGTGTAAGTACAGTAGTTTATGCAATTATGTACATGTGTCTATGTATGTACTGTATATACGTGGTGTGTCTAAAAAGTTCGGTGAATGGTGTCATATCTGAACGGCAACTTGGCGCATGTGCTTGCGCATGCGCATGGTTCTTCAGAGACTTGGGGAAAATCGATACACAGAATGAAATGCATGTGACTGGCAGTGTAAACAGACTGCGACCAATTGAACGTAGTCAGTGTGAGAAGATGTGTCACAGCGCAATGGAGCAACGTGTAAACATCAAGTTCTGCTACAAATTGGGGAAGACTGCAACGGAGACACATGGAATGTTAGTGCAGGTGTACGGGAGGGAAGCCGCGATCAGAAAATGTGTTTACGAATGGTTTAAATGCTTCCGTGAAGGGAAGGAAGCAATTGAGGTTGAGCCACGTTCAGGTCGGCCATCGACAAGCAGAACCCCAGAAATTATCGAGAAAGTGCGACAAATGCTGGCACAAGATCGGCGACTAACTAAGATTGATTGTGGAGAAATTGGACATTAGCAAGGACACGGTGCACACCATCGTCCGCGATGATTTGGGTAAGCGGAAGATCTGCTCCCGATTTGTGCCGCTCAAGCTCACAGACGAGCAGAAAGCAATACGGATGGAAACTTCTGGTGATTTCATTTCCATGTGTGACCAGGATTCATTGCTTTTGAAAACCATCGTCACGGGAGATGAGACCTGGTGCTACCAGTTCGATCCGGAATAAAAACGATAATCGATGTCATGGTGTTCACCGACTTCCCTGCGACCAAAAAAAAAGCCCTCTGCAAAAATCCAAGGTGAAAACACTGTTGATCGCCTTCTTCAACAACAACAACGGCATCATCCACAAGGAATTTGTTCCTGCAGGTCAAACTATTAATGCTTTATTTTACCAGTCCGTTTTGAACCGATTGCTACAGCGTATCCGGCGGGTTTGGCCAGAGTTGCACAGGACTGGAAAATGGATAGTGCTCCATGACAATGCCCCTGCACACTGTGCGATCCGTGTGCGCCAATTCCTGGCTCAGAAGATGGTGACTGTTCTTGAACATCCTCCGTACTCCCCTGATCTGGCCGCCTTCAAGCGGGGAAACAGGAACAAGTCCGCAGGATACAGATCAGGGGAGTACGGAGGGTGTTCAAGAACAGTTACCATCTTCTGAGCCAGGAATTGGAAAAGTTCGGTGAATGCTATCAGAAAACAAACAAAACAAAGATACAAACAAATTTTCTTTATTTCCCTTCAAAATAGTCGCAACCCGCTACAACACACTTTTGACAACGTTCGTACAGCTTCTGGAAACTATCAGCAAAGGCCTCCTGTGGAATCGATCGCAGAACAGCTGTCACATGATATTTGATGGCATTCACGTCCGCAAAACGTTCAACTTTCATGGCCGCCTTCAAGCTTGGAAACAGGAATAAGTCAGCAGGACCCAGATCAGGGGAGTAGGGAAGTTGTTCAAGAACAGTCACCATCTTCTGAGCCAGGAATTGGCGCACACGGATCGCACATTGTGCAGTGGCATTGTCATGGAGCAGTATCCATTTTCCAGTCCTGTGCAACTCTAGCCAAACCCGCCGGATACGCTTTAGCAATCGGTTCAAAACGGACTAGTAAAATGCAGCATTAATGGTTTGACCTGCAGGAACAAATTCCTTGTGGATGACGCCGTTGTTGTTGAAGAAGGCGATCAACAGTATTTTCACCTTGGATTTTTGCAGAGGGCTTTTTGTTGGTCGCGAGGAAGTCGGTGAACACCATGATATCGATTGCCGTTTTGATTCCGGATCGAACTGGTAGCACCAGGTCTCATCTCCCGTGACGATGGTTTTCAGAATCAATGAATCCTGGTCACACATGGAAATGAAATCACCAGAAGTTTCCATCCGTTTTGCTTTCTGATCGTTTGTGAGCTTGTGCTGCACAAATCGGAAGCAGATCTTCCGCTTACCCAAATCATCGCGGACGATGGTGTGCACCGTGTCCTTGCTAATGTCCAATTCCTCCGCAATCAATCTTAAAGTCAGTCGCCGATCTTGTGCCAGCATTTGTCGCAATTTCTCGATAATTTCTGGGGTTCTACTTGTCGATTGCCGACCTGAACGTGCCTCATCCTCAATTGTTTCCTTCCCTTCACGGAAGCGTTTAAACCATTCGTAAACACATTTTCTGATCGCGGCTTCCCTCCCGTACACCTGCACCAACATTCCATGTGTCTCCGTTGCAGTCTTCCCTAATTTGTAGGAGAACTTGATGTTTACACGTTGCTCCATGCGCTATGACACTTCCTCTCACACTGACTACGTTCAATTGGTCGCAGTCTGTTTACACTGCCAGTCACATGCATTGCATTCTGTGTATCGATTTTCCCCAAGTCTCTGAAGAACCATGCGCATGCGCAAGCACATGCGCCAAGTTGCCGTTCAGATATGGCACTATTCACCGAACTTTTTAGACACACCACGTATGTATGTATGTATGTATGTATGTATGTATGTATGTATGTATGTATGTATGTAAATGAGTACCGAAGGTACCCTTAGGTCTTTTCTTACGGATACTTCCAACTTGGCTTGGCTCCTCTTTACGAGGGCTATACCCGGAGCGGATCCTTGCGTTTGTCCATTGTGTGCCCTGTACTGAACATGCGATGATTGTGCAGATCCGACCGTGGCCCAGGTTGCATTCGTGAATTCGATGATGACACGCGGTCAACCCAGCAATAGCCTTGACAGAGCCAGGTCCCATTGTCAGACGAATATGATTTAATGAGGGGAGGTAGAAAGTGTTTTGGTGTAATGATAGAGGAAACGGGAGTATCTGTAACGTCTGCTTTTGCCACCAAAATTTCCATCACGACATGGTCCAGGATCGAACCTGGACCACGTGGGTGGATTACTAACGCTCTAATGCTTGAGCCACAAACGCGGGAGGGAAATGATACTAAGATCCATCTACCTTCCATAGAGACCGGGCACGTGTTCAAGTTTTGAGGTATATTCAGTAATAACCTTGCACAATTACCAGACACTTTTGTAAGTAGTAAATATCTAAAAGGCGAAGCTGTCCGTTACACTATCCAAGAGGCCACGGTGGCGGGATATTATGGTTCCCACTTTACGAGACAATCGGTTTCCAGTACGAGTAGCAGTAGAGGTGTCTGCTACGCGTGCTAGCTTTCTTGCTCCCAAGAGAATAACCTGGTACCTGTGCTCATTTTTGTTACGAAGCTGAGTGAATCCTAGGGCAATACTACGGCCGGAGAGATTAGATCAATGTAAAATATCCATAACGCCATTGGGAATCGAACCCACGGCATTCCAGTTCGTAACATTACATGTTAACCGCGACATTATAGTTTGCATTCTCTAGATATTTAGTGTTTGTAACATTCTAAATCTAAATGTCTTAATACAATAAAAATGGTGTAATAATAATAATAATAATAATAATAATAATAATAATAATAATAATAATAATAATAATAATAATAAATCAACTGAAGCAACTGAACAAAACTTTATTTTCTCCACAAACGATAAAATTGTTGCTAAAGTGCTATAATGTAAACTAGCGATGTCTGTTTATATAATACATTATTATTATTATTATTATTATTATTATTATTATTATCATTATTATTATTATTATTATTATTATTATTATTATTATTACTAGCTAACTCATGCTGAGCAACATTCATTTGCGGAAACATATTAGAAGTTATTTCCATACGAAATCTGCCGTGTGCCTGTTCTTTGATTCTATTTTAACCTTCAATTCATTCAAGACTATTCTCGGGATAGTACGACATTAAGCTGCCCATGACTGAATATACGTTCTGGTAAATCAGCAGTCATCCGTTCAGTGCACCCTCAGGCTAGCGTCTCTTACCCGTGGATAAGACATAGTACTGGCGTGAAACCGTGGCTGCTAGCGAGTATGCTTTCTATCTTTTCCTTCTGCACGACGGAGCATATTACTTTGCACTCGTTAAAATTTACCCAATTCAGCGAGTGCTGACGGTCACTGTGGTAAATAATTGTCTACTTCATGTAATATCTGGCCCTGAGCTTTAGGCCTATTCATCTTATACAAAAGACAAACGTATTGAAAATTGCCTTCTTTTAACGAAAATGGCAAAGAAGAATCTGATCGCGTTACGTCAATACGAGGAAGTAGTGTTCTTTGGCCAACATTTACGCCAGTAATAATGCCCATATCTAAACAATTATCATACATATTCCAAACTAGGCCTATTTGTTCCCGATTAAAATATACGGCACCGAAATTCAGTTCAGTGAATCAGTAAAGATTCTAGGTATTTATATGGATAAAAGTTTAAATTGGAACGTTCAAGTTGCAGAAACCTCCAAAAAAGTATTCTCATTAATCCACTCGTTTAGGCGATTGAAGAATTTTCTAACCTTTTCCATGAAAAAAATGTTAGTGCAAACACTCGTGATGCCCCACTTCGATTACTGTGATATTCTGCTTACTGACCTAAGCGTTACTTCTGCGCAGAGACTACAACGTGTTCATAATACGTGCGTCCGTTTCGACTGCAATATTTGCAGGGCTGATCACGTAACACCATCCCTCGAAATGTTGTCCTGGCTGCGTCTAGAAGATCGTAGGAAAATCCACTGTCTTTCCCTTCTCTGTCACATATTACATTTCTCCACTCCTGTCTATCTTGCGTCTCGTTTTCAAAATTTATCCAACCATCATAACCTAGACACACGATCACAACACTCCTCAATATTATCCATTCCCTCCCACCGAACATCCTCATATTCATCTTCTTTCACTGTGGCTGTTCCTCGGCTTTGGTAATGGCAGGGACTGTCAGACATCAAACCAATTTAAGAATAGGCTAACGAAATATTTTTCCAACAATTCTTGTTAACTATAATAGCTGTTTCAGGTTTCTCAATGTTTAATGGCTTTATATATATATATATATATATATATATATATATATATATATATATATATATATATATATATATATATCACAGATAAATATCTAAATTATCTCATTATTTCTCTTGTTTGTTTTGTAATTATATTCTTTATTCTGTATATTCTTTATATTCTTTATTCTTTATAATGTACTTATACTTCTCAGACAAATAAAAAAAAATATTATTATTATTATTATTATTATTATTATTATTATTATTATTATTATTATTATTATTATTATTACTATTACTATTACTTACCAATGTTTATTATTGTCACACTAATATTACTTATCCAACTTTCATTATTTACTTTCATGTTGTTTTATGGTCTAGATATTAATGTAACAACTATGTAAGCAATTGTATTCAATTATAATTAGAGTCTGACTGGGCGGAATAGAAGGCCTACTGGCCTTAGCTCTGCCAGATTAAATAATTAAATTATTATTATTATTATTATTATTATTATTATTATTATTATTATTATTATTATTATTATCAGGCCACGGATGTTCGGTACGTCTGTGTTCTCCGCGCGACTACGGCTTCAGATAGGACGGGGGGTTTGTGGTGGTAGTTTGCTTTGCAAGTGCACAGTGACAGTCACAACTAATAACAAAGTGGGCACATACAAGTACAGCATACGGACGAGGTAACCGAGTCATGGCGAAGCCAATTACAATTAAAGAAGTGCAGGTAAGCGGACGTTTTGAGAACTCACAGCATACGTGTTATTAGAAGTGGTGTTATAAAAGTTTAACAATACTGCTTTGAATTGTAGGTGAATTGTTTCGTGGAGGAATTTGGAGGAGGTGAAAGATTTTCTTCGAATGGAGAATTTATAATTTGTAGATTGTGCCGCACACAAACTAGAGGCTGGAAACGAGCATTCATTGAAAGACATTGCAACACAAAAAAACATAAGGCAAGTGTAGCTTTATTGGAGCTGGAAGTAAACAAAGTTCCATCTACTTCTCTCTCAAGTCGGAAGTCTACATTTTTTCGGGACGTCTGTGAGATGATGGTGGGGGCCAACATTCCATTCCATAAAGTAGAGAATGTTTTTTTAAGAACTTCATAGAAAAATATACAGAAAATCAACTTCCTTCCGAATCAACTCTTCGCAAAAACTATCTGCCAGATTGTTATGCAGATGCTTTAAATCAAATAAGGAAAGCGGTAGGAAATAATAAGATTTGGGTTTCTGTGGACGAAACGACTGATGAAACAGGGCGATTTGTAGCACATGTCGTTGCCGGAACATTGAGTCTTGATGGACCTGGTGAAAAGTTTTTGTTAACCGCAGAGGTACTTGATAAAGTGAATCATGCATCCATTGTAACACTATTTGAAAACTCAATGTCTCTTTTATGGCCAGACGGAGTTAAACGTGAAAATATCCTCCTGCTAGTCACCGATGGCGCTGCTTACATGATGAAAGCAGGGAGACAAATAAATTTAAGCTACCCTAACATCTGTCACATGACTTGTCTTGCTCATTGACTTCACAGAGTAGCCGAGACTGTGAGGAGTTCCTATCCAGATGTGGACCGGTTCATATCAAATATGAAAAAAATATTTTTAAAGGCACCTACTAGGTTACAAGTATTTAAAAATATAGCGCCAGAAATTCCCTTACCTCCAAAGCCAATCATAACACGTTGGGGTACTTGGTTGGATGCAAGCTACTATGCAAAATACTACGAAAAAATAGTAGACGTGTTAGCAGTGCTCAGTAGTGAGGATTGTTCTTCAGTTGCCATAGCTAAAGAGTTAGTGTCGGAACAGCTAAGAGACCACATTGTGTATATTGAACAGAAGTTCAAGGATTTGTCAAAATATATTAAGCTGTTGGAAACAAGTGCCATGGAAATATCTAAGTCTCTTAAAGTAGTACAAGACTCGTCCACAGCCCTAGATCAAGTCAGAGAGGGGCCCGCCCAAGCAGTGACACAAAAACTGAAAACAATTATTGACAAAAATGTTGGATATTCTGATCTTTGCCAAATACGTGATCAGCTAGCAAGTACTGAAAATCAAACACATAACAGTGACAGTGAATACATTCAGTATTTTAAGTTTGCACCCGTCACGTCTTATGACGTGGAAAGAAGTTTTTCGCGCTTAAAATCGGTTCTGACTGACAATCGAAAAAGTTTTCGATTCGAAAACCTTCGAATGTACATAGTCATACACTGTAATAAAATGTACAGAGCACACCATTAAATTCAATGTATTTCCCAAGGTTATTAATAAAATATATGTTGTTCTGGACTGAAGTCACTTTTCAAGCGGATCTGACAGTACCCCCTTTACGGAAGCGGGGTTGGAATGAGTTTATGTTTACATTGAAGTCGGTTACTTACGTACGTGCAGCAACACAAGTCTCCAAGTTCCGGGCTTTGATTATTATTATTATTATTATTATTATTATTATTATTATTATTGTTACTATTATTATTATTATTATTATTATTATTATTATTATTATTATTATTATTATTAAGTCGGGTGCCATTCAACAGCCCTTGCGAAACATTACGGTTTCTCAATAACATCAACATAGAACCTTCTTTGAATAATATGAAGCGGCAATCCACTCATATCTAAGCTATCTAGGAAGTAAGTTAGAAACTGCAAATGTTCGCTGACATCTTCAGTAATTAAATTATTTACACTGATATAATTCCTCGATGCTCTTGGAATAAGATATAAAACTATGACATTGATTTCGTTACAATGTTCGCTTTTAGTGCTTTATTACCTATTTCAAAACATGACATATCTTTCAATGTGGCTATCTCATTTCAGTATATTTTAATTAAATTACGAGGCGCATCCAGAAAGTAAGTTTCCCTATTTTTTTAAAAAGAACACACACTTTTAGGAAAACATTTATTGGCAACAGGTACAGCAATGTTTCAGCTATTTTTCAACATAGCCACCATCAGAACTGAGACACTTGTCGTATCGTGGGATCAACTTTTGTATCCCTCTGTCGTACAACTCTGGCCTGTGAATGGAACCAGCGTGTGACAGACGTCTTCAGCTCTTAGTCGTTGCCAAAACGCTCACCGGAGGACAGGAATTTCTTGAGGTGCAAGAAAGCGTGAAAATCGCTGGGAGCAAGATCAGGACTGTAGGGTGGGTGATCAAACAACTCCCAGCCAAATTCCGTCAAAACAGCTGCTGTGCGCCGAGCCGTATGTGGACGAGCATTGTCACTGAGGAGCACAACACCTGCAGTAAGCATTCCACGCCTCTTGTTTTGAATGGCACGTTTCAATTTTCGCAGTGTTTCACAGTAACGGTCAGCGTTCACTGTTTAACCTCTCGGAAGGAAATCAATGGGCAGAATGCCCTTCCTGTCCTAGTACACCGTGCACATCACTTTCCGTATCGACAGCGTCTGTTTGAATTTCGTCCTGACCGGAGATCCACTATGCCGCCAATGCATTGACTGCTGCTTGTTTTCCGGGGTGAAGTGTGAAATCCAAGTCTCATCGCCCGTGACGATCCTGTCGAGGAACTCGTCGCCGTCATCGTGATACCGTTGCAGAAATACCAATGCTGCTCCTAAACTTTGCATTTTGTGTTCGGGTGTCAGGTTTTTCGGCACCCACCTGGCACACACTTTTTTTAACAACAGGTGCTTAGTGACAATCTCATGCAACAAGGATCGCGATATCTGCGGAAAATGGCTGCTCAGCTCCGTAATCGTGAAGCGACGGTTCTCCATGATGCACTACCGCACCAGCTCAACACGATCATCATTGATGAGGGACGGTCGCCCACTGCGCTCTTCATCATGGACACTTTGACGACCTTCGGAAAACTGCCTACACCAGCGACGCACCATCTGCTTACTCTTGATGTTCGGCCCATAGACCTGACAGAGCTGCCGATGAATTTCAATTGGCGCAATGCTTTGTGCAGTAAAGAACTTTATCACCGACCGAACCTCGCAGGCGGCGGGAGAAGGAATAAGAGCTTCCATTTCGGACCACTGCTGCCACTCTATTGGCACCAGGTGGGACCTGTCCGGCTGGAATATGATTGATATGTCATAGATCTGTTACGCATGCGCAATTGACACGGCTAATTACGTTTACTTTCAAGGGGAAAATAGGGAAACTTACTTTCTGGTTGCGGCTCGTACTTCCAGAATTAATTATGTAATTATGGAGGGTGGTAAATCAACCAAGTCTGATGTTATGTGATCAGCATGGGGCTATTCGCCATTACTAATTTGTAGTAAGAAGTTGGTAAAGTCACATTCCTTTGGTTTCGCTCGCATATTTTTACTAAATTTAAATATTGACCGAAAAGAGGAAACAGTATGGAATATTTAACAATGGTTGCTCTCGACCCCTGAGGCACAACAGGCAATACCTGCCTGAAATCGCCTCCCAAAAGTGTAATTTTTTCGCCGAATGGCACATTATTATTCATTATATTCTTGAGAAGACGATTTATACACATTAAGGCATGCATATTAGCTTTACTGAAGGAATAGAAGAAGCCTCTTTGATAATAACTTTTACACCTGAAAAAAAAACCTTCATGTAAATTTAGAGGTAATTTGAATCAACTTTGTACAGTACGATCTTGAGGTAGTAACATGTGCGATACAGGTTCATGCAACAGAAATTACATTTAGCCCCAAATTTATGCAATTGTGAATTAAACATTGGTAAACACAGGTTTTTCCAGTGCCACCTGAGCCATCAATAAGATAATATGCTGTACTGATAATTCCGTCATTTTGTGTATCAAGTCGATCATTTTAGTAATTGTAGCACATTGTTTATTTGCTTGGCCTATCATCCGTCTTAACAGATCCTCATTAATTTATGGAGAATTTACTGGCACATCTGGCTAAGGTAAGACATCAGAAATGGTTGGCAAATCGAGAGGTGGTATAGAAAGGCCGTGCAATTTTAATGTGTTAGAAATGTCTGTAAGAGCGAACTGATACGCAAATTTACGGTAGGTAAGTGATAACGAATATAAGCTTTTAATAAAGGCAGCTACAAAAATTATTGTCCCACAACGGTCTTACATTACAAGGGACTTGAAACGCACATATAGGCAATAGAAAATATTTGTTCTCGTTTCAATTCTCGCTCTTTACTGCAAGTCGCATGTTTCTCATGCCGCCACGGTGATCTAGTGGTTAGAGCGCTGGACTTATAATCCTGTGGACCCAGGTTCGATCCTTCACGTACTCCTGATTTATACATTTTATTGGGCAAGCCCATGATCCAGGTAACACAGGGGAAACTTCGATAGCTGCGGTTCCCCTGTGGCATTCCAACAAATCTTCATCATCTCATTTAATCACGCATGTAGCATAGGCCAGCCTCCTATGTCGCAACCAGGACAACTCTGTCTGAAATTGGTCTACATAACTGACTTCGTATGGGTGACTGACGAAAGTTAAGTACCCGCCATTAGATAAAAAAAAACATAATTCTCATTTAGGATAAGCCTATCTCAATTATTCTTCAAAGTCGCATGTCGTTGTTTAAACATTTCTTGTCTAACTTTCTCGTTTTTCTACCAAGACCTATCTTAGTTATCGCTACAGGACTGTCGCGAATCTAATTTCACTGTCTGTCTGTCTGTCTGTCTGTCTGTCTGTCTGTCTGTCTGTCTGTCCGTCTGTCCGTCTATGTATTTGTTTGTTTGTTTGTTTGTTTATTTATTTACTTATTTACACTCGTTTAACTTAATTGTATGTAAAATAACAAAGTTGCAGAAAATCCCACTTAGTTTCAAAAGAATTCTCTGTGTTTATACAGTCACACCAGCGTATAGATAATTATACACTATGGACACTTAGTGCCGGTACCTTTGATGTAGCAGGACTGATTTCAATGACCTTCAAACCAGCTTAAGCGTGAGATTCTGCTTTCTCCCTAGTGTTGGCGCAGACATTATACCAGTTAGCAGTCGTCACGGCGGAAATATAGCAGACATATTGTTTTCTTTTATGTAGCAGTTTTAAGATGTTATTAAAAATATGCATGTATTTAAATTGGCACGTGACCCAAAAACGATAATAGCTTTTACGGACATGAACATAGTTGTGTTTTAGATGAGGAGAGGAGTTTTATATAGTTTGAAATCGTGAATTTTTCCAATTCGGTACTGTTGGTCTGAAATGTCTGTTTAGGCGTAGGATCACCCAATCGTTAGTTTATTAATTTCTTCGAAATGATTACTTACCTTTATGAGGTTCGAAGTATCGAGAATGCTGAAGTGATTGCTATACCAAAAAAAGGAATGTTCAAATAGGAACTTCAATAATACTGGTTGTATTTTAGAACAGAGATATTTATTTTATGACTACAGATGTTAGGCCTAAAATATTTAGGTTTCTCAGTCACATGTTTCATATCTTCATAGCTACAGATTGTAGACCTACAGTACGCTGACAGTAGGTACATACATAGGCCTACACATTATACAGTTTTGTAATGTATTATATTGGATATTTTGCGGGTGCATCGTGTGCAGTCAGTTCACTGATGACATCTTGAATGTAGAACAAGTCATCCTACTGTATAATAACTAACATAAAGTGCCGGTATCGAATACTTACCAGTACTTCACTGCATAAGAGTTAAAGTACATGTAGGTATCTAGAAAAATAAAGAGTACACACATAATGTAGGCTACATATATAAATGCATACAAAGAAGAATACAATGTAATACACAGAATATACATATCATAACCTATAAATGAACCTTAAAGAAATACAATGCAATACAATACAATGAATATAAATATCAGATAAGTGAAATGAACCCTAAGCAAATGCAATATAATACGTAGAATACAGTAATATACGTACATATTACTTAAATGCACTCTAAGAAAATACAATATAATGCATAGAATATACACGTAATATGTTTATTATATAAATGCATACATACCTACAAATCACACACACAAAATATAGCCTAAGTAAATAAAAAAACACACCAAATTGATGTCAATAATTTGTCTAAATTTTTTACATATCCAGTTGAGAGTTGAATTTCCAAACTACACAATTAATATTTCAATACATTCAGGATTTATTATAAATACCCTTTTGAAAACAAGGCAATAAGTTTGTTATGTATATTTCACTGTAAGCCTATAATTTAATTGATAGGTTATAGATATCCCACATATTTTACATGCTTTAATATATCAACATACCTGAGATGGTAGACATACACTTTATAAATTATAAGTTGATGTAATGACATCAATATAAATTAATTTCCGTTGTACTACTGGTGAATTAACTTTATTGATGATTCCATATAATTATTTTCCTGTGTGTTCTTTGTCCCTCTCTGCAGACTGTGTTGAAGTTGCTGTTGATGTCCTTGATGGTGTAGAAAAGTCTCATTCGACTGTACAGCTTTATAAAGAAGTTACATGGGAAGTTCGAGCAAGGATGGATGAATACTGATTTTTTGTAATGTGTTATGAGATTGTCAATAACATTGTCGTTTAGAATTACTTTTTTGAAATGTTCTTTGAAAATCTGTCCCAGTTCGCATACATGGAATAATAAGTTATTTTGTGCCATACACAAGCCACCGTATGTAGTGTTGCTTTGTGTCTCATAAGCCTTGAAATGTGAAAGCAGACTTGTTTCATGAAGTTGGTGATGTTCGTATGCAAAGTTTTTGCATATGTCACAACTATATAAATTAAGATACTTTTTAATTAGATAACCACAAATATATCTTATTGAGTTTCTTTCAACATCTTGACATCTATAGTCACAGTCTTGGGATGACAATGCTATGTGAGAACAGGATTCTTGATAGAATTATTTTCTGGCAGAGTTTGCAGCAGAGATTTGTTACTGAAAACCTGTAACTGCAAGAATACCTGGCCAAAATCATCTCTACAATTCTCATTACCTGAATACAGAAACTTCAGTGTGAACAGCTTCTTAAAAGCTCGCTGAAACTGAATTGGTGTTGGATTTATAAAACATCCAATTTGTCTCCTTACTGTTCCAAAGAAATTCTCCAGGGCATTTTGATTAATTCTTCATGTATGCAGGAATTTGAAATTTTCTTTGTGTAGCACATCAACTAGCAATTTAAATAAGCCAGCACTGAACTGACTTAATTTTTTGTTGTTGCATCATTGCCGTCTCTATTTATAATCTTAACATTTCTCAAGTACATTGTGATGGTGTTCAGAAAATCAATTTGATAACCTTCAGCTTTGAATGGTTATTTGAACTTTTTAGTTGAGGTCACTGTATTGGAACTGAATATATCAAACAGTTTGTCAAATTCTTCAATGAATCTTTGCGTTTCAGTAGCCTCTGCATTTGTGTCCAAAACAAACTGGTACTCCTATTGCATTTGCTACACATGAACTGATAGTTTGAGTTGCCAGAGAAACTTTCATTTTTAATCTGTTGATGGGGTATACATGAGAAGAAGTTAATCTATGTGCCAATCTGCATGAGAGAGTTTTGTCAATGTTGCACCTATCTTCAAAATGCTTCTATGAGGCAACATTTCCTTCATACTCAAAGTTATTGGTGTAAAGAACATTTCTGATTGCTTTAGTTAAGTGAGGTGGATCGAATATGTAAAATATTTTCTCATTATCAACTGTAAAATGAGGTTTTTTTTCAGAAATGTTTCGACAATTTTATGTTGCTAGGACCCATATCACTCACAATTAGGCGAGGTTTCGATCCAATTTCCTTCAGTTTCCTTAAGGCAGTGAAAATAATGTCTTCTTGATATGCAGCTGAGCAACAATTATTCAGAAAAAAATATGCCAATGGTTGTTTCCAATTATTGTGTATTCCTTTCAGAAGCAAGATTAATATATTCAAGGCGGGCTCAAATGTTTTTTCATTACTTAAATCACAAAACCCCACAATCATATCCTTTGAAATGTTATAATATAATATTGTGTGTGTGTCTTAATACTAATTTCGTCGAAACAAAGAACACAGTTCTTGTCATTATCATCTAATATTTCAACTTTTAGTTTTAGAATATCAAAAATGACATTATTAAACCCACATTTGATTTGAATATTTTCTGTTAGTCTAGATCATATTCTCCTACTGGGAAATAGGCAAACACTTTCTAGGAACCTGTAACATTTTTGACTATGGAAACGTAATTTTAGACAAATTTTTGACTATGGAAACGTAATTTTAGACAAAGTATTTGAATTCATTTTTGTATCTTTTACCTTGATCTTTATATTTTAATAAATAATACTATTGTTTAATGAAATGTTCAATTGATATGGAAAATGTTTGCCTATAATTTTTTTTCTAGATCCTCATTAGTTATATTCCCAATGGAATCTTTATTTTTTTCTTGTTCAATTTTCAATTTACTCTTCAAAACATGATTTTTTTTTCGGAGTTTTCGCACCTTCTCACGAAGCCCTTCTTTTCTAGGTGTTTCTGATGACAATATAGTATCAGTTTGAATGATACCAATTTTTGTATCCTGTTTTGGCGTGTGGGGAGTTAATGGTGATTTCACAATTATTGTATGATCTTCCACCGAAAATAGCATCAATAAATTTACAGTTTTACTCAAACACTCACAAAAATCACTCTAGGCTATGTAGCCTTTGGACTTTATGTCCTTTCTCTTATTGAAATCATGTAAATTGTATAATCTTTTATTTAATGATAATAATGATAATGATAATAAAAGATTAGAAGCTTTTAAACAGCACTGGTAGTGGCATGTAAATAACTTACTAAGAATGGAATCTTCTTTCTGCTTAGAACAACTGCCAGTATAAAGATTCAGGGGTTCTGAGTATGACTGGATTTTATCAAGAAATAAGGAGGGTGTAGCATAATGATGGAGTCTCTTCTTCCTTAGGCCTGAGAATATTTTGTCTTAAAAATGTAGGCTACAGAGTCTATCGTAGGAATTGTACAAGGACTCTCCACAGCTCATTTTACATTCAAATAGAGGCAGTTGTCCACAGGCAGTTGCCCATTCTTTACATCTATAAATAAAACGACTTATAATAACGTTTTTGTGATATCAGTTTTGTATCATTGTAAACGAAAATTAGATATTGCCTTTCCATTGTGCGAGTGTTTAGGCCTATAGATACTTACATTCCAATATCCCTAGGAGTCGACCTGGTTGGTGAGTTGGTATAGCGCTGGCCTTCTATGCCCAAGGCTGCGGGTTCGATCCCGGGCCAGGTCGATGGCATTTAAGTGTGCTTAAATGCGACAGGCTCATGTCAGTAGATTTACTGGCATGTAAAAGAACTCCTGCGGGACAAAATTCCGGCACATCCAGCGACGCTGATATAACCTCTGCAGTTGCGAGCGTCGTTAAATAAAACATAACATTTTTTCAACAATATCCCTAGGAAATCTGAATAAATGGATGTCCTCTTGTATAAGACCATACCTTGAAGGGCAGTGGTTTAAAGCACATTCATTGCTTCCGGCCATTTTTTTCCTTTCTTAAATTGCACAGGAAAAAATTACAGAGGTTGAACGTACGTACATGTGCATTGCGATATCTACAGAGGTTGAACGTACGTACATGTGCATTGCGATATCTAAATTAAAATATTCCACTACTCTCTGATGTCGGTGTTCCTATATTTTGAAACATAAATTCCTGTACCAGGGGGGGCCTATTTCATAAAACTGGACAATTGTAAATATGTAATTCTGACAAATAACAAATGACGGATATAGAAATTTCAAATTTCTGTTTCATAAAACATTCCGCCTGTCAGGAAAAATCGTGACAAGTTGTAGAAATTTGATGACAATTTCAAGTTTTACTATAACAGGCAACATTTTTACAATTTGCTGTCGATCTTATATGTTTACACATACGTCAACCGTCACTGTCAAATTTATGAAGTCCTGTTGACAATTCACAAATTGTATTTTGTCAAAGCAGGTAAGAATTGTCAGAAAATAAATGCTACAATATTCTGACATTTGTGGAATTGTCGTGATTGTAGGTCTTCTCAGTTTTATGAAAGAGGGCTCTGACAGATTTCTCGTATTAACCAAAATTCTTGCATGTCTATTTAAAAACACTACTGTATTCATGATTAACATAATTCTCTACATCAGTGGTTCCCAAAGTACGGAGTCGCGAGATGATTACAAAGTAAAACAAAGATGCTTTATTAACAAACATTTATTTTGAATTTAGAAACAAACATGTATGTATATATGTATGTATTTATTCACACTGCAATGGGTATATACCCGGTGGCAGTGGTAACTAATTACACTCAATAATGACAATAATAAACTTATTAATTAAAAATATAATTAATAATACTAATAATTAATACTAACAATAATAATAATAATAATAATAACAACAACAACAACAGGGAATATACTAAATTAAATGAAACGATCACTTAAAATAACATTTGAAATAAATCTAATTTGTATCTTAAAACTAAGATCGAACTAAAAGCCAATGTAAAGAAGGATGAATATAAAAATATAAAAAAATGTTTCAATAGTTATTTTTTCCTCTCTCTCTCTCTCTCGCTCTCTCTCTCTCTTTCTCTCTCTCTCGTACGGAGGAGGGACCCGAAGGCTTACACTGCAAACTGAGGCTTATCGTGCTTACCACTCCTATTCTGTGAATGATGGGGTAAACCAAAGGCCGCGCTCTTGTACAAGTACAGCACGCCACACTGTGAACTTAACCTGGACTATTGTATGGATGATGATGGTATGTGAATTAATGATGGCGAAATGAGTCCGAGGTCCAACGCCGAAAATTACCCAGCAGTTTTGCTTCAATAGTTTGAGCGAAAACCAGGAAAAAACCATTAGGCCTACTCCAAAGCGGTGAACTTCATAAGTTATAAAATAAAAATAATTAATATGATAAGTGTGTGTGTTTTTTCAGAAAGTAGGTTGTCCTTTCAGATCTGGATGGCAGTCATAGACGAGAAATTTATTTTGCATAAATACGACGTTGCAAATGTTACACATACACAGTTTAAGGGATTCTTTTTCAAGATTGACGTAATATTTTTATATAAAATTGATCTATGCTCTGCGAAAAAAATCTAGTACGGTATAATAAAAAAAAATAGCACTTAGTAAAAACAAATTTGTGAGCACTCTAATTACAAACTAGGCTCAGAAAATGGCTCTGATCTTACTACTTTTAATACTTTTAATGAAAAACGCAAAAAAGTGTTTGAACAAATCCTAAAATTGTGTGTAACGTTTATACAGGAATTATGGTAATGAAATTATGATAAATGAATTACAATTTATCCTTCAATTTTGTCTATTATTGCAGGTCGAATATAGAAACACGTCAAAAAGGATTAGATATTATAACTTCTGTATATTTTGCGTAAGAGGAGATGTTTCGTTCGTACATCGCACAAATTACAAGAAATCTCGTATACGTAGTGTTTACGAAAATTCTCATACTTATGCTAAACGCTGGCAGATCCTAGGATCCCTCGATAATTGGATGTAAGAATTGAGACAATGAGCATATTTCTTCTGATTGGTTGGATCCAGCTATGACACTCATTAACATACAATTATTACATCTAGCTACATTATGTACTCAAAATAAATTGTACCGATGAAATAATAAATCCGTGATTATCTGTAACGTCTGGACTCTGGAGTGCCTTTATAATGAGAGTTGAGACGTTGACCCCATCAACAATTAAAATATGTAATGATTTAATAGCGCTGAAAATGGAAAAACAAATCTCCTGCCACAAGTAAAACCATACGCCTATACATTGTATATGAATATTAAACGAATGTGCTACATAATTTTTCATTTATTATATTATTTTATAATATAATTTATTATATATAAAACTTAAAAATTATTGTTACAGCTAGTTTATCACTGAGGAAAAAGGAAAAGCAGTTAATTTGTATTTACTAGAAGCAAAGCCGTTGTAAGTACTTAATGGATTATGCAACAAGGTAGGCGATGTTTTGATACTGTATCTCAACCATAGACAAATAAATCAACGAGTTGGTCTCTTATATTCGATTATTATCGAGGGACTAGCAGATGTTCGATTACACTGACCCCTAGCCCTTGAAAGTAGAATTAAACGCCGATGGAGCAATGGAGCAGAATAGGAAAATTCGCTCAGTGCCCATTCTTTATTATCCCTATTCGCTGGTCACACCAAACACAAAATTTAAAAAAATGACACATTTCCTTCTTTGTTAATTTTATCACTCGGTACCTTCTATAGTCTTGTAGGTTATGTTAATTTCCAAAGCCTTCTCCACAACAATACATTAAAACAAAAGACAACCTTTTAATTCAGCTCTGTTAGTTTTTACATTAAAATAATTGGCGGAATTTCTAAGTTATAAATTACCTTCGCGACTCCCCCATTTCCTCTACCATAGGACTAGGAGGGAATCACTGTTGTACTTTCCTTGTTGCTTCTGTAGAACTAATGTTATCCTACAACAGTCTTTCCTTAAACTTCACCATAGTTTCTTATCATCATCCCACCCACAAGCTACAACCATCTTCCCCGTCACTCCTGTTTCCTCTCCCCACCTCGACTACACGTCGGAGAGGAATAACCATGGAGACCAGCATACGACAATCTTTAACCGTTAATTATCTTAAATATTTTCAGAATTACATAAATGTGAAGGGCTAGCAGGACCGAAGATGTTGAGTGAGAATAAATCATATCAAATCAAATTTTTAAATTAGACTTTCCGGACTGTAGTACTTTCGTAATGACTTATTCATTACATTTATTTTAGACACGATTTGGATCATAAGTGCAAGATTAAGATCAATGTACTCGTGCGTAGATTGTTATTACAAATTTACTCATAATTGACTGCAATATTATCTTCTTACGATACTTGAGGCTAGACTTAGAAGAGTCACAGTACGTACAGTTACCCTGAAAAAGAATGAGACGATTCTTGGTCGTCGGAAGTTAAAGTTCTACAGCGCGGTTCACTCGATATCGACGTAGGGATACATAACATGACAGATAGTACAAGAATTGTTACAAGGACCACAACAAGGACAAGGACCAGAATAAGGATCACGAAGAAGACTGCCATTTAAGGCCAGGATTTCACAACATAGCTCGAGTCACAAAATATCATTGCTTCACTGTACCGAATGGCAAATGCCTGCTAAGGGATCTACATTCTGGACTGCTGCTATCACTGTCTTGTCTCGGTAGCTCATATAGTAGCGTGCCGGTTCCATTGTATAACCGAAACGTCTCGTGTTCGATCCCAGGTAAAACTTTTTTTTTATTGAGGTGTAATTAATTTGTTCAGAGTTCCTCGACTGTCTAATTTGTCGAAAATTATGGAATAATTTATGCCCAATTTCTGGGTCTTACAAGTGGGCTGAACCTCGTCAAAAAAAATAAATCTTACTTGGAAGTTAAAAGTATTCTTCCTCAAACAAAAATCATAAGAAACAAAAAGAGACCTGTTAACTTAAAATCTTGTCCACATGCCATCAGCTTCTATTACAGCTCTAAGTCGATCAGGCATAGATGTCACGAGATTGTGGAATAAGTTCTGATCCCCGGCGAGATCTTCCCGGGTGTCAACAACTTGATCCCACAATTCGTCTCGATTTCGAGGGCGTCGGTGGGCATAGGTGGCTATCCTTCTCTTTTTCAATTGCGCCCATAAATTTTTGATGACATTCAAATCAGGTGACTTCGGAGGCCAATTAATGATTTCGATCTCGGGTCTCCTTTGAAACCATCTTTGAATGCTTGCAGCATAGTGCACGGGATGGTTATCCTGCTGGAACAGCAATGTTCCTTCGAGAAAACGTTCTCGGGCGGAGGGAAGGAATATATTTTCCAGAATTTGCTCGTAAGTTTCCGCATTAAATCGGCCATCGATGCGTTCTATAACGCCAGGTCCATCGTAAGACATCCACCCCCAACACGATATGCTAAAGCGCCCCGATCTTTCACGTCGGTGCACATAGCGCTGATCATGTCGGAGACCATCCTCACGATAGACACGGACAGGACCTTCGTAATCACTCCAGATGGTTGTTTCGTCGGAGAAAATTATATTTCTCCAATCGAAATCCACTCGATTGGTAGCGAAGGCAAGACGGTCGACAGCTTGTGCTTCCCCCAATATTTCCATTTGCGCAGCCCTCCGGCTCCTAATACCGCGGTTCCTCAACCTGCTGATCACAGTCTGTGAAGACCCGGGAAAGTTAGATGCTGCTCTTATTTCGTTAGCAGTCAGAAAGGGGTCCTGTCGAACTGTGTCGAATAAAAGAGCATCCTCGTCCAATGAAGAAATCTGCGGACGCCCAGGGATAGGGCGATTTTCGACCTCCCCTAAATTTTGGTAACGATGAACCCATCTCGCGGCTGTACTTCCAGGAACACCGACCAAACGGCCAGCAGATCTAGCCCCATATCCAGCCTCAACTAGAGCTATAACTCGCTGTCTCATGTCACGTCGGTTCGCCATTACGATGAGAAATGAGAGATGACGATAATACTTTAGTGTAGACAATGACTATTTAACATGATATAGAATTATTGAAATAAGAGGCATCTTGCATAGTTGCAAGAGTTAATAAATCAACCCTAAATTAAATATCTAAATAACAGGATATAACAGGAAGTCCAATTGTTACGAAACTAATCAAATTAAATCTAATTACATTAAATAAACAAACCCCAAGTTATGACACCACGTTGCTACAGCTAAATTGTATGTTATTAACATAAGCATTGAATAGGTCCGTGGTTGTGCGTTGGACGACAAAACCAAACATCGAAAGTTCGAATCTTGCCGAGGAATGTAACTTCTTGCTTTTTATAATGTAAATCAGACTTATAACTACAATCATTCATATTTCTTACATTATTTATTAATATTTATAGCCAACATTGAATTTGTAAAGAAAAGACTTTAGAAATCTCATATGGAATTTGTGATCTGTAGTGACATAAACATAGATTATCTCTCGGAGCTTTTCCGTAAAAGTAAATTAAATTCACTCCTTGAAACTGGAAACTTTATTCGTAGGGTCATTTTCCCATAGCATACAAGCTGAAGTAACACAGCCATTGATAAACGTTTTGTACACAGAATTAGACTGAATTCCTATTCGACAGAACCTATAATCAATGGCTTGTCTGACCATGATAAACAAATCCTATGTGTTTCAAATGTCACTGAACAATTTCAAAATATTAATTTAAAAACTAAGAAAGGATCGTAATTGCTGTATCTAGTGATTATTTACATTTATGTCTACAAAATGAATCTTGGAAAAACATATATGATACTAGTACTACTGACATTAAGAGTAAATATATTGAATTTTTCACTTAATTTCATAATCACTTCAGTGGATTTTCTCCATTCAATGTTGTGAAAAAATTCAAAAGTTAAAACATGTAGATAACGCAGGGACTTCAAAATCTCATGTATTAAAAAGAAGAATCTATATGTAATGAGTTGCAATGTAATGATCTTCATGTTCTTAAATACTGCAAGAAGTACAGTGTAATTTATCAAAAATTATGAAAGAGGGAAATAGAATATATTTGAGTAGAAAAGTACAAAATTCAGATAATGCAATTAAACCTATTCGTAATATTATTAAATTTAAACTTGTAGATATCCTAAGAAAGAAAATATTTCTTCATTAAAACCAATGATTATAAAGTAGAGGATCCCAAATCTATTGCAAATTCTTTTAACGTATTATAATATATAGTACAGAAATATTATTGACAACTTAAACATTCAAGATTTTGCAAAAGATCCTGCAATTGGTTACTTAACAGATGCATTTAATAATAATTATTAATATATGTAATTAGTCAATAACTGCAACAGTGCTTATACATTCAATCATAACATGAATAAAATTGAATGCAAACACGTAGATAAAATAGTTAAAATGAACTGCAGGGGTGAGAATGAAATAATCCAAAGCCATACTTTTAACAAAAATTGTTTTTTTGCGAGTGCATTTCTTACACATATGGGAAAGCTATTAATAAATTATTGTAATAATTACTCAACAAATAACATAGCCTAAGGACTCTAAACCTTTGTAAAAGTTTGTCTATTATTATATATTTTTTTAATTTCATTTTAATTGTTAGTTTTTAATATATATGCATTTACATTGTATATATGTGTGTGTATAAATGCATTCATTAGATTAACGTTTATAATATTATAACTTGTAATTTTGTATTGTTTGCGATCATTAACACTTAATCTCAGGACTTTGTAAAACTATATTTCAACGTGACTTAGCTATTTCAACGTTATTTAGACAAAATTGTTGTGTATACTAAGAATCGAACTCGCACTCTTCTACACAACACGCAGAAGTCTTACCGTCTGAGCTATGGAAACGACATGAAAGCTTTCCTTTCTGTGCGGAGTGTCGATCTAGTCATGAAGGTCCATTGTCGATTTAACTACACGATTTATGTATATATTTATCTTTTATTTACGTAATATTATCATATTTTTTTCAGTTATTTATTTGAATTTCGGAACGATGCTAGTAACAAACCAAATAGCCTGAATTTAAGTAACTCAATATTCGTTATCTTGTGTATCGGTGCTCTGGTCTCCGATGATGCGCAGTGTCTTACATCTGAGACTTAGGAATATTCAATCGTCTCATCCTTTTCCAGGGAAACTGTACATTACGAATCGAAGAGGATAAAAAGTAATTATCAATCAATTATTACAAAACTGATAGTTCTATTAAAAGGTATTCTATTTGCAATAGTCCATAACCATATTGCATTATAATGTTAGGAATTCTTTTGTATTTTCTGGCCACTTTATTTTTATTACCTTCGAGCATGAGTATTCCATTCCTGTTCTATCTTACAACACTGTAATGTCTAATTTCTTTAGTTATGGCTCCATCATATCTAGTTTTTCTTAGATCTTCTTAATTCGCTCTTGTTATTGGTTTGTCGTCTTCTAGTTCTGAAAACCAGACCTTTTACGTTTCGCTACTTACTTCTATATTGGTGCCTTTATAGCTGTCCTCATAGATTTTACTGTATGAAGTACTCGTAACTTAAGTATCCTGATTCTTGTGACACTACATTCGATTAGTGACTCACTGAAGAAATAGGTGAAACAAGATTTCCATAGTTTCAAAAGTTGAATAGTATATAAGATGTCCTTGTAACCATGCGATTATCACATTACAATCCATAAAGAAAAGTAAATTTTGCCAGATGTAGAAAGCGATGAACCAATTAGTCCCCTTTTTAGTTTATTTATACATGCTTTAACATTTATGGTCATATCGCGTGTGTAGAAACTTTGGGGTTAGGCCTATCAGTATGTAGCTGATTATTGTTCAGTTTCAGTTTCTATTGTGTTATAAATGTCTTCTGTTTATGTGAATGATTTAGATTTTGTTTTAATACTTATAATATTTGTGATTAAGACGGCATTTGTTTTTATGCTAGACCATGCCGAAATGAAGTATTTATACACCTGGTAGCAGCCCGTTAATGCACCTCATTAAAGTACACCTATTCATTAAAGTTCAGGTTTTCCACCAATCAGAAAGCACCATTGTACCAATATGAAAGCGCAAGTATCGATTATTCTCGGATATGCAATCGAAAGACAACTAGCGAAACGTCACGGAGGCTGGAAATCCAATACTGTCGCAGAAGGATATGTTCTGTTACTATAATAATTAGCGTTAATTGTAAATAGTATTCAAATTAATTCAATTTGTCATCTCGTTTTTAAATGTCTAAATCAATTTCCAGGTTATATCAAGATTAATGTTCATTTTACTCTCTAGATTATATCAAGGTCAACGACATTTGTTCCTCGGAAAAAATCAATACTTTCGCGTCTGCGCACATTTCACAATTTACGAGATATTGCACAAGGTCACTTCCGCTTCCCAGTCAGATAAGAATAATATGAATAGTTATGAATAATTTCAAGTTAGAAATATGGTCGAGCATAAAAAGTCGTATGAAACTTTCCTATAATGGTAATTAAGACGCTCGTATGAAAATTATGAAACTCGCTTGCGCTCGTTTCATTAACATACTCGCGTCTTAATTACTACCATTATAGGCTCGTTGCATAATGTACTATTATGACTGAAGGAAACTATGAAAGAGAACAGTGAGATTGCCATTCACTGGGCTTGAACCCGAAACCTCCTGAATGTGAGTCTCAAACGTAACCTCGCTCGGTTATTCATTATTGATCGTGACGTAGATGATGAATTATTTGAATGTGTAATAGTCCCCGTACTTGAAAAAGATTTTTGCAATATTACTTTTTCCTAAAGCAAAGCATTAGTTGGGACTGTCAGAATATGTTTCTTTTCTTGTACTGTCAGAAAGCTCACACAACTAGAATTTCCAACACTCAAACTTACGTTTGTTATAAAATACATTGAAGCGCTCTATAAATTCCCCTCCTTACCCTATTATCAGTGGATTCGAAATGACAATTTTGTCACTTTATTGAGACCCGGAACGCAGACTGGCTCATATAAATAGAGGTGATATTGACGTGTTTCGATTTGTGTGGCATTGAGCGACACAGCGCTGTCAGAGGCACGCTTATCGCATTGTGACGAGTGTTTCTGTGTGAACATGTGTTCAAACACTGGTTCACTACGTGTTTACATTACGGGAACAAGACTCAGGCAAGCGGTCACCACAGTTGACATTATTCTTCACTTCACTGATTTCAGCCTTCATCCAAAGTGTCTATTGAAACTGTCAACTTGTTTCTATATCGAAATCAGCCATCGTTCCTATGAAGCTGTTAACAAATAACAATGGCCAGTGCGCATTGCAATGTCTAATGGCATTGTTTGCAATATCAAAATTCATTCATGTGTTATAAATTATGCAACTTTCTATTAAATGTAAACAGAAGGAATTTATTTGGCATTTAGAATTTTTATTTCCTCATTCTGTGGTTGAATTGGTTTCTACGTGTACTTAGGAGACCTGGCTTCGAATTCTGATAAGGAATTGGAAAAAAATATATATCCCCTCTCTAACGCTACTGACTGCTTTTCGTATTATGTTTGCTCATCTTCGTGTTTGAGCCTTTTGCGTCACTCTTGTCACATGGCCAAAAGGCCCGCTCTAAAGAATATATAGTTCGACTTCCCCGCTTTTAAGTTAGGACGGAGAGCTGAAAAAATTTAACATGGGGGGGGGGGAAGTAAAGAAATTATTTTTATGATGATGGTAAGAAATTTCTAGTTAAACATTTTCGATGGGAGGATAATATTGAAATGAATTTGAGGGAGGTGGGATATGATGGTAGACACAGAATTAATCTTGCACAGGATAGGAACCGATGGCGTGCTTATGTGAGGGCGGCAGTGAACAGCCGCCGGGTTCCTTAAAAGCCGTAAGTAAGTGTGGAAGTATTGTGATGCTATATTTTGACATGCACGGCTACACTGTTTCAGCACTCATGTTAACGCAAAGTTGGCTCTTGGAATAACTTGTCTATCTAACCATCCGTTCGCCTGCCTGTTTTTTTGTGTTATTGGATTTTTTAACGTAAGTCATTCACTAAATAGGCCACTCAAGTACAATAATGCTACTATAAAAGTAAATATAAGAAATCTTGAAAATTGTCAACATTAATAATTTATTCCAAATAAGTTCTGATTTTTCTGAATTCTGGGAATTTCAAAATCTTTCTGTATATGTACTGATTCGACTTGAATGGAAAATAGTGATTGCAAGGGTGGTAAAAAAACTTGTGACTTAATGACGCGGAATACATCTCAACATCATCTTTGCCCAAAACAAAATTCCACGTAATTAGTAGTGATTTGAATTCTTGGCAGATACAGTGCATTGGCACAGCGAATGGAGGAAAGAAGTCTGACCCCTAGGTTTATTTGTCGTGATTTCGGATAGAAAGGCAATTGACCGCCGCAATATAATTTACAAGTCAGTAGCTAGTACTGTTCCTAGAGGACTTGAAGGTTGGAAAAATGATTAACTTTTTTTTTTTTATTAACTATTAAGCGACTATCCGCCATAATCACATGAAGTGTATACTTAAAGCAATACATTGAGTCAGCTTCTATTTTATTAATAATGCTGTCTTGCTTTGTACTAGAACTTGATCAAATATTTTTCTACGCCACTCTGAAAAGCAGTGACTCTTTAAATTATAAAAGTAACACACTGAGTTTTAGAATAGAGCAAGATTAATATGGAAACCTCGTTCGTTTACATACACATTCTTGGGTGCGCGTGCTGAAAAGGATGTCACCAAAATTAAGTTTTGAGATATTTCCAAAATACATTTTAACGGAATCTGTAGGATCGGTGAAACAATGTATTCTCATAGAAATGAAATGAGATTAGAGATATTTTCTAGCGTTTTCAAATTACTGTGTTTGAAAATAATGTTGATGTTTACATGACACGGACACGAGGAGTGACTCAACCCTTTTCCCATAATTTCATTACATGACTTCTTTCCTTTTTCACATAATACTTCATTCATTTATTTAGTATTCTGCCCAAGGACAGGTCTTTCACTGCAAGCCCAGCTTTCTCCAATCTGCCCATTTTTATTTTATGTGAATAAATTTAAAATGAATTGAATGATACAATGTCTTATTTTAATGTACGATATAATTGCAGTATGAGTACTTTGCAGTATATTTCAGTTAGAATGCTGCATTCCTTTAAAACTATTATTCTTATAGTCCTTGCAGCATTAATAACGGTTAAACAAACTAACATATTAAAAAAACAATATTTTGAACACAACTATATATATATATATATATATATATACACACACACACACACACACACACACACACACACACACACACACACACACAGGGTGTATCTAAATTGGTGTCAAATATTTCGGGGACGTGTTCCTAACATAAAAACAATTTAAAAAGTTGATAAGAATATGGGTCTGAAAACCATTCGTTAGGGAGTTATTAAAGGATTTGTCCCTTCATTAACCGCTGATTGTTTGATGATTTTTTTGTTTGTTTGTATTTTGTAGAGCAAAGAAATCAGAAGACAATGTATTCTGTGAGTAAACAGAACGAAATCATTTGCATCATTTAATTGATGACGTGCTTCTGGACGTCATCCAACGAATGTGTTTTAACACGATGCTGCTCCAGCTCATTTCAGTCTGATAGTTCGTAATTTTTTTAATGATCGATTTCCCCAACGGTGTATTGGTCGAAGGGGATTCATTGCATGGCCTGCTCGATCGCCTGATTTGAATCCAATGGATTTCTTCGTCTGGTTTATGCGACTCCTGTACTTAAGGTTGATATTCTGAGAGCGTATGCAAACTGGATTTCACGAAATACGAAACACTCCAGGAATTTTCAACAGAGTACGCCAGAGCATGTAACGCAGGTTTAGAGGACACATCGAAGCAGGAGGAAGCCACTTCGAGCAATTTTTGTAACATTAAATTTTGTCTTTTAACTCTGAAATAAATTATTTTGAGACCAATGTTCATATGAACTTTTTGTAATGTTTTGGTGTTAGGAACACGTCCCCGAAATATTTGACACAAATTTAGATACACCTTGTATATATATATATATATATATATATATATATATATATATATATATATATATATAATTTCTCTTATTCTTTTTGCAGTTGTGATTCTTGTATTTGTATCTGCAATTTTAGTACTATTTCTTATATCCTTCTTATCACTGCATTTATTCCCTTCCTTTCAGTTATAAGCCCTTTTCTCTGCGATAGTTTTGTAAAAATATAGGCTATATATTTCTTTCCTTCCTTTTCCCTTTTTTGTTCTCTTTATCAGCCGATGAATTTATTATCATAGCCTTTTATTGTCAATTTTATTTAATTTTCGTATTTCTTTTCTTTTTATTATTATTTTATTACATTTCATTTTGTTATATTCTTCTTACGTTTTCCATATTAACTCATTTGTACTAAATGAGTTTCTTTTAATATATTCCAATGCATTTTACTTTTTTTTTTCTATTATGGCATTATTTTCATGTTGTTTAGTGTCGATTTTATTATGCTATAATTACTTTTTTTGTAATATGTTAGTATTCTGTTCTTAAACTTTTTGTTAAATTTTAACTCCCTGTATACTTTGTGACCTGGTTGAGTGTAAGAGAAGGCCCTATGGCCTTAACTCTGCCAGTATAATTAAAGAATTATTATTATTATTATTATTATTATTATTATTATTATTATTATTATTATTATTATTATTATTTCTTGTATATGTCTATTTGTATTCTGGTAGTATGGTAAAGAAGGCCTGATGGCCTTAAATATGCCAGATTAAATAAACAAATAAATAAACAAACTAAGCTTTCACTATTGACATATTAGACATTCTCATTATCAGTCTTCTAGAACAATGGCTTAATTAAAAAAAAACAATTTTGCTAACACCATGTCTTTACAATATTGTCATTGCAATCACACTCGTTATCGGAGTCTTCATAAAATAGGCTAAATTATTTTTCGCGCGAGATTTTGTTTTCAAATTTTTGTAGTAATTATGAAATACTGGAACTATGAAAGATAGCAAATTCAACAAGTTTTTTCCCTACCGAAGTGGGATGCAGTCCATTGTAAGTTAATGGTGGTCGTAATATATTATGATTCACATTTTTTTTTCCGTGGCGCTGCAGCCCGTGAAGGGCCTACACCGACCAACCGGCTGCTGGCCTCACGCCCACATGCCGAAGCAGAGGTGGACGATCATCCAACCAGATTGGAGGTATCGTGTGGTTAGCACGATGAGCCCCCCAGCCGTAATAGCTGGTATTCGCAACCGGATTTCGCTACCTATCGTAGCTCTCCAAGTGCACCACGATGCTGGGTGAGCACCGGTCCCATACACTGGCCGAAATTTCATGAGGACTCGAACCAGCGCGCATTCCGTAACGCGAGTCCTAGGCAGGATGCCTTAGACCGCGACGCCACGGCGCGGGACATGATTCACATGCCCCCTCCTAAGGAAGAATACTCTAATTGCTTCTTCATTATTGAGACATGTTCTTGTATTCAGCATATGGGTATGTCTTTTTAATACTGCAGCCACTTCATTTCTCCAATTTACACTGCTGCCATCTTCTTAGAGTTTATGACATTGGGTAGGATCTTTTAGCAGTTCTGAATAAGAGGAAAAAATTCTCTTTTCATTCCCTTTACGATTAAAGATTTATTTTGCCTGTGCTTCTCACTAGTTGCATCCTATCATAAGGGTACTCTGTGGCCACAGTATACGTTTCTTCTCTTTATTTATTTATTTATTTATTTATTTATTTACTTATTTATTTATTGCCAATCTATAGCTTAGTTCTGTATCGTAATACGCAAGAGTATAAACTGCCACAATTTATGGTCAATAGAGTGTAGCATTGTACATGGAAATTACAACGAAGTGAAGAGACGCGAATAGAAGTATTTGAAATGTGGATATGGAGAAGAATGAAACGTGTGAAGTGGACAGACAAATAAGAAATGAAGATGTTTTAAAGAGTGGGTGAAGAAAGAATGATGCTGAAACTGATCAGGAAGAGAAAAAGGAATTGGTTGGGTCACTGGCTGAGAACAAACTGCCTGCTGAAGGATGCACTGGAGGGAATGGTGAATGGAAGAAGAGTTTGGAGCAGAACAAGATATCAGATGATAGACGAAATTAAGATATACGGATCATATGACGAGAAAAAAAGGAAGGCAGAAAAAATAAAAGATTGGAGAAAGCTGAGTTTGCAGTGAAAGATCTGCCCTTGGGCAGAACACTGAATGAATGAACGAATGAATGAATGAATGAATTAATTAATTAATGAAAACATTAAGATACATGGATCACAAACGGAGACTAAAAGGAAGGCGGAAAATAGGAAAGATTGGAGAACGCTGGGTTTGCAATGAAAGACCTGTCCTTGGGCAGAATACTATGAATGAATGAAAATGAATGATATCCACAAAGCCCTGAATTTTGTGTACAATCAAACTCATGACTGCTACATGGGTATTCTTATTTTGATCAGGTTCTGGAGCACTAATCATTGTCACGTGGGTTACTGAATTCTCAATTTACATTAGATATCTGTATATGAAAATTCTACTACATTCCCTGTTCTAGTTATAATACTTTCGTCCCACATAGGCTATACAAACGCCTTGTCCATTGTTAAAATCATGCATAATAAGATTATATATTATATGCCAGCTATTGACGTTAAGGAAGACCAGTGAGCTCTAAATTTGCGATGTTGAAAGATACTGCTGCATATGAAAAGTAACTGTTTTCCGTCTTGGCTCACTTTTGGATTTTTGGAAATCACACGCTTTATCTACATGAGCTGTGTTAGCGATTTGGTGTGCTTTCAATTCACGTTCAATTTTTTCTTCTCTTATACCAAAGTGGTGGAATTGATATGAATGCTATATTTACCACAAGTTTTAACATCATCCTTTACGCCTTTGCTTGGAGTTCTGATAGTTAAATTCAGGTCATGAAAGAGCTTTTCATTATTTTTTCTGGAGGTAAAATCAACAGGCTTCTGTGTTTTGTACCGTCATTTATTTTTGACAGTTTATGGTGTCAAAGGAGATACTTTTTCCAGAATCTCTTCTCATGTAATGAGTCTTTTATGCTGCTAAGGACAACAGATGTCTTCTCGCCTGCTCCAGTTTCTTCTCTGATACTTTGTGCTGAGCTGAGCAACTTGAGAACCTCATATGTTGTAACCAACAACTTTATTGCGAGATCATCTATTCTCTGCTAATGTGATTTCCCATTCATTTTATACATGTTTTGCAGGCAGGTAGATTTTCTCCGTTTACTTCCATGTGGTAGTTGAAGATACAACGCACTACGCATGTGCAGTAAACAAGAGTGCCTAAATGTATGCTATAAGTGGATAATATTGCGAAGTTTTTTACCTTCATAGAGGACGACTGCTACCAAGATTCGACCCATTTTTTAATTCCGTATCTGTACACATTCCTGATCTTAGTTCATCGTTTTCTTTGGCCTGTGTTTTCCTGGATATTTCATTAAACTTCCAAAATACGCAGCTACCAATATTTCAGTACCATGTGAATATCTTTATCTTCTACCGATCAGTGATCCCCTGTTGACACTTGATCCTGCAATCACCTAAGACGGTGGCTCTTCTTTCATCAATGTATTATCACGTTTTGTGACTTTTTCACTTGTAGGCTATTCAGAGCTACTTTTCTTATCTCTACTCTCCTTAGTGTCGCCCTTGTTTCCTTAATCATCCTTTTTGTAAACCATTTGTTGTATAGAGGAAGCCATTTACAGCATCATAAATATTTCCCGAAAGTTACAAAAGATTATGGGAGGCTTGCTTTTCTCATATTTCTTATCATTTAATAAATAAATAAACGTAATTAAACAACGAAAATGTAATTTATATTGTTACTGCAATCCGAATCTGAACTTCATAATTCTCTTCATTTTGGAATTGAGTGTCTGGGTTTGCAATGCTTTTGTCCACCGAAGAATCTTTTTCTTAACTTCCACTTTCATTCATTCATAGTGTTCTGCCCAAGGACAGGTCTTTCACTGCAAACCCAGCATTCTCCAGCCTTTCCTATTTTTAGCCTTTATCTTTGTCTCTTCATATGACCAGTATATTTTAATATCGTCTATCATCTGATATATTCTTCTGCCACGAAATTTTCTCCCGTTCATCATTCCTTCAGAAGACAATTTCTTCTCAACCATTGACCCAGCCAATTCCTTTTCCTCTTTTTGATCAGTTTCAGCATCATTATTTCTTCACCCTCTCTTTCCAACACAACTTCGTTTCTTATTCTGTCTGTCCATTTCACACTCTCCATTCTTCTCCATATCCACATTTCAAGTGCTTCTAGTCGCTTTTCTTCACTTCGTCGTAATGTCCATGATTCTGCCCCATACAATGCTACACTCCACACTTAGTTTGTTTCTCCAGAGGTCCGCAGGAGATGCTTCTTTTTCAATTAAAAGCATCCTTTGTCATTGCAAATCTCCTTTTGACTTCTTTGCAGCAGCTCATGTTACTGCTTACAGTACACCCCAAGCATCTGAAGCTGTCCATTTGCTCTACAGCTTCATTTAAAATTCGCAAGTTTACCTTCTTTACCTTTCTTCCTATGACCATAGTCTTCGTCTTGTTAGCATTAATCTTCATTCCATACTGCTGACAGCTGTCATTTAGCTCCAGCAGCATATCCCTTAGTACCATTTCCTCTTCTGCTAACAACGCCATATTATCAGCAAATCTTATACACTTTATTCTTCTCCCATATTCTGAAAACAGTTCTCCACTAAATCCTCCAAGTAAATATTGAACATGGTAGGTGATAACGGGCATCCTTGTCGTATTCCTCTCCCTATTTCACTTCCTTCTGACATTTCTTCTCCTATGCTGACTTTGACTCGTTTCATATAAAGGTTACTGAACAGTCTCCTCTCTTTCCATCTACACCAATTTTCTTTAGGATCTCCATCAGTTTATTCCAATCCACTCTGTGAAACGTCTTTTCTAGGTCCACAAATACTATATACATTTCTTTATTCTTCTCGAGGTATCTTTCGCCTATTGTTCGCAGCAGTCCAGTTGCATCTCTCGTACCTTTTCCCTTCCTGAAGCCAAACTGCTCTTCTTCCAACTGTTCTTCCATCTTAGAATATAAACATCGATTCAGTATTCGCAGAAGAAATTTCGCGAGTGTAATATCAGGCTGATAGTCCTGAACTCGTTACATTGCTTGGCATTATTTTTCTTCTTTTGTTGGAAGCAACACTCTCTTCGTAAAATCTTCAGGCCAGTCGCCTTTCTCATATATTTCGTTGCATAATGATAGAATTTCCTTCTTCTCTTCATCAAAACATTTCACTAGTTCAATGGGGATTCGATCAACTCCTGTTCCTTTGCCATTCTTTATTTCCCTAAGCGCTAGTTCAACTTCATCCCTTACAATAGAAAATCCTTTTTCATCTTCTGATACGGCTGCTTCGTCTTCTATAGCTAAGTCACCTGGACGATTCCTTGTCTCATATAACTCTTTTACATATTTCGTACATCTGTTCAGTATTCCTAGTCTGTCAGTTATTTCATTTCCGACTTCGTCATCTACCAACACATGGATTTGCATTCGTTATTTGTGAAGTCCAAGCATTTTACTTCGCTGTACATTAAATCATATCTTCTTTTTCTCTCTAGTTCCTCCATTTCTTTACATTTCTCTTTCAACCAGTCTTCTTTGGCTTTATCATTTTTCTCTTCTTAGTTCGTTGTTAAGTTTCCTGTAGTTTCTTTTACCTTCTTCTGTGTTGATGTTTTTCCATTTTCTGCTTTTCTCCTTCTTCTCCAACATTTTCCCTGTGACCCAATGTTTCTTAATTCTCACACGTTCTGTGTATCGTATTGTTTCTTCTTTTGTTGTCTGTATACAGCTTTTTAAATGAATCCAGTATTCATTATCATTGTCAGATGTGGATTCTAATGTAGAGGCTTTCTCTTGAAAATGTGCTTCAAATTTACTTCTGTCCTCTTCGTTCTTCAGTTTTTCCATGTTTCATTTCTTCGTTACTTGTCTTCCTCTTATCTTCTTCTGACGAATATCTACTTCGCCTATCAGGAGTACATGATCTGAGTTAATATCTGCTCCTGTTAAAGCCTTCGTATTTTTAAGCAATTTCGGAATCTTCCCTGTACCAGTATGTAATCTTTCTGGTATCTGCTTTCGTCCCTTGGGCATATCCATGTGTATCTTCTTCGTTTATGTTGTTGGAATAATGTATTCCAACAACCATTGCATCTATTTTACAGAAATTTATCAAAGATTCTCCTCTGTCATTTTTATCGTCACCTTATTAATTATTACTATTATGTTTATATACTTTTTGGTTGTTGCGAGAGATATACCTGCACTATCAGTTTCGCTCTGTAAGACATTCTTCTGTTGGGTAATACTTTCAGAGTAGTAGCATGGATAATGAAACAAAATGAAATTACAGATATATCTGCGTCGTAAGAACAGAGACCCAAGAGCTCATTGACTTAATTGGCTCATTGTAACTTCAGAGCGATTAAGAATACGTAAGAACAGCTGCCCTTAACTAATTGACACGAACAATTACGAGGAATGTTTTTTTTTCAACCTTCTGTCGTGCAGTAAACAGCAAATCGAGTAGTAGAAGATGGGAAGTCTCGAGGGGCGACTGCACATCTCCCTCACTATAACTTCTATCACTTCCAACGTCATTACGCCATTCTGAGTTGTTTCAGGCACGTGAACATGGCTGCTACGATTGATTCTCCCGCCAAGTGTGAGTTGCGTATTGTAATTCGGTTTTTTCAAGCAGAAGGGAGTAGTGCAACGGAAATTCATCGAAGAAGAGCCGACTATACGGTGAAAACTTTATAGTGTTGTGCGTGAATGGAATAGGAAATTTAACCAATGCCGAACCGATTTTCACGATGATGGGGGTCAAGGACGCAAGTCTGCCGCAACAGAAGACATTGTTCAACGAGTTGACTAAGTGGTTCGAGAAAATCGGAGGTTTACCATAAGTGAGTTGGGTGTGGAATTTTCTGAAGGTTCAAGTTTATCTGTTTACACGATCCTAACAGAACACCTGCGTTACGAAAACCTGTGCGCTCGATGGTTCCAAAGATATTGTCTGATGACCACAAAGATCGCCGAATGGCATAAGCTCTGACGTTTCTTACCCGTTATCAGGTTAAAGGTGAAAAGATTTTAAATTCAATAATGCCTGGAGATGAGACCTGGGTTCAATATGTCACCCCCGAAACCAAACAACAGTCACAACAATGGATGCACTCGGACTCGCCAATTAAACCGAACAAGTTAAAAAAACCTTCAATAACAGGAAGGTTATGGTTACCGTGTTTAGGGACCAAAAAGGTGTGTTGCTTGTTGAGTTTATAAAACCGAGGACTACAATCAATGCAGCTGTTTATTGTCAGACTTTATGACGACAGCGGAGAGCCATTCAAAACAAAAGAAGAGACATGCTGACTTCTGGAATTCTTTTGAGTCATGACAACGCCCACCCTCACAGTACTGCTGTAACCCAGCAGCTCTTTCAGCAGTTCCGATGGGAAGTGTTTGAACATCCGACGGCATAGTCCCGACATAGCACCGAGCAACTTCCATCTCTTCCTTGAATAGAAAAAGTGGCTAAGGGGGCAGAGGTTCCAGACTAATGAGGAGCTTCAAACAACGTTAAGGCCCATCTCAACTCACAGGCGGTAAAATTTTATGAAGAGGGGATTGGAAACCTTGTCCACAGATATGACAAATGCCTCAATCTTCACAGTGAATATGTTAAAAAGCACCTATGTTTGTACTTAACTTTTTGTAATAAATTCATTTTGTTATTTACACATGTCTTGTTTTTATGGACTAGCGGAGGTTGAAAAAATAGCCCTCATTATTATTATTATTATTATTATTATTATTATTATTATTATTATTACATATCATGTTTAATATCATTTGCTGTATGCATAATGAGGCCAATTCAAAGTAACAATTTTCAGTGTCTCTCCGAGAGAGCACAACAGAATCTGTCAGTGAGATTTGCAACGCCCATCGATGCTGATTTAATACAGCGGCAGGATCATCAATACATGTGAATGGAGAATTACAGTATGTCCCACTCTGCGTAATTGCAGTCCTACACCTCACGGAGAGTCGACGTTTGTTTAATTGGGTACACAATGAAACAAGCTTCAAAGCCATTCCGCTCGTATTAACTTGTCACTTGCTGTCCAATCTCAAGAGTGAGAATCTTGTTTGGTTTAGCTACATTTCGCTTTTCTCTGATGAAACATGTTCAAGCACTGCAGTTGATTCTTATCGCCACACAGCATCTATTAAATTAATTCTGTCCTTGTGTATGTAAGAATAAAATATTTTAAAAGAGAATATTTAATTAGAATATGTGTGAAACTGTACGTTTTATTAATTACTGAACCGGAGCATATAACAGAGTACGACAGAGGAACCTAATAATTAATTAAAACCAAAATATACTACGGATGTTTTAACAAATTACTTATTCAAGATATTATAACTGAATTTCAAAGCGAGATTATAAATTCCATTACATAGAAATCTTCACTATAAAACTATATTGCTTAATTTCTATATTATTGAACAAATTATTACTCATAAAATATTGAAATTACTCCGTGGCACTTTATTAGTTCACGATTATTCGCTATAAGGAAATTAAATTGCATGATTTCAATATTATAATCATCTACCGAGGTACATACGATATTTCCGTGTAAGAATTCTGCGTTATCATAGGATGAAGGATGGGTAGAGCGGGGAAAAATTCCATCCGGCACCAGGACGCGAATTCGAGTTTTCACTTCTACGTCCCGACGCTTTATCCACTAAGGCACACTTAGTCACTCGTAATGGGTGCACTTCTGCACATAGTGTGTTGGACATTGTGCCACTGTCACACATCTGTGACGCAATGTTTGAGGGTTAGCCACTAAAGAGAAACTGAGAGGTGGAACTTAAACTGAGAGGATTCAATCCGGCATCGGAACTGGAATCCGGTGTGACCATGGGTGTGACTTAGTAGATAAAGCGTCAGAACGTAGAATTGAAAACCCGAGTTCCAGTCCCGGTGCCGGAGGCAATTTTTCCCCACTCCACCCATCCTTTATCCAAATATTTCATTAGTTTACATTCATTCACTGTGTTAAGATGCAAAATCAATAATAATTAATTGATACCTATATTTATTGATTGATTAGTGTTGGATCTATTTTCTTAGACAGGCAGCAGGGATATATATCCGTCCTGCAACATAAGTTTTATACCGTTCAACAATTTCCGATTAATTACATTGATCGAGTATATTTCGAAGGCAAATGAAATGGATCTATCTTCTCAAATACATATTTCTCATTATAGTAAATTTATTAAAGAAGCTGTGTATGAATGGGTGTATTTCCTTTTAATATTTTAAGTATTCTGAATATTGAACATAAATGCTGCAGCTTTAGAATATTTTCAAGAATGCCTCATCTTTGTACTTGTCTTTTTCTATTAGTTTGTTTCCTTGTGCAAACTGAATATAATTAAATTCCTTTTTCATTTTCGTCAGCATAAATGCTCTTTCCTCGTATATTCATTTTCATTACTACATTTTATGTAAATGAACATGCGGCACCAACTTCTTTAGTCAGATTACTTATCTTATCCTCGTAGAATTTGTACTTCCTTCAGTAGTTTGTGTGGTTAACGCTCAATTCTCTTCTGATCAGCAATATTTCTCGTTAATCTTCCTCTTCCTGGAAGTTTTCCTTGGCTATTTTACAAGTGATGCTAGAACTAAAGAAATATCCTAGGAAAATATAATGAATGGCTTGGGAGATTCAATCTAAAGTGGGAATCGCGGGGACCTTCTTGCGAGAAACGTAAACTCCTAGAATAATGTAACATTAATGTGTAAACTCCTACAGTACAATCCAAAAGGGTGTGTGTAAACTCTCAGATTTATTTCAGCCACTACAACGTAAGCTCCTAGAATTACTCGAAACACAAACTTTTCCTACCAACTTGATCAGACTTAGGACAGTAACTACTCTGGGTTGTATATTGAAGCAAATACAGCTAGGTACTTGATTAAAACAACAGTAGTCTTGTAATACTGATAAAACCCTCTTATTAAGTCTCTAGTGTGGCTAAACATTTTGTCATTTAGCAGTAAAATTACTGTATGTCAGTTGTGTGGTAAAATTTTTAGTGCATGTTTCTCTTACAAATACATCAATACACGAATATTAAACACACAATTTCATTAACTATGAGTTAACACTGTCCTCTTTTTTATAATATTAAAATTTTTTCACATAAAAACTCTAAGCTCGGTCTTCCTGGAAGTTTTAACTCTTTTTCAATCACATTTCATTATTTTTTTTAAAAGAGGTGATCGTTGCTGAACTCCTTATTTTGATATAGGTGTCATCTTGCAGTTGTTCCAAAACTCCTACAAGCATGTTCACATTTCGTTGACTTGTGGCGAATTCGTTATTTAGTCTCACATGAAATGATTCCCTATTTTTATTGCTTTTTTAATCCGTTGTCGCTGGGGACAGAAGTCCACAAACTTGATGGAAAAAGACTGTCCTGACACACGTAGTTATCTACCACATTCTATGATGTGACATTCGGTCGGAGAGTTGAAGCTAAGAGGTGCATTTCATCAACTCATCATTATAATACAAAGATAGCAGAATGCGTCGTTAATTGTTCGTTTCATTTTTCACCAACTGCTACAACTGAACAAATATATTCCCCTTAACTTTCTGAAATATATTTTACAAGGTATACAGGGTGATAGGCGAGGATTTATAGTCACTTACGGAGCTTATTTCCGAAGACATTCTGAACAAAAACTGTAATATAAACATTTGTCCTAATCTCAATATTTTCAAAGTTATTTTAATTTGGAGTTCTTAATAAAATACTTTTTTCTTTAGTTTTACGTGTAAAAAATGTTACAAATAGAAAATGAACTGTTCAGAAATGTTATTTCTTTAATTGGTTAGTGTTCTGAAGCTGAAAATGGGTTATTAATTGCTTTGTACAGGTTTTATTTTTCAGTTTTCAACTAAAAATGACATAATTCTCATGCACTTATTACAAAAATTGTTACAAATCATACGACTTTAGGAACTTGATTCTTTACAGTTTAATTATGCATCCTGATGTTCAGTGGTCAAGTGGTTAGGTCGGTGCGCGTAAAGGATCTGTGGGCATGCAACTCATCCCATATAGGGGGTGTGCAATAGACCTAAGGTCGTAGTGTGTGGGATGTTCTCTCCCTCCCTCCCTCCCTCCTAACAAGGAAAAAAAGTCTGTAGGTAAAGCATTCCAGTTCCTAATAGTACGATTGGGAAAAGAGAACTTTCCAGTGTCCTTCCTTTGTTTTCTTTCCCTCAATTTAAGTGAGTGGTCATTCCTTGAAGAATAATTTGGCGCCTGCAAGTAATTTGGCGGCTGCAGTAATTTGGAGACTGCAAGTGACACCGATAAGGCATCATTCATGAGGCAACTAAGCTAAGAGACAATGGGATATGATGGCCAGTTCCTTTCCCCAAGTAGGAGTAGCATATAAGCCATTTGATTTGATTTGATTTGATTTGATTTGATTTGAGACCGGTATCTTCAAGAAATTATAATTTTCTCATCGTAGATTGGTTGTATCATCTCAAGAATAGTCAGCCGCCGATTCATTTGTTTCATTATTTAGTAACGCATGAAACTAATATACATTTGTAGTTTATTGTACTTTTTGCGCCACCCGGTTATATTACGATATTATTATTATTATTATTATTATTATTATTATTATTATTGCTATTATATAATATCGTAAGTCACCGGCGTGGCTCAGTCGGTTAAGGCGCTTGCCTGCTGGTCTGATGTGCTGGGGCGTCGGTTCGATTCCCACTTGGGCTAATTACCTGGTTGGGTTTTTTCCGAGGTTTTCTCCAACAACAAGGTGAATGCCAGGTAATCTATGGCGAATCCTCGGTCTCATCTCGCCAAATACTATCATCAATCTCATCGACGTTAAATAACTTCGTAGTTGATACGGCGTCGTTACATAACCAAATAAAATTAAAATTATATAATTCCGTTGCTTACGCAAAATTTTGAGACAATACAGCACATATCACAATGGGAAATGTCTCATTCGATACGTTTTTAACTCAAGAAACTTGCAAAAATACTATAAACTTGACACATTTGTTTATACATTTTATAATTTAAGAAATATAAATAAGAAATGCACATAACGAAGGCTCGTGTTTCGTTCGTAAGGATTCAGTTTTCTTCGTTAATCATAATGAATGCATATCAAGAAAGCTTTGGTTTCGTTCGCAAAGGATACATTAGCGGTACACCGAAGCACGTATTCCAATTCAGATGGTAGTGTATTGGCCTGCATACTGAATTTCTACACACAGGGCTAGAGTTCGATTACTGATATGATTTTTTTTCTGTTATATTTACTTTAACCTTATTTAGTAAGATATTTTATAGTATATTAATTTGATTTATTATTGCTGTGTTTAATAGGTTTCTCAAGTCATAGCAAGTTAGCTGGTATAGATGGCTTCATTAGAGGATGACAGATTCTGAATAGTGTCAGTAATGGGGGGGGGGGGCTTTGTGTAGGTCTAAAGAAAAGCCTGTGGTTCAAATAATTAAAATATGCTTTGCACTATTTATCACGATGTTCAATTGTTGTTCACAACCAAGATTGCAATGTGAAGTGAAAAGAGTTTGTTACTTTCAACTAAATAACTAACAACTTTTATTTGGAGCGTTTTTTAATCGAAGGCTACTTTTAAACCCAATTAATTTCATATTTGTAAAGCAGAGCGCTAAAGAAGTTGCTATGATTGTTTCACTTTTTTTTAAAGTGTAGTGCATAATCTATTTCGAAATGTGAAAAACCGACAACATTTTGAGAACAGATGTGCTGCAAATTTATATAATGGTCGAGCAGGCAATTTACTCTTGAGAAAAATTAATAATGTAGTGCATAATGAGTGGCCTTAGAGGAAAACCAGCAAGACGAGGTCGCGTATTTCGAAATGTGAAAGACCGACAACATTTTGAGAACAGACGTGTTGCAAATTTATATAACGGTTGAGCAGGCAATTTAAAGTTCAGACAAAATTGATCGGACGAAAGTGAAGTAACTGAACATAGCATAAGAGGAATGAATATCCAGTGTGTGCACTGCCATGCTTACCATTATGCAGATTAGGAAGCAAATGGTCATTTCCATTCTTGCTATCAAAATGGACTTCTTTTTATACCAGAACCGGCAATAAATAAGGAATGAAAGAATTACTTAACAATTCTAATTATGTGAAGAATATTCGTCGGTATAACAGTGCAGTGACATTTGCTTCATTCTCTGCCACCGAAAAAGATATTTCAGGTAATGGTCCATACTGTTTTAAAATCCAGGGACAGATTTACTGATACATCTAGGATTTATTACCACTTCCTGGCGAAAAACCTTCGTATCGTCAATTGTACTTTGTACATTTCTTGGAGGCCACTAATATACGTATAAGTCGTCCTGAAAATAATGAATTGAAAAGATCAGTACTGACATCTCTCTCAAACATTCTGGCTAATAATCCTTATGCTCAAACATACAACAATGCAGCTGAAGCCATGAGAAATGAAAATGCAGAAGAAAGTCTGGACTTGAGTTTTCTTGATAACGTTTCTATAGACAAGCGGCGATTCAATAAACCCACAGGAAGTGAAATTGCAGGCGTATTTAGTTTTTTAGAAGGGAAACCGCTTGGTAATCGTAATGTTGTTGTTCACAAACGGCAGGATGGACCAAAATTACTGTCTATTTTCAGTCCTCGCTGTGACCCCAAGTTATACCCACTGTTCCGTTATGGAGTTGCAGAATGGGACCCTCACATGGCCCATAATAGTCCACGAAGACAAAGGAATGTGAAAGATTATGTTACAATTTGCATGCTATCGACTTGCAATTAGAGAGATATTTTCACACATTCCCCTTTCTAAAAACCTATTTCAACAATATATTGTTGATTTGTATGTTAGAGATAAAGGTGAAAGATTGAATTATATCCGACATCATCAGTCTGATCTCAGTTGAGCATTACAATGGTGTCCAGGATTTTGTAATGCAGCGTGCCCAATTGCAAAACATGCAGGAAAAATTATTGTATTGCCATCTTCGTTTGAGAGTAGTCCATGTAATATGAGTTTGAGGTATCAGGAAGCATTGTCAATTGTACGCGAATTTAGAAAGCCTGACATATTTTTAACAGTAACATACAATACTAATTAGCCAGAAATAACTCCTGAGCTTCCTGCCAATATGAAATCTGTTGATTTTTTTATATTGTTTCTCGAGTGTTTCGCTGTAAACTTAATGAATTGAAAAATGACATATTAAAAATAATGTATTGGGAATAGTTATCACCCATGTATATGTTATAGAATTCCAGAAACGTGGATTGCCACATTGCCATTTTTTACTCTACGAACAATACAAATTTCGAGAAACATCTGACATTGACCTGTGTGTGTGTGCGTGTGCTGAAATTCCAAACTCAGCACATTTTGCAAAACTTCATAACTATCTTTCCAGTACGAGTTACGGTCGCTGTGGTGTTCGCAGTCCTAATGCACCTTGCATGATTGATGGGCAAAGCTCAAAGAATTACCAGAAAGATTTTTATGAAATAAACAATATCACACGAAGGCAGGATTTTTGACATATTTATAACTCAGATTTTCTGACATCACAATGCCAATTTTTCAATCTTCATGTGTGTAATTTTTTAGTACTTTTCTATGTTGGTTATTAAAAACTTCAAGACTTACAAAAAAGAATTTGCAGGTCTCATTCTCTGGTATGTAACATTCTGAGCACAGCTGTGTATTGGATATTAAAAACTACAAAACGTAAGCATATTTGATGCTATTATTACCATTTCAAATGAAATATTATTATAATCAAGTCCAGAATGCGAGTATTTGTCACTAATTATACACATTAATACTATATTGATGATACGAAATTGGAACATTTTGGGTTTATTTAAGTATACTTAGAGAATATTTTAAATTAGATCTTCATTTCTGTAATTTACTGAGAAACGGGTATATAGGATATATTATGTAACTGAAAACTACAAAGCTCACGTAAGATGATAATAATATTGTTAGTAAAAATGAAATATTTTTACAGTTATTAATCAAGTGGTGTGGGTCTTTTTCAAATCTTTAATGGCGGTTGGTGTAAATACTTATGTGTGTGATTCTCTAATTTTCCTAGGTTGTAGTGCAATACTATGGAAGAGTTATTAGTAATTGAGTCATGCTTCCTATTTTAGCTGAGTCTTTAATTAATTTCATATTTCTTTGGTTTAATCGATTATATGTATTTGTGATCGCTGCCAAGCATATCATTTTGTTGTAGGAAGAATAGCAGACTATTTCACTTATTACTGTTAATTTATTCCTCACAACCAGCTACAAATAAAACACTGAAACTGCTAATGATTTACGATGAACAGTTTTATTTAGGGCGCATATAAGATTTCACAACTCTTATATAGCATTTGCCTCATTTGCAGCATCTCAGTAATAAATTCCTCATAACTATAAAAATTTCTGGTATTGTTCAATGAAAATAAATCTGAAAAGTTTTTATTTGAACTTCTAATGAACTTATTTTGCAGCATTTGCTGCAGAAGCTACTAGTTATTATTAATTTCATAATATATGGGCTTATCGCTTTTGTTGGCACATTAACATACATATATATTTTATCATCCATTAACGCGACATTTTGGTCTTGTGACAGATTTGCTCGCTCTTACACAAATTTAAACCAAAAACTTGGCGTTATACCTCTAATTTTAAGTGGTTACATTATTGCTTCTACATTAATTTATTGTCAATAGTTCAACTTAATGCAATCGTTCCTAGCTGTCAAGTCAATGTTATATTTACATTGAAGTTTGTATTGTGACTGAGGCTATGTACAGTCATAGAATTTCAATTCACACTGAAGAGCCAACTAAAATTATCTTGAGTTCACTCAACATCCTGCTTTCTATTACTTTCGAAAAGTATAAGGTTATTCAAAGGTAAATTCCCATTTTTAAAATGTTAAAATGTTATGTTTTATTTAACGACGCTCGCAACTGCAGAGGTTATATCAGCGTCGCCGGATGGGCAGGAATTTTGTCTCGCAGGAGTTTTTTACATGCCAGTAAATCTACTGACATGAGCCTGTCGCATTTAAACACATTTAAATGCTATCGACCTGACCCGGGATCGAACCCGCAAACTTCGGCATAGGAGGCCAGCGCTATATCAACTCGCCAACCAGGTCGACCCCATTTTTAAATGGTGATAAGTTTGTCAAATGTTTAAATTCCACAAAAATAAAAACAACAATTTGTTCTTAAAGAAATGGGATTTTATTAAAACACGAATAAATTAAATATGACCACCACCGTGTTGTTCAATAAGAAATAGTCTTTCTTCTATGCTACAAACGACATGAGTAAACACATTCCTAGGGACGTTTTCAACGACATCCGATATTGACTGTTTCAGTTCCTCACGTGTAGTAGGTCTGCTAAGAAATGCATTTCCTTTTAGATAAACCTATAACCAGCAGTCAGCTGTATTTATGTCTGGTGACCTAGAAGGCCAACTGTTCAGAAAATGCCTACTATTTGCACGATTACCAAATTAATGTGTTGCGCAATAGTGTTTTTAAAAAGCCTATCTTCTTCTTTGAGTTCAAAACGCATTTTCATTTGATGGGGATAGAACCGAAGCTATCTTGTCAGAATTCGCCAAACTTTTGAATAACTCATGTCCAGACTCTTTGCAACTTTATTAGCACTACAAATATTATAGTCTGAATTTTCATTAATTTCCTGGACTTCTCATAAAACTAGAGCTGCACTCACCTCGTTTTCTACTAATTTTGGTCTACCTGAACGCTTTCTCTAGGTAACTGAACCAGTTGCAGAGGAAGGTCCATTTCTCAATCCATGTAACTTTCGATATTTTATTAATGTATATGTATATTGTCTATTGCATTCATAATAGCACGGAAGGAGGCCAATTCGAACTCGTAAAGGAGAAATCATTGTAAAAATTATTAAAATTACTCTCCTACAACTGCAGTCTGTATTCGGAACATCGATTATTGTTGACACTTACCATAGCAACGAAACATGCATCAATAAAGAAAATCCAAACCATTCTAAACAGTAATGGTCCTAACTTACATGAAACAAAACTGCTGATATGTACAGAAGATACAGCTGTTACAAAATGGGAACATACTTTTGAATAACCTTATATCTTATCTAGTTTTTACACATCTTACATTATTGAAGTTTCAATTGTACTGATATCGATTTATTTTCTTCTTCTTTATTTACTTACTTACTTACAAATGGCTTTTAAGGAACCCGAAGTTTCATTGCCGCCCTCACATAAGCCCGCCAGCGGTCCCTATCCTGTGCAAGATTAATCAAGTCTCTGTCATTATACCCCACCTCCCTCAAATCCATTTTAAAATTATCCTCCCATCTACGTCTTGGCCTCCCTAAAGGTCTTTTTCCCTCCGGTCTCCCAACTAACACTCTATATGCATTTCTGGATTCGCCCATACTTGCTACATGCCCTACCCAACTCAAACGTCTGGATTTCTTCTTTATTTACAGTAATAATATATCTCAAACATGACATATATGGATTTTTATACTAGGTTATTTTACGACGCTGCATCACCATCTCAGGTTATTTAGCGTCTGAATGAAATGAAGGTGATAATGTCGGTGAAATGAGTCCGGAGTCCAGCACCGAGTCCACACCTGTGGAGTAACGGTCAGCGCTTCTGGCCGCGAAACCAGGTGGCCCGGGTTCCAAGCCCGGTCGGGGCAAGTTACCTGGTTGAGGTTTTTTCCGGGGTTTTCCCTCAACCCAATACGAGCAAATGCTGGGTAATTTTTGGTGCTGGACCCCGGACTCATTTCACCGGCATTATCACCTTCATTTCATTCAGACGCTTAATAACCTAGATGTTGATACAGCATCGTAAAATAACCCAATAAAATAAAAAAATCCAGCATTTGCTCTTATTACGAGGTTGAGGGAAAACCCCGGAAAAACCTCAAACAGGTAAATTGCCCCGACCGGGATTCGAACCCGGACCACCTGGTTTCGCGGTCAGACACGTTCACCGTTACTCTTCAGGTGTGTACTGTGCGGAAGTTGCTTAGGTATAATTTATATGTATATATAATACTGTATGTATATTATATAAACCTATGGGTCACTCCACGAAAATATCAACCTCCATGTCCATTTGGGAAACCGCATCATGAAATCATCAAACTCTCTATTTTTCGGATATGAAAACCGTTTTTGCATAGGAAATAAATTTGAAGAATTGTAATGTAAGTAATTTATATTGCAAAAGTTGACAAAAATGCATTAAGCTTAAGTGAACATATTATAATGCTTAGGAACTATGAGTTAATAACGGGAACAACTGCACAAGGAACTTTAAAGCTTTCCTTGTCATTACAGTGCCAGTTTGATTCGAAAATCTTATGGACTGAAATTTCAGTCATTGATATTTAAAGGTTACCCTATTACGTCATATCCGAAACGAAATTGACGTTTTTTCTCTATAGAAAGTTGACCGTTGGATTTTTTCTTTAAACTTTATTTCCTCTTAGAAAATGTAATTTGTCATAAAAACTATATAAGCGATTTTTTAATGTTTTTAAGGGCACTTTTTGTGAATTAAATTTGCATCATGTCCGGAACGAAAATTCTTCATTGATTTTCGAGACAGAGTAATTGCATCGTACTGACGTATTTATTTCAATGCAGTAATATAAATAGGATCATGTTAATCTATACTAATAATAAATCTTTAAGCGAAATTTTTCTGGTAATTTTCGCTTTTTAAAACATAATTGGTGTTTACATATATAATTAATAATCCTGAAACCGAAAATCGCTTTTTTGAAATTGTTGTTTGTATGTCTGTCTGTCTGTCTGTCTGTCTGGATGTTTGTTACCTTTTCACGCGATAATGGCTGAACGGATTTCGATGAAAATTGGAACATAAATTAAGTTTGTTATAACTTAGATTTTAGGCTATATGGCATTCAAAATACTTTATTTAAAAGAGGGGTTGTAAGGGGGCCTGAATTAAATAAACCGAAATATCTCACTTATTATTGATTATTGTGAAAAATGTTACATAACAAACGAAAGTTTAAAAATGATTTCCGATAAGTTTTATTCCAGGCAAAATTTTGATATGACTGATATTTAAGTCTGTCTGTCTGTCTGAAAGTTTGTTCCCTTTTCACGCGATAATGGCTAAACGGATGAAAATTGGAACGTAAGTTAAGTTCGTTGTAACTTAGACTTTAGGCTATATAGTATTTAAAATACTTTATTTAAAAGGGGGGTTATAAGGGGCCTGTATTAAATAAACCGAAATATCTCGCTTATTATTGATTTTTCTGAAAAATGTTACATAACAAAAGTTTCTTTAAAAATGATTTCCGATAAGTGTTATCCCAGACAAAATTTTAATAGGACTGATATTTAAGGATATATAAGAGCTTTAAAATAACAATACAATACATTTCCACCGCCGCCTGAAATTATAGTGTCATTGTTCCGTAACTTCTATGTGCAAAATATTAAATTTTTTAGTAGGAAGAAAAAAAATCATTCTATGGCAGTAGTGCATAGGAGATCGTGAATTTTTACATTTTCGAAAGAAAGAAATATAATTAAGTTTATAGTAGATTGTATTATTTGCTGCATCACTATTTAAGTTATTTAATAGAGCAAAAATCTGAAAATCGATAGGTGACATGGGAATTAATTGCAGGAATGACGACGATGGCTACAATGAAATCAAAGCAAATGACTCAGTCTATATAAGGCGGCCTTGACGTTTATCAATATTAATGTACAGAGAATATTTTGTGTGTTTGTATGAAGTAATCTCAGAAGCTAATTAACCTTCACTATTTGGAATTTGTAGTTTCTCTAGATGAGGACTGAGGTAAGATGAAAAGAAATCTGTACGCACAGAAAACTTGATATTCTGTCGAAATATTGTATAACTTGATTTTTGCAACTTTATTTGGTCCACATAAAATACTCTAATATTATACACTCATTTTACCATAGAGATCACTAGAGCTGAGTTATTTTAAAAGGTGTCATGAAATGGCGTTGCTTCGCTCATAATTTACCCAAATTCGTTTCCTGTGTTTCTTAAAATAATATTTATGTAGAGTACCTCATTTTTTTATTTGCATAAACAATGATATACAACCGAGCGAATTAGCTCAGGCGGTAGCATTTGAGACACGCATTCGGGGGTCCCGGGTTCAAATCCCGTGGCCGACCAATCTGACTGGGGTTTTTCATGATTTCTCTTAGTTATAAAATCAAATGCCGGATTGGAAAGATACATGCCATTATTCATCACCGCCTCAATTACCAATACCAAAAACATTAATCAAAGTCTATAATCAGTTACATGAACACAAGCCATCTACAACACACAATAGAAACAAGAACGCAACAAGAGTAAAAACGGCCTGCTGATATACTCACACATTCTAAACACGCGACATGACAACAGATGTTAAGGCGTAAATAAAATAAACTTAACAACAACAGCAACAAAAATGCACAGCAAGGTTAACATAATGATCTTCGTACACAATCAACTCTATTAATTTGGAGTAATTTATTAAAGGATGCATTCAAGACTAATTTAGAAAAATGTTAAACGAATTACATTTGCACCAAATGAGTGGTCTCTGGACCAGAATTATAGCATTTTAATTATTTAAACAGAATTTAAATTAAGTACCATATTAAACGATTTATTCTTCTATCAAACACGAATGTTCCCTGGATCCAATGTTCTATTTTAATTATGTAATTACTTTATATTTATTTCTAATAAGTGCAGTGGAGCGCACGGGTACAGCTAGTTCTGGAATAATATCACATCTCACCTTCCTTTATTCACCTCTTGTTCATTCAAGGTATGCAGTGTTCAAGTAAATAAGGCCGGATCAATAATGGATTTGGCTGTTTCCAGCATGTCATTATCGAAACCAATAAAGAAATCCAAAGAATCTTGCGTTTAAAGAGAAATGGGAGTATAAATAGTTATGTTATGAGTTAATTACACATCCATAATGAATAATGTGTAATATTTAAACCCACTATTAAATAACAGAAAAAGAAATCAAAATAAAGAAACATGGAAAAGAAACTAACCTTATACGACACATTAAAATAAATCAAATTGATCTTTGCTTTAGTTTAGTCCACTGTCCGCCTCAGAGCACGGAACCATTGAAAATTTGTTAGTTTAATTACAGCCAACTCCGTGTCGATACACATGTTAATTCGGAAGAAATGCTAGGTATTTAAAGATGGAAAGCAGTAAAGTAGCAAGAAATGGCACCTTAAGCGAGGTCGCGGATATATTGAAAACGTTGCTATCCACTGGTTTGTGACAGAACAGTCGTTACATTTAAGGAAAATTCGTAATTGTACTGACGGTGAAAACGTGGTAATACAGGTAGATTTCGCGGAAAACTTCACAGTCCAATACCAAGATGAAGTAGAAATTGTGCATTGTTGTCATGATCAAATTTCAATTTTCACGACTGTAGTGTGGCTGAATAATCCAGACGTTTGAGATGGGCGAGGCATGTAGCACGTAATGGGCGAATCCAGTAATGCATATAGAGTGTTAGTTGGGAGGCCGGAGGGGAAAAAATCTTTCGGAAGGCCGAGACGTAGATGGGAGGATAATATAAAAATGGATTTGAGGAAGGTATGATGTGATGGTAGAGACTGGATTAATCATGCTCATGATAGGGACCGACGGGCTTATGTGAGGGCGCCAATGAACCTCCGGGTTCCTTGAATGATAGAAAGTAAATTACACCTAGTGTCGGATTATTTATTCTATGACAAACTTGCAGAATCTTTGTTCATTGACTACGTCATAATCACAGACCTTGAATTCAAAATAATAGAGTAACATTACTCGTAAAACAATTTCCTCTCAATGGAGCTGCCTCATAATTAAAACAGTGGTTCAATTTCATGAACGAATATTTGACAATCATAAACTCTAGGCACATTGTTGACTTGTAGTTTTTTAGTGACCATCGCAAGGCTTCTGTAGACAGAGTGGGAGAAGAGGTGAAATGGCTTGTTTTGAAGAAGCATCCGTTAGACTTGTGTCATCAGAAACCAAAGGGATAAATATTACGCTTATCACCGAAGGAGTGGTCAAAGGTAACGCAACTGACACCTCGCTCGCTATGAAAGAAAGTTAGACGAATACTTTCGAGACATAACTACATCGTATTGAGCCTATCGCAATAGATCATAAGATGTGGTGTACTGTTTAAACATATCTCTCAATGCAAAAACATGAATATCTGGCGTTTGAAGTAATGTTAAGTAAGTTAATATTTGAAAAAAATAACTTAAAATCAGTCTCGTTATATTTTAAATAAAATATTCCATAACAATTATAGTGAATTAATTCGTAGTCCTCAAATCTGAGAATAATACAGTAATACAAATTAATTGCTGTGTGATAGTCGAGCTATTGAAAGTAATTGAAATTCATACATCAATGATACATTTGAAGTACCTAATTTGTTAACAGATGTGTTTTTTTTTAATTATACACATCTGAGTCAGGTTTTTCATATTGTTAGTGTAATATTTATGTAACATGTAACAGCAAGTTAAGAAATATATATAATTTTATAAGTTTTATAAAGCATTTTTGGACGTCATTTCCGGAACGAATTTCTCCCGTCATGTCCGGAACGTACATTAATTTATTTTCTGGTGACGTTTTCTTGGTATAAGGTTCCGAAAAGCGTTAAAATAAACCAAAAAGAGAAAATAAGCGTGTCTGAAATGCGTCATGTCTGCTACGAAAGTTTGACCCCAATTTCCGTCGTTACCTCATCATAAAAATTACTTTTTTTTTTTTTTTTGTCTCAATCGAAAGAGGGCACATTCAAGAAAATCTGCCACGTTTCTTTCCCCCAAAAGAATATAACAGATATAAACGTAATGAACGGGTTTAACTCAAAAAATGTAGTCCCAGCGTCATGTCCGGAACGATGGAATGACCCATATATATAGGCTATAGATATATAATGTGCTTTTGCACATCAGATCACACGATATTATAAACAAATTACTTGACAACCTTTCACTTTTGTATAGCTTCAATATCCTAGGTCACTTTCTGTTATCCTCAAGAAAGAGTTTTTTATGTTCCTTTAGTTATCTAGAGCCCGGATATTTAGGCATTTATAACGGTTAAAATAGGCAGGAAAAAAGGCAATAAAACGTAAAAAAAAAAGGCACAATCAGTTTTGAAAAAGACATTATAAATTAAAAAAAAAGACATTATACATCTTAAAAAGGCATACTATATTTCAGCATAAAATTTAAATTATATCAACAATCAACACTCACATTTTTACTTCGTAGGTGACACATGTTGACTTATAAAATACTTTTTTCGTGATTGACTGTCTTTTCACAAACCTTATAACAAAAATGTTCCATCGGTTGAAAACACATGGGCGTCAAATTTACTAACGTAAGCATGAAGATTATTTTTCAATGGTTTACTGAATTTAGGCAGTCTAGCTAACTGATCTTATACCTTCTGTTACCCGACAATAACTGATTGTTCCTTACTCAAATTTCTTTCTCCTACAATAATAAACACGTGTAGCACAATAACAGTAAGATTTCTCAATATGAAAGCAAAGAATTGAAAATGCTACGTGACAACTTCTATGAGAACGAGCTTAATATTTAAAATTATAAAGCTGATTGTTGGTATCGTGAAGACATGATATATTTTGTAACTGTAGATTGTCGATCATTATTCATATTACACCAATAGTACTGTATTGAAGCAGCACAATTATTAGCAGATTAAGCAGCGAAATAAATTACTTTACTATTGTTAATAAAGTGAGTAATTTTTTTCATATAGTTAAATTTCAGACACATTACATTACAATTTAATTATACAATTGCAAATAAACAAGAAATATTGATTTAAAAGGACAAAAAAGGCATTTATTAATGAATTCGCAAGAAACACCTTAAAAAGGCAAAATAAAAATTGGCTCTATCACTTTGATTTACTCCAAATCACATTTATATCTATGAAAATAATGATTTACTTCTACCCAGTAAAAAAGGCATTTTGCCAAACATCCGGACTGTAGTTAAAACGTTAAGGACTTTTAATCAACATTAGCTATGGTACCTATAATTATAAGGATTAAGAGTCCATATAACAAAGATGATGGGGCGTGTGCAGTAGCGTTTCAAGCCAGAAGGTCGCGTGTTAGATTTCCGAAGAAGTCTAGTATTTTCTCCATTCATAAATGTTCCCGGCAGCACTATAGCCGTGAGATATACTCAATCTTCAACATAAATTATTACGAGATATGTTTCCTTGCGGGTAAAGGCGGCGGGCGCGTAGGACTGAAATTACAACTACAATCTAGTTCGATTTTCTGTACAGGCGGGAACCTTATACTCTTTCCATCCTGTGCGCCTCCACGATGTTTGATGGGGATAATTTCCCTTTTTTTTAATAAGGCTGACGCCAGGCTCCGTTTGTAAACATATCTTCACACGATTTATTCCAGCCTTGGGCATAGAGGAGATGTGGAAAGGAACGGAGAAATCCCTGCCCATGTTCTTTTCGCTTACACAGCTTTAGAAACAAATGCACAATAAGGCACTGTGTATCAGTGGTGGAATTTAGGCGACCATCGAGAGTGGAAAGTTCGCAAAAGCTATGATGCCTGCCTCATATAATGCGTCATTGAGCAATGCTTACATTCCTGTCTACTTCTAAGATTACTGTCTCAGCCGGAGAAAGTGGAGTGGGGAGATAAAGGGTAGTTTTTAGTGACTCGATTGAGGTTTCAGCACCTAGGCCTGGACTGTATTCTTTCTAATGTTGCTTCTCGCTGCATTTGCAGCCATGAACAGAAACTTTTTGACACCAGAGACTCGACTTTAATTATGGAGGTTCTAAGTGAACTTTTGATTTATAAAGATGTAGTAAAATGAGTATCTTCGTGACGCTCCCTTTTTAGGAGTCATCATTGAATTAGTTCCCTATTGCCGTTTTATTGTCCTTGTTCCACGAGGATTCGCTTACCAATCTAGCAGTGTAACCTATCATATTAATCGATGGGTTGTAAGAATTTTATACCTGGCCAACTCACAAAAATTTGTTAGGAACATGTGAAAATGTGACATGAATATAAACAGAAAATTATTTCTTTATCATTTTACATTATTGTTCATTAAGCATTCAAATTTTACAAAGAACGTATCTTTTCACTTATATCTAATATTTATCATGTCAAAAATGCGGTTTTTTCAACACCTTTTAAATATTCAACTGCTTAAGGGGGACATACATCTGCAAGTACTTTTAAGTAGGCCTATTAAAAAATTGGTGAAATTCAGTAAGTTATTTTTTTCAGCAATGAATAAATCTGTAACCTTCAAATTTCATATACTCAATATACGCCATTTATGCATTTTATACTACTGGATTTTCAGATTTAGTATAACATTAGCCTATTACAGTTACGGGTAATTAGCAATTCAAAATGTCAGCTGGATTTTGTGCATTTAAATGACGTTTCCCTAATAATTTCCAAAAATATCAATATCTCTGAGTGATTCTTTTTTCTATTTATTCCTGACTGTCATATGGACATGAGCTACTATCTTAGAAATGTCTTTTATTTGAATATTTTTAATTAAATTTCCAAATTTAAGGTGATCTTTTAAAGTTTATTAGATCAAAAATATTTTTTAAGATAAACTATAAATGTTAAACCAGTAGTTCTAGCTAAGTGTGTTCATAAGTATAACATACAATTCCACGCAAAATGTCACTGCAGTATCTTAAAAACCGTTTGAGATATCAGGGAAACCTTTTGAATAAAGAAACGTTAGCGGCGCTATGTTGTATTTCTAATAACTCCTAATGATAATAGTTTCATTAAATCTGAAATACTGTACAGTTACAAAAGTATTCTGTATTCAGCATATAACATTTGAAGGTTAGATTTAATTATTGTTGAAAAAAATACTGAATTTCACCAATTTTTCAGTACGTACAGTACGTAAAATAGTTCTTAAAGATGTATGTCCTATCTTAAAGTTTTCGTAAAATTCTTACATGTATGTTTGATACATATAACCATGCATATTAATTAGGTAGATATGGATCAATAAATTAACATTTATTAACAAAACGTAAATGACATAACAATAGGGTCTATATGATTCTAAAACTCCGAAAAATATGCTCCACTTTCAAATTTGTTATGTCTGCACAATGAAGGTAAAATAATTTAGAAGTTATAAAGAGATAGATATCAGATTTTTAGTCACATCACTACAAGAATTCCATATAACACAAAGGTATTTTCTATTAGAACAAGATATTTTACTGACAATTATTTCTGAATAGTAACTCTGAAATACTTTGACATATTTTAAAGTATTTCTTTTATAACCTTCTTCCATTTCTCAGGATTTTCGGATATTCTTGTCCATTGGTTTCCAGAATTAAATGCTGACTTGATATTAAAATATAAAAGTAAATGTTTTTGGGCGAATTGATTAAAAAAAGCATTTATATAATACAAATAAAGAACCAAACTCCAAATAAAATGGGATTTATATTGTAAAATGCAATCTGACACTTAAAAACTGCCATTGGACCAAACACTGGTAGAGGGGCAGAGAAGGCCTGACGGCCTTATCTCTACCAGGTTAAATAAATAAATAAATCTAATCTAATCTAATCTAAAGAAAAGAAGAGAAACGCAACAAGTTATGTAAGGAATGTTTGTCATCATCGGTAAATAATTAAATAGTTCCTACATATTTAGTAGATTGTCTGTCAACCTGCTCAGTACTTAGATAAAAAGAATGGAAGGAATTTCGTAATATCCCAATAAATTTGAAATGAAAGTCTATAGTCAAATGGATTGATGAAATGTAATCCCTAGAACAGTGATGTCAACTGATGCCCATAGGAGCAAGCGCGCGCTTTAGAGCCCAGGAGAGCCTGAGCGCTTTACAGCGGAAAGGAAAGAGAGAGAAGAAAGAGGAAGTATATTCAGCTTGGTCGAGCTATATACAGGGATGGCCAGCACTGATTCAATGGATAAAGGGAAGAGAACTTATTGAAACTGTATCCATGTTAATTTTTAGATTTGTCTGAAAATTATAAGTGCATTATAAGAATGTAAGTTTTAATTTTAATGTTCATTTCTCACAGGTTTGCTTTTTTTATTCAAAATGAATATTTTCTCAACTTTTTTTTACAGAAAAGTGAAATTTTCAGATATGTTTGTTTAGTAGCTTTGCAGGTACTAAAACAATGTTTTCGTGAATCTAATATATCGTAAATTCGTATTACTGAAGATAGTGTATTAAAATGTTTGAAAATATTCGCATGTAAAATGTTTGTAAGAAAATGAATTAACAAAGCAAATACTGTTACATCACAAACAAAAGATATGTGCCTATATGTTGGTAAAACGTCAGCTCTATAGCTTCAGCAGATTTCGAGATAATTTAATATTCTGATAACAGAAAGTTACTCATCAATATCACCTAAAAGCATAATGCGATAAGAGTTTTATTATGCAATATTAGTTACAGTTAAAACATATACTTAGACAACTTTTCTTTGTACTATAATATTGTTTTGATTACATTTATAAGGCTAAAGATGCCATCAATATCAATTTCAACTTATCATGTCATATTCAGTGTCTTTCTTTGGGATAACACTTTCTTTATGAATAGTAGTATTAGTAATAGTAGTATTTATTTATTTAACCTGGTAGAGATAAGGCTGTCAGGCCTTCTCTGCCCCTCTAGCAGCGGATTACAACTATAATATGAATAATAAAATTACAATTAATATTAAATTTACAATTACAATAAAAATTAAAGTACGACAAGATTACCTGATTAATGAAAGCTAGACATTTTATCATAGAAGTTAAGAACAAAGAATATTTTTGTATTTACTGAATTACAAATTAAACCTACAACAACAAAATTCTATACTGATGAAATTACTGAATATTGAAATATTTTGTGATAGATTAAGAGAACTATTTACAAGAAACCATGTCTGAATGAGTCTCAATTACTGACCAAGTGCCTAGTAAGTTTGCGTTTGAATTCAATTTTATTTCGACAGTCCCTGATGCTAGCAGGTAACGAATTCCAGAGTCTTGGCAGGGCTATTGTGAAAGAGGATGAGTATGAGGAGCTGCGATGGGATGAATGTGTTTAATTCACTTAGTACAGTACAGTTGTAGTTATTGTGGAATTTGTGTGAATATTCCTTCTTTACTCTTTATTATGTTATTAACGTTTAAAACACAACTGCAATATTAGGCTAAGAAATAGGTGTTAGTACTTTTGTTTTACAGACAATATAGAAAATAACAAACAGAAAGAAGCTATATAAAATAACGACATAAAATTTCACGTTCCATTTAAAGTTTGTGCACCACTGTTTTTTTTTAATCCAACAGGCTGCTTATTCCGCCTAGCATACCTAGCATACTTAGCGATTAATGCCCGCGCACGACTTCAAGGTCAGAAAAATGCGCTTGCTTAGACATCACTGCCCTAGAATGAACACTATATTTATAGAAATATGTGTCTGGTATAACATTTTAGTAAGTCGTACTTGTTGTGAGAAGAGCCGCTCTTGTGTAAAATAAATGGGCTGCATCAAACGTAGATCTAGAGTGAACCGCCCGATTGCAGCATTCCGCCTTCTTTATGGCAGTTACTGCACCATAATCTTGGACGAGAGCCTCAACATTCTATTTAATTCATGTTCCGCGTAGTGTGATTCAGTTCACTTCAGTGCGCAACTAAAAATTCACTTATGATATTAAATTTAATGATTTCCCTATATTACAGAGCATTGTAACCGTTAAAGCAATTTCTTTAGAGTATTATGTAGTGTTTTAGAATTTAACATACATATGTTTTGAAACTCTATACAAGTTTCATTACAAGAAAATAGATACCGTATAACCTGAAGAGTCACTCTGTTGATCATGTTATGATTGATTATTTAACACAATTTGGTACCAGTGTTGATTTAATTTATTAAGCTGTTAATTAATTAATGAGTTAATTAATGAATGAAATTGGAGGGAAAACATTAAAAAGATACGCCAAATATATCACTGCTAGGGAAATTGGAGCTAAGAGTAGTGTGAGTTCCAAACCAGTTGCCACTGGTCTCACTCCTACATTTGCCGTTCCATTATGAAGGAACATTAGAGAATTTTTAAGGAGAAAGCCGAAAATGAACATAACTTAATATCTACGACATGAGTGGGAAAGGAGAAAGAAGCGCGACAGAATAGGAACAGGTCAGGATCATCGAAAATATTTCTCTTTTTCTTTAGACCTATAGAGTGTTCGCTAATAACTGCTAACTACTGGCGTCGAAAAGAACAACCGAAAAAAATGAAAATATAATATAATATAAATATAATAGAAATGAACTGTAAATAAGTTATTCGAATATAATTAAAATAATTCGTAATATTGTTGTCATAGAGAATAAAAAAATATAATTAAAAGTTTCTAAAATAAATGGCTAGTTGATCAGAGTAATAATAGGCTTGTTAAAATTTGCACCTAAAATCGCCATGAATATTATTAAGGCAGATAATACCCAGATATATTTAATAACGGTCGGTGAGGAGAATTTATATTACTACAATTACGGTTGAGATAAGTGCATCTTCAATGGTTGAAGTATATTAAGATATAATACGTAGACCTATAATTATTGTTGCTTAGAATTTTATCTTTTTGTTTATTTTTAGAATATGTCCTTCTCTCGCACTTAAAAAAAAAAGAGTATGGCAATCGGTTTTCATGTATTGTTCACTACGAATCCACTGTCCCTGTTTTGTGTTCTAGAATATACATTAAGTTTAATGGCCTCTCTAATTACGCATTTCTAATAGCTTGTCCATTCTGGTTGGACAAGTTACCTGGTTTAGGTTTTTTCCGAGGTATTACCTCAAACCATTAAGAGCAAATGCTAGGTAATTTTCGGCTTTGGCACAAGGGGTAAGTTAAGACCTATTCCATTGCATTTTTTAAGAAGAAGATTAAAGATGCAGATTGGAAACATGTAATGTAGAACTAGTGAACACTGCTAAAGGTAACTTTCTTTTAAGGAAACAAGGAAATCAGAGCCATGAAAAAGATCTCACTGTACTCCAGTACATGATCCCAAATGCCGCTAAGCGCAAAGTCCATGTTGAAGATACAGACTTATTCGACATATCTACAAAATTAATCGGAAAATAAATCTCCTTTGCCCGACAAGAAACAGATCTACGTGAGAGTCGGCTTTGTTGGCGCAGTTGGTATAGCGCTGGTCTTCTATGCCCGAGGTTGCGGGTTCGATCTCGGGCCACGTCGATGGCATTTAAGTGTGCTTAAATGCGACAGGCTCATGTCAGTAGATTTACTAGCATGTAAAAGAACTCTTGCGGGACAAAATTCCGGCACACCGGCGATGCTTATATAATCTCGGCAGTTGCGAGCGTCGTTAAATGAAACACAACATTTTTTCTACGTGAGAAAATAACAATCATGAATATAAACCTAAAAAGAAGAAACTTGTACATGTCCTACCTAAAGAAACAACGCAAGAAGTTCAAGAATTGTACAAGTAGTCAACACAAAAAGCAATAACGGTCAAGAGCTACCGTTGGTCAATGGCCCAATAAGTAATGTAACAACGTTTTGTACAATCACGAATCTTCGATAATTGGTAGAGAGGTCAACAGTTCTAGAGGGCGGTACTTTTCATTATTATGCGAAAAATTTTGAATTAGATCTATCCATACACATAGTTAATTTAATTAGTTACGAAGACATACAAAATAGATTGTTCTGATTGCTCTTAATGTTAAGCATAAGCAATTTGAAACCATCAGCATAGATTCCCGGCCCCGGAACAATTTTTCCTTGAAATTATTCATCATCATAGTCACACACAAGGGAAATAATGACATAAGCTACTTTTTTGTCTTTAACTGTTTATTTTACCTTGCTTTATCAACTGCTACGTTTATTATGTCTGAATGAAACGAAGGTGATATTGCCAGCGAAATGAATTCAGGGTCCAGCGTCGAAAGTTAACCAATAACCAACATTTACTTTTAATGAGTTTAGAGAAAACCTGGAAAAAAATTCACCCAGGTAACTTGTCCCAACCAGGACTTAAACGCGGACCTGCTCGTTTCACGGTTAGACATGCTAAGAATTACTCCACAACGGCGGGCAGCATATACTGCTATTCTTATACCTTGAATAGATTAAAAATGAAGAGTCCACTGCAAGAATGATGGATGTCATTTGGAATACATTTTGCAGTAGAAGCAATTGAAAGATTGAAATGCTTAGCGCTGTGATTATCCTATCATTACTGGACAATGACTATCAGTGTTAATGCCATATAACTCTCTATGTACATTCAATATGTCTTAAGCTATGCATTTGCAGTCATGGTTCATTTTCGACAAGAAAATGGCATCCATCATTCTTGCAGTGGACTCTCCAAATATCAACATAATAAAATAGCCATTTACTTTGAAGTGTGAAAGGAAGTTGCGTAGTACTGATGTGAACAAATAGTAGAGAGTTGCGCAGTTTGATCAATTGCGCGACAAGTTCACGCATAATTTTACACTTTGTTGCGCATGTTGATAATTACCCAACTGAGGCATCCTCATCGCGTTGCAACTTCAAAATAACCACGCAGACACTTCGAAACAGATCTGCCTAACAAATATAGAACATCGCGGTTTGTCTACTCAAATACAGATAAAGTATATCCGGGCGAATTGCGAATTTCCAAAATTTAGGAAACACTTTCAAATCTTCCTGGAAATTTCTAGTTGTGCTATCCTTTCGGAATTTGCCTGTAATATAGAAATAAAAGTGTAGCAATTTTTCACAGCAGGTAGTATTGGCCAAAATAAGACTAAGTTTCAATGAAATATATCCGGAAACAAATATATGTTGAGACATGGGTCATTCTTTATTATGGTCTAGTATCGTCAATCATTTAAAAACACAAAACAAAGATCTGTATGACTGGAGAGTGGGCAGCATTGCTCAACAAAACTAAGCAATCTAGTAAGTATGAATACTAAATTTATTGCACTGTCTAGTATCGTCAATCATTTAAAAACACAAAACAAAGATCTGTATGACTGGAGAGTGGGCAGCATTGCTCAACAAAACTAAGCAATCTAGTAAGTATGAATACTAAATTTATTGCACTTTCTGTCAAGATATCGTCTTACTTGTGCAGAGTATTCAGTGGTGTAGGCTTTCTATCTGGTCTCATTGATCTTTTCTTATTGGTTGTGTTTATCTTTGCAGTACACTAATGGATGTGTTCACTAGCATTACCACTATGAATTAGTTGATATATTATTTGGTTGAGTCAACAATACTCAACATATATTTACACATCTTGTTCCACAAGGAACCCCACCAATTCTAATACCATTTTTAGTATGTATTGAAACAATTAGAAATATAATTCGACATGAAAATTAGCTCTACACGCTCTACACATCTTGTGGCAATACCTAACCCATATATTTAATGACAGATTTATTAGTCGAGGAGGTCCAGTAATATGGCCTTCCAAATCAGCTAACCGTAATGTTTTATTTTTTTTTATGGGGACCCTTAACATCTTAGTGTATGCCACAGAAACACTCATCGACAACGTAGGCAAATATTGCAGGAGCGTGTGCGTACAATATATGTTAGTAAATTCGAGAGTAGTTAGGTGTGTTCGCAAGAGTATATAATTCTCTGAGGAGTAGGTCTGAAAGTTGTTTGAAAATGCGTGGTAAACACATAGAGCACCTCGAGACTACTCAACAGACACATGAGGATAATAGACCTTAATACAATATGACTATATCTCAACATGTACTATTTTACGGACAAATGTTCATGAAAATTTACCTGGTGTGAAAATATGCTTTTCTTTTAGTTAAAATTCCTATAGGTTATTGTCTAAAAAGGGTAGATGTCCTTGTGACTCCTATACAATTAATTTGACATTTAAACACTTGGGGTGGTATTCATAGACATTTCGCAGCACGCGTTACGAGCGTACTAAGCTAGCCCCGGCTATCCACTGGTTACTAGTACAGAATTCAAATCATATCCTATCGCTAACACTGGTTTATGAAAACGAAAAAAGCTGATAATCCACCGAAAGCCCGCGCTAAAAATGTCTATGAATACGTATTCCTTATCCGGACTAAATACAACGGGTGCGGCAGAAAGTTTTAACACATTTCAAATTGGCGTAATGTAATTGATTAAAAATTTTACCGTGTCCACCAGTCTTCAAGCTCGAAAGGAATGTCGGGACTCTTGTTCAGAATCAATTGTACAGTCAACAATGGAACGTTGGACGATTCCGAATGACTCCATTACAGAAACACAACGAAAATTTTGTCACCAATTGCAATACCGTAATGATCCTTCTCGTAACATCATATTGCAATGGGTCACCAAGTGACGTTTAACAGGTTCAGTACTAGATTAATATCGTGATCATCGTGGCGAAGCAGTAACTGTGAACACTGAACGTTATCGAGATATGCGCACCAATTTTGTCGTTCCTGAAATACGCCGTTTAAGCATTCGGAATATGTGATTCCAACAAGGCGGAACAACGTTCCTAATAATAATAATAATAATAATAATAATAATAATAATAATAATAAATTTAGCCTACTAGATCCCGTAAGGGCAACGACCTCCTGATTGACAGGGCTTGGCTAGCAACGTCCCTTACTTCCCGGATTTCTATTAATGTTCTATGCGATATGTTTCCAGGACGAATCACCTCTCGATTTGGAGACTTATCACGATCTGCAAGGTCTCCTGACCTTACTCTTTCTGATTTTTATCTATGGGGCACTCTGAAGAACGGAGTGCATTCGACTCTACCAGCTACGACAGAAATTATAAAGAAAGGAATTCGAAAAGAGATCGCCGCTATGTCCCACAAAGAACTGCAGAGTTCCATGAATTGTGTACTTTCCAGGGTAAGAGAATGTCTCAATCGTAATGAAGGATGTTGTTTTCAGAAAATAAGTTAATCTGTTTCTATAAAATTCTCCCAGACTTTGTGGTCTTTTAAATGCTTCTTTGCGTAATGTGCTAATATTTTATTATTTATTAAGATATGAAATGTGTCAGTACTTTCTGCCGGATCCTGTATTTTAATCGATCAGGCTACCGCGAAGTAGCATGACTGATTTAGTGTTCGGAGATGTATGATGTGAAAAAAAAATCGACTAACTTATACTGATCCGATAATTATTTCTATTGCTGTTACTACATACTATTGCTCTATTGCTACTCTGATTTTCGTTATTCTACTACAGATACTATTGCTTTGGGGTTGGCTTTTCGAGGACGGGATCCGGACCGATCTTTCCATTGGCCTATTTTTCACCCAGTATATTACTTGAGTGCAAAAGGCCAACAGGTTGCCTGGATAACATTTGTGAACCTGATGCTGACACTTGGACGAGTAATCTGATAAGCCCCAAAAGCACTTCTATATCAATATCGAATATCTGTACTAGGGTCTACCCTTAAGACTTCACCCCAGCCTATTTTAACTATTATAGATGATATATGAAATGAAGAGACGATGAAGTGTGTTGGTGGAATGATAGAGAGAAACGAGAAAAACCTTTAGTAAATAATTATCTGCTTTGGCCACACAATTTTTTTTTTCACGACCTGATCGGGGATCTGACTCGAGCCGCCTGGATGAAAGACCAATGCGCTAATACTCAAGCCACAAACACAGTTTCATAGGATTCTCAGTGTTCATTTGGTTCCTTATTTCGTTTAAATGAATAAGAGAATAAAGTATCTGAGAAATAACCGATATTAAACAGAAATCGAGTCTCTTTCATGCCCATGTTTGAGCCGTGCTAATGCCCACATATTGATACCGGCAGTTTGGTTGGAAAAGCAGAGTAAACGTTCACATAGCTCATGATAAGGGTGATGGGATATATAAACCCAGCGACATATTGTGTTCTATTCGACAGACAACAGCCCAGGCTCTCTGCTTGCGCTTCTCTATTGTTCAGCGATCAAGCCACCCCTTACACTTGTCTGCTTCCAGATCCAAGTCGGTAGGCCGAAACTACACGCCCGTTAGGTAGCTCTTTCATCTCCACTTTTCTCCTTTTCCTTTCTTCTCCTTTAACTAGAGACGATATCGAATACCCCGTAGATTCAATCTTCAAGTCATTTAGAAGCACATTCCGTAGAATATTTCTACATGCAGACTGTTCCAAAATGACGCAAGATATTTTCCATGCATAAAATGTAAGTATACCTATTGATGAAATAGCTGATGTTACAAAATATATAATATTGAGTTATTAAAAGATAATTTAACATATACAATTACTCTTGTGATATAGATGCTCTCATGGTGGTGTATACGTCCGCTAGTGTTTGTAAAAAATCAAGAAAATGTTCTTACTTATACTAATTACTTCTTGGTGTAGCTTATTTGTTTAGATTAAACGCCTTATTTGAATCTTTTTATGCCATTTATTACAGCGTGCAGCATGATTTTCTATGAATTGAAACTAAATAGCGTTTCTTATTGACTTTTTTGTGCTGATTACGAAAATGTACTTAGTTTTTCCCACCACATCAGAATATTCCACAATTCGCAATTTTATTTTTAGTTAAGGGACGCGGGGACTAAATTTTCAAACTTTCACATTTCTTGACAGATTTTCTTAAACATTTTACTGTCAATGAACAGTATTAACAGTAATATTATTACAAAATTTTGAATTTAATCGGACTAATAGTTACAAAGTTATATATATTTTTTTAATATTTTATATGAAAATCATGCCAATTGATAAAAAATTTCCCACTGTTTTCTAGTTATAATATTAAATGTAATAATATTTCTTACGAGTATGAATTACAGTCATAAATACTTTTACAGTAAGATATTTAGTGTAACTGGTTTTATTTAATTGTAATATTTTTAGGGGGGAATGCAGACCCTATTCCGGCCGTGTTAATGTTACCTACTCCAGATACACTTTTGTCAGAAACTATCGCACAGTTATGAAACTTTACACATTTGTAGTTTGAATCTTTCTTCTTCGAGTGTTTTAAAGTGTATTCGTACAAAAATTAATATTTTTAATTGTATCTTTGACAACATTTTTGCTGCATTTTTAAAGTAATCTCTCTATAATTTGTTAGGTTAATGTGGATATGAATTAAATATTTTCATGTTCTCAACGCTGCCGCATGCCTGATCTATGTTTGAATCATATGACAATATAAAGATGGTGCTGTAGAAAGTGGAATATTAAAATCATATGTGGTCTGTTTGTGGTGATTTTAAAGTTATCGGTTTGTCATTGAGTCAACAATGTGTTTTTTTTTCAAAATATCCCCATTTTGTGTGAATGGGACCGTTGAGATTGGACTTCCCATTGGGAGAGGAAAGGATGGCCTATGGGACAAACATTTACACGGGAATGAAGAACATTTTTCAGGAGCCATTACTTGACCCCACCAAAGTTTTGTTGCCACTCTTACATATTAAATTAGGTCTTATGAAGTACTTTGTGAGAGCTTTGGACAAAAATAGACTGTCTTTAGGGACCTGTGTCATAAATTTTCCTCACTCAGTTATGATAAAGTAAAGTCTGGAATTTTTGTAGGACCCCCAGGTACGTAAATTAATCTTAGACAATTATTTTGACGCTGTTATGTGTGATTCAGAAAAGAATGCTCGGGATAGCTTCAAAATGGTTGTAAATAATTTCTTAGGCAACTATAAGCACCCCAATTACAAAGAAATGGTTGAAACTATGTTGGATAACTTCAGAACCTTGGGCTGCAATATGAATGTTAAAGTTCATTTTCTACATTCGGACCTCAATTATTTTCCCGAGAACTTAGTCACTTTTAGTGAGGAACATGGTGAAAGGTTTCATCAGGACATTAAACACATGGAAACTAGATACGAAGGAAAGTGGAGTGTGAGTATGACGGCTAATTACTGTTGGATGCTTAAGAGAGACAATTCTTCAGAAACGTCTTTGAGAAGTCGAGAATACGGAAATTTCAAGTGCAGTGAGATGCACATATGGTCAGATAAGGTTACACGAGTGTAAATATTATGTTACTAGCTTTGTTATTCAGTTAATAGTTCTAATTTTGTTACAAACTCTGATTTACAGATAGTTAACAATCATTAACGCGATATATTTGCCTGTAAAAATATTGCTTTTAGATATTTTGCTCTTTTTTGTGATTTGCGAAAAATTATGATGTGATGGAGCTATTTGGAGGTCAGTTTCGAATTCGGCACAAAAAACAGTTAAGAATCAGTTATCAGATCAAAATCATCGGAGAAAAGTATTAAAATGCAGCACGATGTTATCATCTAAAATCAATTTTTGTATCTATTTTAGTTTATTACATTTCGAATGGTTTATAGTAGCTAGTTCTGACTAAAAAGAAGAGAATGTCTCGAGACCTTAACTCTACCAGACGAATAAAACTAAATAAAAATGAATAAATAAATAAATACATAAACAAACAAATAAATAAATACATAAACAAACAAATAAATAAATAAATTCTCAGACATGCGTATTTTTATCAAGAATATGACAACATTGTAAATATTCTTTACTCTTACTCTTTTCAGGAGTACAATACTTTTTCAATGCTGTTTGGATGAATGACGAATGATTTGGCTTATGAAACAAAATATCAGATCCAATCTTCTACATTTATTTTGTATTTAGTTTTTAACGAAAATTATAAAACATCTGAACCAGTAATGACCGCAATATTCTATAAAAATATTCAGAATTACCAGTAAAGCTCAGTAAATTAAATTATGTCTCAGTTAAGGTATTCGTTAAGAAGAAAATGATTACTGAAAAGAATGGTGAACGGGAGAAGAGTTCGGGCAGAAGAAGATATCAAATGATAGACGACATTAAGATAATATGTGGATTATGTGCGGAGACTAAGAGGAAGGCAGAAAATAGGAGGGATTGGAGAATGCTGGGTTTGCAGTGAAAGACCTGCCCTTAGGCATAATACTTATGTATGTATGAAAATAATACATACCGTTTCATATACTGTATGTAGAAGTATATGTATACAAACTATATACCTATATGTGCACGCGTTGCACTTCTTGAGTTCTTTAACAATCATACTTGTATTATCCGGGTTATTACTGATTATGGCATATTTTATTCATATACAATTTACAAGACATGAGGAAATATCCATACACTGTGCACCCTACTAACATGGTTGAATAAATTAGTAGCTGTATTGCATGCAAAAGACATTTATTGTAATCTAAGGCCTTTTCACACTGGGACACTGGTGACTGCAGTGAACACTTGTGAGTCACTGGTGTCGAACACAGCTATATTGCCAACTCATTAGTTAGTAGCTTCTCGTAAAGCAATTTGTGGTTAGTAGAGACAGGATTTTAAAGGCAATCCCTTTTTTTTTATTTCAACACGAAACATAACATAATTAATTACGATGTTCAAAACTATCTTCCACCGACCAAATTATGTGGTTTTGACTTCCCTTTTTTCCCTTTTTAGTCCATATCTCCTTTTCCCCTTTTTTACTCCATATTCCCCTTTTTCCCTTTTTTAGTCCATATTCCCTTTTTCCCCTTTCCTTAAAAATATCTCTTATTTTGGTCCTTTTTTGACAGAATATCGCAAACGTTTAGATAATTTGCCTATATTTCTTTGCGAAGGCCTATAACTTCCTGAGCAAGCGAAAGTAAATATCGTTCATCTTCTGATTCCAGACATTGAAAAACCAACAAAGTATGAGGATTTACAGTTCAGGATAAAAGAAAATTTTCACCTCTGGTTCAGTTGATGTTGAGCGATCATTTTCTGTTTATAAAGACATTCTGCATTCAGAGGCAGAGTAATATTGAAAAATATTGAAATGTTGAATGTGATCAAATACAACATATTTCTTATGTTTTGAATCGTTAAATAAATGCTTGTGTGTGCTATGTGTATCCATGAGTGTGCTGAAGTATGTTTTCAATTAAAATAGCGCCCTTTTGAGGGAGTAATATAATCTTTTTGAAGTCTTTTTTTTTTTTTTTTTTTTTTTTTTTTACTGTATCAAATACAAAACTTTCCTCATGTTGTGAAGAGAGAAATGTAAGATTGTGTGTGCCATGTGTATCCAAAATGTACTGAAGTGTGTTGGGAAGTAATGCAGTCTTTTTTCGGTTATAACTTTCCCTTTTTTAGTTCCTTTTTTTATTATTAAAACTGTCCCCTTTAAAATCCGGTCTCTGGTCATTAGATTGTAAAATGGATTCGATTTATTTTATTTTAGTAGGTTATTTTACGACGCCTTATCAACATCTTAGGTTATTTAGCGTCTGAATGAGATGAAATTGATAGTGCCTGTGAAATGAGTTCGAGGTCCAGCACCAAAAGTTACCCAGCATTTGCTCATTATGGGTTGAGGGAAAACCCCGGAAAAAACCTCAACCAGGTAACTTGCCTCATCCGGGAATCGAACTCGGGCCACCTGGTTTCGCGGCCAGTCGCGCTAACCGTTACTCCACAGCTGTGGACTAAATGAATTTGAGCGAGGAACTTTTGTTGTTACTGCTATTGAACAGGAGGAGGATGAAGAAAAAAAGTTGATTACACATTCACTGGAGAAAGGGTTGTTTTATACTCTGTATGACAACCAGAGGCAAGATGATAGGAATGTCAAGATCTTCAATTGATGAACTACTAGAAAAATGTGAAAGGAAATCACAGGAATGGACACGAAACTAAGGAAAGCTTTCTCACAAGATGAAAAAGTTTCTCCTACTTAAGGTATTGTGGTATTATTTTATTTTGAGCGTATTTGACAGATTTTCAATGGTAGTAGTATATTTTAAAATATTATACAAATGTCGTTGCTCTTCATGTGCTATTGGAAAGTATAACAAAGATTACTAGAAATGATATGTGAACATTTGTGGTTCTTAAAAGATTCCATAAGGCCCCAGAGTGGAGGTGAGGAGAGTGTATTTGACTAATTAGACCCTCCAGACTTCACCGAAATTCACCGCAAGAGTTAAATATCAGTTCTATCAGGGTTTTAGACCCGATCAAAGACCAGGAAATCCTAATTAGCCTTTGCCCCCATCTGTGAATCTCTGGAGAAAGAACTAAGGACGAGACTAGTGAGTGCTTTGTGTGGAGTGTAGCGTTGTATGGGGCAGAAACATGGACATTACAACGAAGTGAAGAGAAACGAATAGGAGTTTTTGAAATGTGGATATGGAGAAGGATGGTGCATGTGAAATGGACAGACAGAATAAGAAACGAAGCTGTGTTGGAAAGAGTGACTGAAGAAAGAATGATGCTGAAACTGATCAGAAAGAGGAAAATAAATTGGCTGGGTCACTGGTTGAGAAGAAACTGCCTACTGAACGATGCACTGGAAGGAATGGTGAACGGGAGAAGAGTTCGGGGCAGAAGAAGTTATCAAATGATAGACAACATTAAGATATATGGATCATATGAGGAGATAAGGAGGAATGCTAAAAATAGGAAAGACTCGAGAATGCTGAGTTTACAGTGAAAGACATGCCCTTGGGCGGAACACTATGAATGAATGAATTGCTATATTATGTAGATACTTTAGCATCACATGAAATGTAATTTAGAATTCCTTACAGTAGAAAAGAAAATATGGAACTTGGGTACCAATTTTGTTTCTTTCATCCATACTTTTCTCAATGAAATCAGGCACAAACTTAGCTATAATTTCTTGCCCAGCATTCATTTTCATCACTTTATTGCTATAGTCATCGCTTTTTATATCCCAAATAGCAGATCGACTTTCTACTTCACTTATAGAATCTTCTGTGTTAATCAAACCTAAACTCATGGTTGGATTATGACTAGTTTCACTGTGCTCGAGTATTGAGTGAGTGTTTTGTTGGCAATCTGCAAACTGTGTCTTGTGTTCGGTGTCCCAGTGTGAACACTCCAATTGAAAGAAATGTATGTCGGGCAGTGACTGGTCTGGACACAGTGACCTTGTTCGTCACATGTGAAGAGGGCGAGTCACTGCTGCGTCACTGTGACTGGGTCAGGCACTGCAGTGTCCCGGTATGAACGCTCCAATTCAAAGAATGTATCTCTATCTGTGACAGTAACCGGTGTCCTAGTATGAAAATGCTCTAAAGAAGTAACACACACATATCGTTTTCGTTTAACTTCCTCCTGTTGTAAGACTGATTGTTAATACCTATGTAGGGTAGGGGACGATGCTACGGACCATACACATTAGTCGCCGACGCATTCAGTATGTGGGCTTCTCCTAGCCTTCGATAAGCAGAGTGTTGGGGCTTCCACAGACACACACAGGATAGAACATTAACAACGAAGGACATCCTTCCATACTCGAGATGAAATTCAAACTCAGGAACCTTCCGATCACGCTTCCTACTGAGATCGCACCTTAGACTGCATTGCCATAGTGCCCAGCAATATAATACATCACTATGATTTAAAATATAAATTTTATGTTGCAGTACATGTATGCATTCAATAGTACCTACACAAAATTGCTATAATATTATACCTAATCGAGTGTTATAATCGCTTCTAATATCACTTTGATATCAACGAAAATAATTATAATTTAATTAATAATAATATGAAATAAGTCGGTTATTAAGTTTTGATCCCTTCCTGTTAATTCTAAATGTTTAATATATTGTGCCAGTGATTCATCAAAGTGTAACATATTTTGCAACTGAATACAACTACATATTACAGAAAACCTATGTTACACGTAACATTTTAAATCCGTTATATAATGACGCTGTAGCAACTATGCAACTGTCTAGATTCGGTAGTATTTATGATATTGATATGCTATTTTAGCGTAAAATCCTAAAATTTGCAATGACTTTACCACACATTCGCATTACAGTTGGGTTGTTTAATCAACTGTTCGAAGACAGGTCTGGACCCCATAAGTGACACCACCAAGGCATCACTCACGAGGCAACTAGACCAGGAGATAATGAGGTATGGTTGCGAGTTCCTTTCCCCCTTCATTACATGCATCGTCGACTAGCTACAGATTACACTACGCAAAGATTATTATTCTTTTGGTCCTACAGAATACATCTGGTATGATAACAATTAATATTAGAAGAGAAAATTTCGCTCTGGCGCCGGGGATCGAACCCGGGACCTTGGTTGTACGTACCAAGCTCTCTCACCATTGAGCTACGGCGAAGTTCAATCCACAGGACCGGATCGAACCCCTCTCCTCCATTCTTCGAGTAACAGTGCATATTACTGTACAGATTACTGTGGAACTTCGGCCACCAAGTCACTCAAATGAGTGCGCTCCTTGTATAATGGCAGTTGACTTAAGGGGTTAGGTACAGCTTACAGCAGTAAAATTTTTGGAAATATTCAACAATTTTTCCTCCATTACTGTATCTTGTACAATAATGAAAATTGGTATGTTTAAAACATTGCCTTTCTGGTATGTGAAAAAAATATTTCTACGATTTAAACAAAATTTTATATATATATATATATATATATATATATTTTTTTTTTTTCAAAATTCAAAATGTTGGCAGTTCACTGTGGAGTGATGTAGCGTTTCCCTCAATACTCAAAGAACTTGTTAAATTTTTCACGTTCTGTCTCTTTTATTTTATTGCTGAAACTCGTGTTTACAATATCATGCTCTTTCAACTACATTCCTTAATAAATAATATTTTTTTTATTTTGTGTAATATAAATTATTGATATTTGACCATTTTTTAAAAACGAATCCGGATTCAAATTCTGATAGGGATAAATTACCTAGTTGAAGTTGCCCGTAAAAAAACCCACTGCTACTACTACTACTACTACTACTACTACTACTACTACTACTACTACTACTACTACTACTACTACTACTACTACTAATAATAATAATAATAATAATAATAATAACAGGCCAAACAATCATTATTGTCAGAATCATGGAATAATTTTCTATTTAATCACATAAACAAGAAAACTTAATAATTTTACAGATGTCTGCATTGATCTTTCTCTGGTGATGGTGACTTGTCGCTGTCGTCCGAGTTCATCACTAACGTACTCAAGCTCGCTCAATTTCTCCTTTGTAAACAACAGCAAGATACTTGATTTCTGTCGCCTCCACAAACGCGATGTAGACCTACATAGTTTGGCGAATGTTTCTTACTGTGCATCTCTATTATAACTTCTACCAATTCCCTCAGTCCGTGAACACTTTTATTACCAATGGTTTTTTTTATTCAACATTCCTTTTCAGTTCAGATCACACACATTCTATTTATTTAAACAACTGTGATACAGATGTTACCTCTGAAAGATATGTCCATATTTTAATGCCAGTAGCCTAGATCGATTGCATATTCTTTGTTATTTTCGTAAAGGTGCTTAATAAATTCATTTAACTGTAATACTGATTTAGGAAGTGTAGTTGATAATCTCATGTCGTGTTCATTTATGAATTTAATTATTTCAGAATGACTTTCGAATATTGGATTTAGAAGCCATGAATGGTTATCCATAATTATTATTAATGACACTTCTTTCACAAATTTCAGCATGTCTATTCTTCAATAAGCTCTTATGTACTGAGAGTAGAAGTATTTCTTCCTACAATGTGTAGTATGACAACCCTTTTCTCTTTCCCGATATAAAAATGGGGTTCCATCTGATCATCGGCGAATATCTCGTTGTATGTGTCGCATCATATTTCATTAAGATACAAACTGATGGCCTAGTTCACGATAATGACGGACCACATTCGAATAATCTGACCTCAAATTTGGAATTCTTCTGGATTCCATTATTTTGGTTCGGAGAGTGTTTCATATAAGGGAATTCCATATCAATTAACTTGTCGTTCTACAGGGACATCATTTTATTTTTACTAACATTTCTAATATTAACCTGGCTATACCTTTGGATTAACGGTTGAGAACCGGAAACACCGTTTGCTACCCCCTTCCACGATTGGAGTTCAATGATACTGTAGTAAAATACAAAGAAATCACTTTACTAGGCATAGGAGGGAAGAAAAGTAGTTCATCCATTTACGTAAACTAGGAAATATCGCGATTTTAAGTTTGATAATTTCATTGTAGGTTTTTATTTAATCAAATACAGTACCGTATTAACAATAAGTGTTTTTACTCACGAATTGAGCTATCCATTCGGACATATTCATTATGCAGTGTATGTTACACTATCTACAGCACATTAGCGTACAATATAGAGAATGAATAATTTCAAGGAAAAATTGTTCCGGGGCCGGGTATCGATCCCGGGAGCCTTCGCTTAGCGCGCGAACGCTCTTCCGACTGAGCTACCCCAGTAACTATACACGACACCGTCACAATTTTTCCTTTGTATCCACACAACTCACATGAGCTGACAAGACGCCAGAACTCAACTGTGAGTGCACACAAATACTGTGCGACCCGGAACAATTTTTCGTTGAAATTACTCAAACCTGCTTTACAGGGAGCTACTACCTGAAAGCCAGGTTTGTATAATATAGAGAATGAAGTTAAATTGAAAAATAATCATAATATGGATATTTAAACACATTTTTGAAAATGGTGACCGTTCATTTCGATACAGATTTCAGTTCTTTTGTGCATATTACCGCACTATAGATTATTGTACCTAATTCCAATTACCAGCTTCGTTCTTCGTACTAATAATTGTTGAAATAATTCTGTACCTACTCTATAAAAGAGTACCTTACTTACTGTAAATTCAGTCTTCACTTCTGCCCGATCAGAAAAGATGAAATTACTCAGACATGCTATCTACTGTCCGTTCAAATGATTTATGTAGCAGGGTTGTAGAAAGGGGGAAAATCACGTTACAGTTAATGACTTAACGAGGCCCTTTTATTTAAGTTATTTTAAACAGTTGTATAATATTACGTAGACGTCCAATTCCTAACAGAAATTAAAAGTTTTCAGAAAAGAACTAAGACAGACCAGGATGCGGCGTAGGCAAACGGACGACAGTGCCTGTGCGAAAATATGATTTAATATTGAAAGCTCTTTCGTCACTGGAAAACGCGAAAATATTTCTGGAACATACTATACTCACTAACTCAGTATTGCTTACTATGACCGCATGGCCTTGGTTCTGTGTGGAAAACAGATGGAAGTTTACTAGTCGAAAGGGTGGGAGTGAAGTACATTAAAAAATTCAGGTACAGTAAAAATTGAAGTAAAAATAAAATGACATCCCTGTATAATAAGAAAATTCGCTAATTTTCTTTGAATTGTACTTGAAATTATATCCAGTATAGGGGTTGTGTGATAGCTATAACATTCATAGATAACTCGTTGTAATATATCCTGCCAAAAGTAATAAAACTTATTGAATGTATTAATTATTGTATATGAAACGGATTGAGTTTTCTTTTTTAGGGAGGTTATACTCAACTATATTGATACCAATGATTTTCTTCACTGAAATCTTACAGGCCTCCTAGCAACAGATTCAACTATTGGTGCATCATATTTTCCTTCTCCTTCACTGAAATATCAGTATCTATTTTAAATTCTGTATGTAGCTCGTTTCTTTAATGGTTCACCTCTTCCAACAGGAGAAGTAAAAAGGTTATAATTTTCTCTTCACTAAGTTCATATCATAATATTGTTCACTCGCTTGAACAGACATCCATGGTCGCCACATACTTCAATAATTTCACAATACACCGAAAAAACTCAACGACTTGCACATACTTCAGCTTATACAAAGTTTATAAATTTGAGTTTTGAATTCATTTTTGTATGTATTCCAATAAGTCATTTAATAATGAAAAATACAAAGTCTGCCAACTCTGTTATGAGTGCATAAGACCGCGATCAAGAAGTAGTGTCATTGTGCTACGAACATCACCACCTGGCTTTTCTGCTAGCGAATGAACAGTACAATATTTAAGTCATCGATAAATCGTGCAGTTGCCCAGCGTTTCTATCTCCATGAAATTATTTTCAAGATTAGACGTAAGCGTTTCGTATACGTGGCACTGTAGTGGCGGAAATGGTCCTACTGATCGTGTGAAAAGACAAAGTTTCCAAAAGTATAGGCCTACTTAGTTCAATTTTACCAATTAGAAATAGCCTATAATAATTACGATGGTCACAGATTTGTAATATTCCTGAAAGATGTATACGAACCCAATCCGTGTCACGAACAACTTATCCCATCGCATCACATTCCATCCCAAAATAACGTCAGCTGATAAGAAACGTACAAAATATATATCACAGTTGTATGAACACTATTAAAATAAAATAATTATTAAAATTAATAAAATTCAGACATGTTTCTGAGATTGCCTCTCCATCCTCAGTGACTTTACCACGACGGCTGGTTCAGGTGATCGGCCGCGTTGTAGCGTGGCTTAAAGAAGACTGTGTCAGAGGAGAGTCAGTCTCAACGCTACAACGCGGTCGATCACCTGAACCAGCCGTCGTAGTAAAGTCACTGAGGATGGAGAGGCAGTCTCCGAAACATGTCTGAATTTTATTAATTTTAATAATTATTTTATTTTAATAGTGTTCATACAACTGTGATATATATTTTGTACGTTTCTTATCTAATCTATGAACACTGTTTAATTGACCCTATATGTGTGATTTGAACGTCAGCTGAGTTAAACTAATCTTTCCTCCAAGAGACAGCTACTGTATTATCTAACCTGTCATTAAACTCGGGTTAAACTAAGCCAAGATATCTACGTAAAGATTATATTTTTTTCGTCCTACAGAATATATCTGTTATGGTAACAATTACTATTAGAGGAGCAAATTTTTATCTTTCTTCGAGCAACAGTGCATATTACTGTACAGATTATTGTGCATATTACTGTGGACTCCCGGCCACCAAGTCACTTAATTGAGTGCGCTCCTTGTAAAATGGCAGTTGACTTAATATAAAATTTCAACATACATGCCCGACTTGGAGTAAGGTCACAAAGGGAAAACATTGGAGGAGAAGGATTCGTTCCGGTGCTGTGGATTGAACTTTGACGTAGCTCAATGGTGAGAGCTCTTGGTACGTAGGACCCGGGTTCGATCTCTGGCGCCGGAGCGAATTTTTCTCCTCTAATAGTAATTAAGCCAAGATAGCTAATCTTGTATGAGAGATACCTAGAGCCCTGAACAACCTTCTAACCAAGCTTACCCAATAATTTGTGCAAGAGGTAAATAATGAGTACTACTGCAGAACAGTGCGTGCAATAACAGCTCAAGTTGTTATAAGGATTCTAGACTTTACCTTATTAGGTAAAATTGTATTCATGCATGGGTCATAACTATCATTCACCTAAAAAAATGGGCTCTTTCTTCAGTTCCAGTCTCATTTCCTTGAGATCAATATTAATTAAATACGAACCTATAGTTGGAGTCCTTAAGATCAGGATATCAAAACCATCACGGAAGAAAGGAATGCAGAAGATAAGTGTAAGACAGGAGACCCACGACCAAGCTCAATGTGAAGTACTTATATTTTCACATCCCTGTCGAGGATCAAAATTATTTCGCTTGATTAAATAAAAATGAGTTTGAGGTATTACTAAATATAACTTTTATTTCACGTTCTTATTTGAACATAATGATAAATTAATATTCGACGAATGAAGTTCATTTTCCAGCAACATAGGCCTATGTGAGAAATATTTTTCTGTTTCGGAAATTGAATTCATTGTTTTCCCTAGACAGTAACTTAGAGCTGTGTTGACCAAATAAGTGAGGATTTAGGAAATTTTTAATTATTAACTTTACCTCAAAATGTGATCAAAAATAAATTTGAAGTAATAAAAGTGAATGGCGATTACGATGATGATATATAGTTGTCATATTTTGCAGTTCGTTATAATATTTTGCAGAATATTATTACTAGTTAATTTCATTATACTTTCTTACCTCAATTTCAAAATCTTTTTTTCCTTTCTCTCTTTTCTATTTGGTTTTGTTTTTAATAAGAAATGTATCGTTTTCCTTGTTTGTGCACTTTAAATTGTGTACATTTTAAGTCAAGAACATTTCAATTGGGCTGTACTTGTTATGCTCATAAAGAAATAAATAACGTGCAAGTAATGTTGATTTTATACGCAGAAAGTATGGTGATTATAATTTTGTTGATTTTAAATTACTGCGAAAGTAGAGGAATTTTGGAACTATGATTTCCAAAGCTGTTGTAGAAAAACACACAGCAGTAATTCAGCTAACAGCTGAGCTTGGTTCATTGCAGACAGCATTCTTTACATTAAAATGTTAAAATAGGCTGTAGAGCAGACATATCAAGGACACGGGCTAGGTTACGAATTGTTGTCATCAGTATATATTGTACAGGAAATGTTACTACAGCAATGTAAATTTAATGTTAGGCTATACATAACCCTACTACGATAATTTATTCGGGAAATTTATGTTTCGACAGTCATGTTAAATAATATTTATTTGGAGATATGTATACTTGACAATAATCCTTAATAAAATTATTTCAAATTATAACACAAAATATTTAAAATATTATTATATTGTCAATAGGACTATCCATTCATGAATAAATGTACCGTAGAGTATATCATATACCTTTTCAAAATGTTTATATAAAGATGAATTTTTCAAAATGAAACTAAAATAATTCTAATTCTTCTTGTTTTTACATACATAGGCTAGTCCACACCTGTGGAGTAACGGTCAGTGCGTTTGGCCGCGAAACCAGGTGGCCCGGGTTTGAATTCCAGTCGGGGCAAGTTACCTAGTTGAGGTTTTTTCCAGGGTTTTCCCTCAACCCAATACGAGCAAATGCTGGGTAACTTTCGGTGCTGGACCTCGGACTCATTTCACCGGCATTATCACCTTCATTTCATTCAGACGCTAAATAACCTAGCTGTTGATACAGAGTCGTAAAATAACCCAATAAAATAAAGCAAATAAACATACATAGGCTATACAAACTTCAATGTTTGTCTTTATTCGTGAAGATTTCAATCTTCTAATTTTATTTTTTAGTGGGTTGTTTTACAACTGTGTATCAACATCTAAATTTATTCAACGTCTGAATGAAATGAAGGTGATAATGCCGTCCAGCACCGATAGTTACCCAGCACTAAATTTTATTTGTGTGACTTTTTCTAGATTAATTCTTCCAATGTCAGTCTTGCTGGAAATAATTCTTCCAATGTGGGTGTTGCTTTAAACTGTCCTCATAATGGACTATATGTGAAAATCTGTCAAATGTGGTCTTCGCTTAGTTTTGTTGAGATTAATTAGTAAAAAATAACTGTTCGCACCTATAAGTACTCCCAAATATTGGCATTACTTCTGGAAACTTACAGTACAAGCGAGTTGGAATTTAAACAAATAAATATTAACTACAGTAAAACTTTGTAAAATTGTTAACAACACAGCGTTATAACTTGCAGTTAGATTTTCAATATTTTCATAAAATTTTGAACTAGGCCTACTTATAGTTTCTAATGGTTTTCTTTTTAATATATAGTCAAAGGCTGGTTGAGTGGAAGAGAAGGCCTTATGGCCTTAACTCTGCCAGCGAAAATAAAACATTATTATTATTATTATTATTATTATTATTATTATTATTATTATTATTATTAATCATTTTCATTCCACGACGTTCTTGTATTCATGGGAATTATTATATACATCGTAATGTCGCTGTACAGTAAATTTCTTACAGATGTGTTTTTTAAATATTTACATTGTGTCTCTCCATTGTGGTTGCGACTTGACAATTTGAATAACCTATATTCATGCGAAGATTGAGTAACATCTATTGTTTATTCTAGTGTGATTTGAATTTTAATTAATAGTCTTCATAATTACACTGATATCCCAAAAGCAATTTAATGTTATAATGAATAAAATGGATAATCTTCACATAAATAAACGTTTAAATATAAAAAAAGAGTTAATTAATTCTTCCCATCACTGCAACAAAATAATTATACACGCTATCGTGTTGTTTTTAGTAGGTACTCTAAAACAAGCAATCGTATGTTTTGTACTACCGATGTACTTATTCAACCCTAACACCCCTCTTGCGGCGAAAGATGGTAAGAGTGCAGATACCTGCAGTAAGACTGTTTACACGGCGGGCGACTTACTCATGGGAAGCTGATGCTGACATGACTGCGGTAGAGAATTTTTTTTACTGAATTCTATCTTTTAAACTGTCATTCCACCATTATAAAACGTTACAATGCTCATTAACATATTATTTTAGACGATTTAGAATCTGGCACGATAACAGTAAAAGAACACTAAGTTGTAGCCTATTTTATTTTGTAACTTATGGAATATTATTCACAGCTTTGTAAATTTTCACTCCATTGTTGAATATTCTACACAAAGCTATAGGCAAATAAAGTAATAATGGGCTATGTCAGTGTACTATTAAGGAAATCATTCACGTATAGGCCTATTTGGATGGACTATCATATTTTACAGTTACATCCTCTATTAATTTTTGCATGTGAAAGAAAATCTATGCGTGTTACGAAACGTAAACATTTCATTCATGTCATTTGATATTTAAATAAATAAATAAATAAATAAATAAATAAATAAATAAATAAATAAATGAATGAATGAATGAATGAATGAATGAATGAATGAATGAATGAATAAATATATATATATATATATATATATATATATATATATATATATATATATATATGAAGGTTCTATCAACTGGCTTTAAAACGTTTACAAATCAAGTAGGCTACGTGTAATCGTACAGTACAAAGTAGTCAATGGGAAAATATACAGGGCTCTAATTTCAAAACTTATAGATCTAAATAAATAATTATTTAAAATGAATTTAATTCAAACAAAAAACATGTCAATTTTGATATTGAGGGGGAAAATCTGAAACTAGGTTTAATTGCATTTTAGATTTCACCCCCACCCCAGCTTCCTCACTTTGAAATTTAAAATGGCACCCCTATATTTTTTACTTGAGCATTCAATTGTTCATACACCTGATTCATTTATTTCACATCTTTTGTTTTATATCGTTTTCTTGTAACCTCGATTGTTGTTACTGTTGATTAGAGCTGAAGCTATAAATACCATTGAACGTTTATTGTAATAGGCGTGTTCGTGTATTATATTATTGTAAAATGGTGTATATCCTTCAAGAGAGAACAGAAATCGTATTTATTTACAGAGCTAAAAACCGTTGTGCTCGTAGAACTGCTAGAGCTTTCAACGAGAGGCATCCTGAGAAAAACGTGTCACCGATGTCATAGATCTAATACGGAAATTTGAAGAATCTGGTTCTGTGTGTAATGAAGCAAATGGCTAATCTAGAAAACTCGATGAAAATTCGCAGATTGAATTAGACCTACTAGGTCATTTCATTAATGAACCCACCACCTCTATTCCAAAAGTAGCGGCTGTAACAAATATTTCAGTTGGCTCCATACATAAAGTGCTGAAAATTAACAAATTTTTCCCCTAAAAAATACAAAGTCACCAACAGCTCAGCGAAGACGATTTTGATAGAAGAGTAGAATTTTGTGAACAGATGTCTCAGAGAATTGAAAATGATCCAAATTTGACACAAAATATTTGCTTTAGTGTTGAAGCGACTTTTTTCTTAAATGGGTTTGTCAACAAACACAAATTGTAGTAGGTACTGGGACATTGAAAATCCTCAAGTGTTTCGTCAAGATAATACCCAATTTCCTCAGAAGATCAATGTGTGGGCTGGATTTTTGGGGATGATATTGTTGGACAGATTTTCATTGAAGAAAACGTGACTGGAGAATTGTATCTGAACATATTAGAAAATGTAATTGATCTACTTATGGCATTGTCGCTAGAGAACCAAGTCAATGAAGGAAAAATTTGCATTTTGAAAAGTACGGAGCTCCCCCACACTATGCAGTATCTGTGCGAGAATGGCTAGATAGAAGATTTCCTGGAAAATAGATTGGTAGGAGAGGTACTGTATAATAGCCGGTGAGATCTCCAGACCTGACGCCGCTTGACTTCTTCGTATGGGGTCATTTAAAATCAGTTGTTTATACTTCTCCGCCTGAGAATATTCAAGAACTGAAAAACAGAATAACCCGAGAATGTAATCGGATTAGTAAGGAAATACACCAAAACGTTTGCGAGGAGTTCCAAAATAGACTATATTACTGTTTAACCAACAATTGAGCACAGTTTGAACACTTGATTTAGTGCGAAATATACTGTTTCTTGTCAGATTGCCAAGCAAAAGATGTGAAATAAATGAATGAGGTGTATAAACAATTGAAAGCTCTTTCATATTTAAATATAACATTATAGGTTGTCGTTTGAAATTTCAAAGTGGCGGTGGCTAGGGGTAGTGGTCATATATAAAATGCAATTAAGCCTGGTTTCAGACTTCCCTCTCAATATCTAACTTAACGTGTTTTTTGTTTAAATTAAATTCAATTCAAATAATTAGTCATTTAGACTGGGAAGTTTTGAAATGAAAGCTCTGTATAACACCGATAATATGAACAGAAAAATCACTAAAATGAATAACAGTGAAAATTTTTTCTTCATTCCTGAGATGAAACTTTATATTTTCTCACTCAAATGGAAAGAGTACAAGTCCTATAGATAATTAGTTATAGGGACAATGAGAAATAGGAGAGAGATAATGAAGTTCACCCGAAAAGAAACATAATGTCAATACAGTAGTGGTAACATCATGAGCTGATTTTTGGAGGTATTATATATAACGAATGTTTCAATACGTTTACAAATTCCATTCAAAGATTTGTCAGAGTCCATATGGCTCTCTTCACTCTTCCTTGTCTTGGCAAGTCATATAATAATATCAATAAATTAACGTAAATGTTCGGTAAAAATTACTATTTCATGTGCGTTATCTTCTGATACATTAATTCATATATCTGAATAGTTTAGGAACAAACTGCATTCAACTGTTTAAGAGAAATCAGTATACGTAATCGGATGACAGCCAAAAACACCTTTTCCAGTATATTCTTTTTAATATTGTATATTTGAGTATCTAGTCTGAGTTCTTCCTTCTTTCGTCACCTCATTGATCATATTTCACTTTGTGTCATGCCATTTTTTTTTTAACCTTTTGTAAAATATTCATCTCATATTCGGAAAATGTTCATCTTTTAATTACAGCTTTGTCTGCCATCGATTTTGAATTGCTGATAACTATCTGCTTTATGTATTGTATTTATACGGTTTGTAACTCTGCAAGTGTACATTAAAATTACGTGAAACTAATAAATACAAATTTACAAGTCCAGTCCCACATATCGGAGCAGGTATATCTAGGTAAGACAGTAGCCTACATTTAAATACGAAATGCATATCCCACGTTTTACTCCGCTACATGTTGCTGGATTTCAGTCGTATTGTGCAGCAAATCGATGACTAGATGCGTGACTAAAAACTGATTGGTCTGTAGGCCTAATATTTTAACAGTGAGGTATAATTACACATTGAAGCCATGATTCGGTTACACGAGCATTTTGTAAATGACTTTCTGCTAAATGACTATACAAGTTAATGATTAATGATGATGGCACTAACAGTCTCTCCACTGCTACCTGTGTAGATATCAACAGCTGAAACATCCGTGACTTCATCTACAACAAGGCACGCAATTTGTGAGCTGTAAATGTATTAAAATCTACTTCACATTCGAAGAATTTCCAATAGAATCGTTGTTTCAGTTTTTATCAAATAGAATTTAGAAGCCAATTGAGATATCCCGAGCGGTTCTATCCCTGTGGATATATTAACGAAGCAGTGAAATGGGATTTATATAGCCCGGACGTCTCGTTTTTACAGTAGGTGCAGTGGACTATATATAAAATATTTCTTGATGCTGGTGAACCAACTAGCGCCAGATTAATAATGAAGATGATAGTAGCGATATCGGGGTTGGGACTAGTTACAAAACGTAGCATTTAATCGAATCAATTCCACCCCCTAGAACGGAGAATAATAAATTACAAGTAGCGATAGCCAGGGACTACTCTAACCAAGCCCGCCCAAGTGGGGCTGAGAGCTTACGCAGAGGAACAACCACACAAATCCCTGTAACATTTCTAGTTCTGCTCCTTTATTCACACAAATTGTCTTATATATGTACTCCTTAACTGGTGCTTTAGGTACACGTCTTTGTAACTCTATAAACTAACAGTGATGCAAATAATTATTGTATAATAATTTAATAAAACAAAGTACTAGGAAAGGAAGAAGCAAGACAAATAATTTATTACAAATATTACAATAATGAAATGTAAAGCATGTAAGGGATTTAAAATAATTGGTATTCAAAATATAAATACGAATTCTAGACACAAATTTAAATATATTTACTACTTGTCGGCTTGCGTGGCACAGTCGGTACAGTGCTAGCCTTCTGTGCCCGAGGTTGCGGGTTCGATCACGGCCCAGGTCGATGTCGTTTAAGTGTGTTTAAGTGCGATAGGTTCCTGTCAGTAGATTTACTGGCATGTAAAAGAACTCGTGCGGGACAAAATTCTGACACACAAGTACCGCAGATATAATTAACCATGGCAGTTGAGAGCGTCGTTAAATAAAACATAATTTACAATTTATTTACTTCTTTTTGGCTCGGTAAAATGAACCTACAAACTAAATGAAGATCCGTAACTATGATATAATACAATGAAATTAATGTATTTAATCTGATTTGGTTTGTTGGAGAACCGCTGGAAGGTCTAAGCGTCTGTATGAAGAAAGTTAATCTCTATAGCAAATACCATATTAATGCACAAGTCTGATTGTTTCCTATACAAGTGACGTCAGAATAATGCAACGTAACTAATTTCCATTGCTAACCAAGTAACATGAGATGTTCAAATTTTTATAACATTTTTTTTTTTCATTCGACTCTTGGGCGTAAAATTTTCGTGTTAAAATATCAGATAAATAAATCCGATATATTGATGTATAATCACTTAATGACAGTATATCTCAAACTATCGTTAACTACTTCTTAGAGAGATGAAAGAAAAAGAAAATTATTGCCATGAAGTGAATAGGAAATTAGATACGGAGAATGCGTAGAAAAACTTACTCATATCCTATAACAATAACGATGACGACGCCGATGCGCGATGGCGATATTAACGATAGTGAGTGGTGACTATGATAAATAGAAAAGATGTAGTTATTTTAAATATAATATAAATTTCCATATATTGTGGATTGCGGATCGAGGAGACGGCCTCCAGTTATGGAGGGTAGCTGTGAATATATTGAATAAGCAGTAGCGGACAGCCGATGAGGGGTGGTCATCCAGCTTGGGGATTGAGCGAAGGGCTAACAACCATCACCGTAAAAAAACAGCTTGTTACGAAACCTTCAAATAAGCCTCGGAATGGGACTGATTGATTCTATGGCACGACCACAGCAAAGGAATAAGGTTTTGAGATTTGGTGCTTTAATAGGTTTGGAAGTAAATCCAGAAAAGACAAAGTATATGATTATGTCTCGTAATGAGAATATTGTACGAAATGGAAATATAATAATTGGAAATTTTTCCTTTGATGAGGTGGAAAAATTCAAATAACTGGGAGCAACAGTAACAAATATAAATGGTACTCGGGAGGAAATTAAACACAAAATAAATATGGGAAATGCGTGTTATTATTCGGATGAGAAGATTTTATCATCCAGTTTGTTGTCAAAAAATCTTAAAGTTAGAATTTATAAAACAGTTATATTACCGGTTGTTCTATATGGTTGTGAAACGTGGACTCTCACTTTGAGAGAGGAACATAGGTTAAGGATGTTTGAGAAAAAGGAGCTTACGAATATATTTGGGGCTAAAAGGGATGAAGTTACAGGAGAATGGAGAAAGTTACACAACACAGAACTGCACGCATTGTATTCTTCACCTGACATAATTAGGAACATTAAATCCAGACATTTGAGATGAGCAGGGCATGTAGCATGTATGGGCGAATCCAGAAATGCATATAGAGTGTTAGTTGGGAGGCCGGGAGGGTAAAAGACCTTTGGGCAGGCCGAGACGTAGATGGGAGGATAATATTAAAATGGATTTGAGGGAGGTGGGATATGATGATTGAAACTGGATTATTCTTGTTCAGGATAGGGACCAATGACGGACTTATGTAAGGGCGGCAATGAACCTCCGGGTTCTTTAAAAGCCAGTAAGTAAGTAAGTATAATATAGGCTAAATTTAGGCTATTCAAATAAGTTCCAATTTTAAATTAATTATTTTTCTTAAAAATAAGTTATGATATGCACAATAAAAGATTTGATATTATTATTATTATTATTATTATTATTATTATTATTATTATTATTATTATTAGTATTAATAATAATAATATCCTCTGTGGACATGAGAATGTATCTAATTCAATTTCCGTTTCCTATACTATGAATTCTATTTCAAATTAAACTTATATGAAATTTCCTGATGACTTTCTGCATAAATATTTAGAAGATGAGAATATCTAAATATAAGATATTAAATATTTCATTAATATTTTAATCTAACTCATTTTAAATTATCTAGAAAGGAAAGTAAATACATTCGCTGAAACCAATGTCAAATTAGTTTTCAAGCATGCGAATTAATTAATTAACAATAGAAGTACTTCGACAAAGATAGCTAAAACTTTATCTAGTTTAGTAACAGATATTTGTAACAACTGAATTATTATGATTATTAAATTCAGTCCTTCGGAAAAATTCTGTAGTATGTTAAGCAGACAATATAGTGTCATAGTGCATATCTTGTATCACAAGCAATGCCTTCCTCGGACTACTACAGTAGCTCCAACTTGGGTCTGCTGATTCGGGGCTGCGCTCGGGTGTGGGTTCAATGCTTGTTTTGGCTAATTACTTTGCTTGGATTTTTCAAGTGTTTTTCTGAACTTTAAGACCAATGTAAGGCAATCGCATTACGAATCCTTAGCTTGATCTTACCAAATATCATCTCTCTATCACAAATACAATAAACACAAAATAATCGCCGTTAAATAAGAAACTGAAAATATTCTGACAATACTGTGACAGTGCTGGGATACGATCTCACGACCAGCAGAGGGAGGGCACAGTCGGCCATTGTTCGGCGCGGAAGTTGCGCGCGCATCTGCTTCCTGGGGCATGTGCTGTGGCGAAGAGAGGAGAGGAGAGGAGAAGAGAGATAGCGACCGCGGAAGTGAGGGGAGAAATCCAGAGAATTTGAGGGGTGCCATCTTCTGGACATCCGTAGAAATTTCCAGTATCGTACTCTCTGGAAACTATGGCTTGTATATAAAAGAAGGGAGGCAAGTGAACGAGCAGTTGTTGTTATAGTCGGTATACAGCAAGCCAGCCAGTTTTGTGTAGCAGCTTCGAGACCGGAGTTAGACTTGAGTGTGTCCGCAGCTGTGTCAGCGTCCGAAGTCCTGAGTTTGAGTGCAGTGGACCGCAGTTGGGGGACCTGAGTTCGAAGTTCAGTGGAATGTATCTGAAGGTCTGGGGTTCGAGATACTGTGAACTCGAGTGACGGAGCTAGAAGAACTAGCCAAGGCAAACGAACTGTGAACTGAGAACTTACAGTTCTGTTTTGTAAATAGTGCTTTGTGAACATTAGTTAAGATTAACAATTCATTCTTGTTCTCAATAATCTAAGTAAATTGTCATTGTCGTCTGTGGAGTGCAATAACGAATACTGTGTTGCTGAGTGGAGTGGAAATCCCATTGTTTGACGGGAGTATTTAAACTAAATTATAAAGTGACTATTGTTGAAACAATAAAACTATATTATTGATTTGTAATAAAAGTTACAATACTATTAATCTTCAAATATATTCCATTACAATCTCTGGTTCTGAACTTCTTTCACTGACAAAGTAAAACTACCTTAGTATCAGTCCCTTTCTTTGATAAAAGAATGTGTGTGCTTCGAATTCTTTAATACGTTTCCTATTGTATTTAGAACAGGCCAGGGATCGATATAAATGATAATAGGGAACCTCATGTTAGGACTATAGTCGGATTCTGTAAAATTTGGAGCACATCTAGTTCCTAATTTTTCTCGTCGAAATTTTGGAAGGCGGTATGTCTTAGTTGGTCTCTTAAAGCTATCGATTTAAAAGTGAAGAATATGTTTGAACCAAAAGAGCATACATACAGTAGGCCTATATTCTATGAACCGTTCAAAATACAACTCATTATTAACAGCTCGGAAAAAGAACTAAGAAAGAGACTAGTGATTTGCTTTGTGTGGAATGTATCATTGTATAGGGCCGAATATTGACATTATGACAAAGTGAAGAGAAACGACTAAGAGCATTTGAAATGTGGATATAGAGAAGAATGGAGCTTGTGAAATAAAGTAAGAAATTAAACTGTACTAGAAAGAATGGATGAAGAGAGAATAATGCTGAAACTGATCAAAAAGAGGAAAAGGAATTTGCTGGGTCACTGCCTGAGAAAAAAATTCCGACTGAAGGATACACTGGAAGGAATGGTGAACAGAAGAAAAGTTCGGGTTGTAAGAAGATATCACATGATAAACAACAAGATATATGAATCGTAAGAGACAGGCGGAGAATAGAAAGGATTGTATAATGAGGTTTACAGTGAAACAGCTGTCCGTGGACAGTAAAAGTGAATGAGTGAATGAATGAATGAATGAATGAATGAATGAAGTCTATGAAAAGGTAAAGTCAACCCCATGACAGACCAAATAGGACCAGTGGGTGAGAGGGTGGCGAGAGGTTAAGGCTCCCACGTTAACAGAAAATCGGCATTTAATAGCATTAGGGGTATCAGTGCTACGTGCCCGTCGCATTTACCCCCAGGGAAATACAACTGGTAATAATTTCTGTTAGAGGCTGAGTGAACCTCAGGGCTATAGTGCGGCTGGAAAGATTAAATCAATAGAAAAATTTCATGACCCCATCGGGAGTCGAATCCACGATCTTCCGCGGATGTGCGTTACACATGAACAGGTTTAATATGTATGTATGTATGTATGTATGTATGTATGTATGTATGTATGTATGTATGTATGCATGTACGAGGCGTGTCCATAAAGTAACTTTCCCACTCGTCCCACAGCTAGCAAACCATATGTTGCGCGAAGCGACTACGTGTACATGATAGAATAATGTCCTGGCATGGGCATGCGCTAGCGGAACTTCCTGAGTGCTTTCAGTATCTTCGTTGCATTGGTTGAAGATGGACGTTCCTATTCCAGCTCCCGCCGCGTCAAGTGCGGTCAGTGATAAAGTTTTTGAATGCACAGGGCATAGCGCCGATTGAAATTGATCGTCAGCTGTGCCAGTTCTATGGGCTGAACGTCATGAGCAAGCAGATGGTGCGTTGCTCCACAAGGTCGTCTGTGATGATGGTTGGCCTCCCACTGTACTCCTCGTCATGCACATATTGGTGTCCTGCTGAAATTTGCCCACAGCATCAACGCACCATCTGCTTGCCCATAGACCTGACACACCTGACGATCAATTTCAATCGGCGCTATGCCCTGTGCATTCAAAAACTTTATCACTGACCGCATTTCACACTCGGCGGGAGCTGGAATAGGAACGTCCATCTTCAATCAATGCAACGAAGCTACTGAAAGCACTCGGGAAATTCCGCTACCGCATGCGCCATTCTATCACGTACACGCAGTCGCTTCGCACAGCATATGGTCCTATACAGGCATAAATGTGTATAATTGAATATCCCTTCGTCAGTTCGCATCACAAACTTCAACATATGGAGTTCTAAACTGTCTCGCCTTCAAGAGGAACAATCCAGTCTTTTGTTTCCATTCTCTATTCTCTATGAGGTCAAGACATGCAAGCGAACTCCTATTCTGACTTAGCATCGAGGGTTGTAGATATTTTTTTCCGGGTATGTTCCAATTCAACACACTGTAATAAAATATGTGTCCAGGAGTCCTTTTCTCCGCACAGTGAACAAAGGCGCTCTCCTCCTTCTTTGACAATTTTATTACCCTTCCATGCCTCCAATCTTAGCCACGCTAAACCTGCTCTGCTGTCTTTATTACAAGAATTTATGTACGTTAGTCACATCTCCCCCAATTAAGCATGAGATCTGATTGTAAATGTAGTGAGGATTTTTCGAACATTGGAGCTCAATCTCTTGCCTCTCGATATCAATTAAACGCACCTTCACATTAAGCTATATATTCATTCTGTTATTCTCTCCTTTTTCCCATACCCATCCCATTCCTATATGATGCAGCCCTCTCTGCAGTTTATAAAACCACCCTTTTCCCACCCCTCTCTTTGTTGAACTTTGTAGCAAATCGACCGTAAAAGCGACTGATCCTCAAATATAACTTTAACCAGTATTTGATATGAATTGCTTCGTTTTGAAGCCCAAATTCCTTTAGCACCCTGTAATTCGCTGTGCTTCTGCCAATTCCAAGTATTCATTTCAGGAAGTCCGTTTGTATCTTATTTAATTTTCCCGCATTTTCCCAACCCCAAATTTCCGCCCCATACAACATAGATGATCTGACCACAGCTCCGTATACTAGCTCCAATGTTTCTGCCGGAATATCTGGCACTTCAGTGATCAATTTCAATACCTACGCACTCTTTACCCCGCACTTGCGCTTCGTCACTATGCTTATTCCATGTCCCGTTCATTGATAAAGTAACCCGTAAATATATGAAATGTTTCACATTTTCCAATATGTGCCCTCGTAAGTCTATGTCTCATCCCTGCTATATACAGATCCATTTTTAAAAGTAATTGTCTTGGTCGTGTCTGTATTAATAGTCATGCCCCATTGACTACAGTAATTATCCAAGCAGTAAAGTTCCTGTTGCAGTTCATTTATTGATCGAGATATCAAAATCACATCATCTGCATATAAGAGTGCAGGTATGGAGATCCCGTCTAAATTAGAAGCTTCAGATTCGAGTTTATTGGTCATCTCTGGTATGTCATCTAAGAATATATTAAAAAGAAGGGATGAGAGTATTCACGCTTGCCTAACACCTCTACGGGTAGCCACATTTTCCGAAACTTTGTCACGATCGTACTTTACACAAAACTCCATCTACTCGTATAGGCCTATTGCTGATACAGCAATTCTCGACGACTTCCTTTTTTTCCACAGCTTGTACAACAATATTTCACGTTCTACGGAATCAAATGCTTTTTTAAAGTCTACAAATGCGCAATGCAGTTTTCCCCTCTTCTTCTGTGCTTCTTTGAGCCTTAATGCGTCCAAAACAAATATGTTGTCTGTTGTACTGTAAACCTCTCCGAAACCAGCCTGAAATTTGGACAGCCTATCATATTGAAGTACTTCCTCAGCCTCTCATATATAATTTTGCAGTAAATTTTGCCCAATGTTGGTAAAAGCGCCACCCCCCCCCCTATAATATAATTGTCAGATACCGACATGTTTCCCTTTTTGTAGATTGGACATACAATTGCCGATGTCCATTCACTAGGATAACTTTCTCCCATAAAGCTTTTGTTAAACATGTCCGTGATTTTACTTGTAGTTGTCTGTATATTATACACTCTTTGAGAAATTCAGAAGGTATCTCGTCTATACCCGGTACTTTGTTATTTTTAAACTACTTATAGCTTTCATCACCTCGTCTCTTGTTAATTCGCCATCTAATACATCAATTTCTGGTACTTGCAGCACTGAATGCAAATTGTAGTCTACACCACGTAATTCCCCACCCTCCCTCGTATACTCCCTGGAATTGGGTATACACCGGTGGCAGTGATATATAATCTACAATAATATTACAATAATTACAGTAATAAAATTACAATAATTACAGCAATAAAATAATAAAAATAAATGTAAATTTAAATCTAACTATAAATAAATACAATAAACCTAGGACTATAAATAAAAACTATGCTCTAATAACGCCTACTGTAAGCAAAACTAAACCTAACTTATAAGTACTTCTATTTAACCCAACTATTATCAACTAATCTAGCATTAATGTTAGTCCATGCTTTGTGTCCCATTTGTGCCTTAAATAATGCGGTCAGTCTAGTTTTTCGTCGCCTTGATTTGAGAAACTCCCACCCTAAGTCTTTTACTATCTCTTCGCCACGTTCCTTTTCCATTTTAATATATTTTGTGCCCCGCGTTGGACCTTTTCTTTTGAATTTTGAAGTACTATAAGGTATAATTACTTTGAAATAATATAAGATATATAAAGTACCTCGTAGTTTCAACAGATACAAAATTTAATATGCAGTCCGCCCAGATATCACTCAATTGTGTGCGCTACTGTATGATAACATAATACCTATATATTGAACATGGAATAGGCCAAAAGGGGGGGGGGGCAAATGAGAGAAGTTCGATCCGGTGCCGTAGAATGAGTCGTAGCTCAGTGGTAGAGCACCCTGTACGTAGAACTGGAGGTTCTGGGTTCGATCTCCAGCGCCATAACATTATTAATAAATAACCACAAGAAAAAAGTTCTGTAGTAACATCAATTAATAATATCAACACATAGATCACATTAATAAGCAGGATTTTTAGTGACGATTTTAGTAGGCTGACAGAGATCTAATCACTTTTCCTGAGATTTATGGTTAAAATGGACCAATATCTCATCAAATAAAACGATTCGCTTGGAAATAATTTTGTAATTACATACTGTATATACACTCAGCGTTGAAATTAATCTAGTTTAAAAACTTTACAATATAATGTTAAATTTTAGTTGAGGTAGAAATATTACTGTGCTGGGCAAACAATGGGGTTCTCATTTCTTACTCTTTGCATTTCCAAAGTTACCATCTTGTTAATTAAAATAGGTCTAATAATTCTTGTATTATTATTGCTATAAGAATTTTGAAGTTTGAAGTCTTGGATCTACGATGCGGCAAGGTTCAACTCGATTTTGAAAACAATGGGAGTGTTTGTTAACTTCTGAGAAAATTTGGAATAATTGTTAGTAATTTAAGAGAAGTCCCATGCGCCATTCCCAATTGCGGGAATGTAATCAGGAGGTTTGAGGAATTTGGTTATGTTGCTGATAAAAATCTGGAAGACCAAAAGTAACAATGATGTCACTGCTGCTGAGGTGCTTCATACAATAATGAAGTAAGTATATGGAAATGAATGAAATGGAATTTTCTGGGGGAGAACTATGACCTTTCTGATCTATTGCGCTAAACCTCGAGCTAGGCGCATTGCCAAATACTCACCTGCTCAGTACACTATAAGGTTCGCTGCGTACCCATATTTCGAGTAAGTCACCCCACTCGTCCCTACGCCAGCCACCTCCGTATGTCGCCAGCCGGCATTCGGGAAATGCAGTTTAATGATGACGAAATGGAGAAAATGTTTATGGAATGATGTACATGCCTATATGGTAAAATCCGAGTAAAACCCCAACTGGGACCTTGTCCACCATAAGTGTCACTATGGATTTTTAATGAAAAAAACCCGGGCCTGGCCGGTACTCGAACCCGGATCGCCTGCGTGACAGGCTGAAGATCGCAGGGGACAAAGTAAGTGTAAATATGGAATTAGTAGTGTTAGTGAACTGTCCAGGCATCTTCAAATGAGTTATAACACAGTTCGGAGAATTCTAAGAACATATCTTAGTCTGTATCCATATAAAGTAAAACCAGTGTTGCTATTCAAAGAAAGTGAGAAGCAGAAAAGATGTGACTTTGCTTTATTTGTGCCAGCAGAGATTCAACTAATAATCATTGTTTGGACATAGCTTTATGAACAGACGAAGCACACTTCATTCTTTATGCTCGACCATGCCGAAATGTAGTAATTATACACCTGGTAGCAGTCCTTTAATGCATGTCATTAAAGTACACCTACTCATTAAGGTTCAGGTGTTTTCAGCCAATGACAACTCGGCTTACAGGTGTTCAGCCAGTAACGAGTCAGCTTTGTACCGTTATAAAACCGCAAGTATCGATTATTCTCGGATATGCAAACGAAAGAGAATTAGCGAAAAGTCACGGAGGCTGGAAATCCAATACTGTCGCAGAAGGTTATGTTCTGTTACTATAGTAATTAGCGTTAATTGTAAATAATATTCAAATAAATTCAATTTGTCATCTCGTTTTTCAATGTCGAAATCAATAATCAAAGGTATACCAAGTTTAACGGATTACACAAGGTCAATGACATTATTGTTCCTCGGAAAAGATCAATACTTTCGCGTCTGCGCACATCTCACAATTCACGACCTAGAACAAGGTCACTTCCGATCTTGTCAGATACAAATAAAATGTATACATCTGAATACTGTAATTTCAAGTTAGAAATATGGTCGAGCATAAAAAGTCGTATGAAACTCGCCTATAATGGTAATTAAGAAGCTCGTATGAAAATTATGAAACTCGCTTGCGCTCGTTTCATAAACATCCATACTCGCTTCTTAATTACTATCATTATAGGCTCGTTGCATAATGTACTATAATGGTTGAGTTAGTACAAAATAGTAGCAGAATATGGTCTTGAATGACACCAAAGGTTTAAATCAACAAGTGTCTATGATATAAAAGTCAGTGTACGGTGTGGCTTCACTTCGCAATTCTTAATTAGTTCTTATTTTAAAAGAAGACAACAATGTAATAATACAGGCTGTCACATTAGAAGGAGAGCACTGCTACAGTATGTTACAGAACTTCGTCACACACAGATTGAGAATCACGATCCGGATATCATAATCTTCATGCGAGATGGCGCAACGCCCCACTTCACCACTTCTGCAAAACAATACATAGACGACGATACAGGGGATCGTATCATCTGTAAGCACTTTATGAAAAATAATATGGTGTCCACGATTACCAGATCTCAATCCGTTTGACGTTCGATCGTGGGGTTACCTTAAAGAACGAGTTTTTGTGTAACACATCGAGCCACCTTCCAGCAACATAAATTTCCTATCTCGGAATAAATTAGGCCTATCTACAAAATTCTGTACATGATATTGCAGAAAGATTGGTGAAAGACTGGTGTTTGCTGAACAAGAGAATGACGAATATATTCTCAATGTTCTGCAAAACTCAAACCTAACTCATTATTATATTTATGACGATTTAAACTTTGAAGTGACTTTTCCATGACCTTATATATTTGTGAAATAACTATTAATAATTCATAAGATTACATATTGTCTACAGAAATTTATGAAATAATTTTGACAGTATATACAGCCTAATTTAGGCTTTAAACAAATTAGACAGACATTCTAGTGTATACCTTTGGTTGGATTAAAAAGCAGGAAACTTAAGTGTAAAATCACTGTTAATCATTATCACATACAAAGAATACTTATGAGCAGGCAGATGGAAATTTTAAAATGATTGAAAATACTTACTTTTTAATAATATTAAGGGAAAAATTGTTCCGGTGCCGGGTATCGACCCCGGAACGTTTGGCTGAGCGCGCCAACACTCTACCGGAAGAATATGTACTACAATTTAGGCTATATCACTCTTCAAAACCAATCGATTTAACTGTGATCAAATGCCATACTTCACATAAATTAAACTAATTATATTCTCAAATTTATTTGGACAAATATAGGCGAAGATGAAAATCTGAAAAGGATTGTTTTCAACACTACTACCTTTTGTTTTATTACCATCGTGAATTTAAAGGTAAATCCCAGTGGTAAAGTAGTTATGACGCTTACCATTTGATTCAAGATTTCTGTTTCAGACTTTGTTGACAATTATGAGTTTTAAAGATGATATAGGCCTAATTATAAAGGAAGGACGAGGATCCCATGTTAGTATTTTTACACTTAAAACTCTTGATTCTGAAGAAGAGATTTGCAGGAAAACTTCAACGATTTTTTCTTTTCATTTAAAAATTAAGTTCCATTGTACATAGTCCACAATTATTATCCTTTCATAATTATAATGACAGAAGACAGATAGGGAAAGTTTGTTATATATCGCATAACAGTATATTTATAATATTTCTTTACCATTAGCATTTGTCATTAAAAAAATACACAGCACACCCTAATTTATAACTTTTCAAGATATCTACGACCAGCACTTACAGAGTACTCGCTAACTTCGTTTGAAGTTGTGCAGTTTTAAGTAAACCGAGTTTCAAGTATAAATATGACATATTTCAATCTGTATAATTTCGTTATTTTTATTTCGTTAAAAATGAAAATGAAACAGTACCACATTACAATACAGTATGTGATTCAGCCTAGACAAGCATTTCATCTCGTGTATAGGTAGTATACAGTACGTACCTACCTTTGGGATAAAAGGTAAAGTGCATGTCAGTCGATTGGCTTCTTGTCCGGCCTCTAATTACATAATATTTCCAAGTTAGTTCCACACATTCTACAATTTCCATAGCATTTGAGGTCTTTTGCAATAACGTTAACATGTGACTTATATTTTGCTAATTGATGCATCAGAGACCTCTGTATTTCGTACATCTGAAGGCCTATATAAATATTTAAGCGTGAAACAAGAAACCGGGATTAGGAGCTGGCAGCTTGTTATTTTGTCTCGAGATATTTTTGTTCATGAAAGCTATTTCCTTACTTATTTAAAATATCAGACAAGAAACTCCCATCTTATATTCCCTTTGAAAGAAAACCACGTTGAAGATTATATCGTTCTTAGAAATTCTTAAATATCGACTAGATGTGAATCAAGTTTTTAGATGACATTCAAGAGACCGTCGGAAAAGACCACTTATCACTAAATTTCGATGGTGTTCGGTTAAAAGGGGTTGTCAGTTTTTGTACAAATGGAGTTTTGTTTCCCACGTGAATATAGAAGTTAAATTCTAAAAGTGGATGTACAGAAAACAAAATAATACAAGCATTTGATGAGTTTTATGATTTGCAATAAGGAACCAGAGTTAAATATTTCAGTTATCTCGAAACTCATGTTTCTGATTTAGGGAAAATCAGGCAAATATGGGCACTTTTAAGGTAATGCCCATGTTACCCTAATTCTTCGTGAGTTACGAAGTATCAGATAGTATATTGGTAACCTGAACTAAGGTGGCGAACCGTAGTGTGAATGGTGTTGACGCTGCTGGACATGTGAACGCTACAAATACAATTATGTATGTGAGTACACTTTGGAGCATAGCAAAAATAGTACTGTTGTTGATTTTTACATGATTTACTTAAGGAAAGACTGCGTGTGAGTAGTACCAAAAAACTTTATAGGCAGGAATGGTAGATTTAAACAGAACAATAATCCATAAGTGGGGGTTCTGAAGCATGTACTCGCTGGACAGACTGGTCATTTGTTGAAATAATACACTAAGGCAAATATGGGCACTGTTATTCAGGGTATTATGGACTCAAGCATTGAATGCTATTTTTTAAATCGTTCATTAATGTTTTCTTATACAATGGAATTTTAAGAAGTAAATGTCATTTATATAATTGAAATTTACGCACGTATTCTCAATTATCTAAATGATTGCCAAATACTAAGTCCTTCTTATCCTAACTTTTCATTCCAATTTTAAAAAGTGACATTCGATGATTTTATAATTTCCTTCTCAATACCAGGACAGTCGTATAATAATTGTGTATGTTCATTGCTATAATTTTATTGATCATAATACAAATTATGTACAAAATTTAGTTTATAGAAGTGGAATGTTATCTTACACAAAAGCTAGAATATTTTTCTTTGTTTTCACTTGTCTTTCTGAAGTTATCAAAAGAATGGAAACAAGATCCAATAAATTTAGAAAATCAGCAACTTAAAAGCACTTCAATACGAACGCATCTTCTCCAACAAATGCTTCTTGCATTTGTCCTGCATGTGGAGGAAATTTTTATACTGAGCAAAATGAAAAAAGTGAGTACAGTGTGAAGGATTGTGCGCTTTTTGGTACAATGAAGAATATGTTAAGGTGGAAAGTAATTGATTTTTCTGTAATGACGTCATGAAATAAATTTAGAATATTATTTTGGCTTCTTTTACTTTTTTGCTTAGTCTTTTAGAGATTTATACTATTGGAATAACATTTGTCACTACTTAAGGTATTTTTAATAGATTTTCTTCTCGATTAAATATGTTAAATAGATTTGTAATGTAGTCTCAGTGTTTAATTAAATAGTTTTTTTTCATTTGCTTAGTGTTCTGTCATATCACCAATAACTTTTTTATGAATGGTTAGTGTAGGAAGCATTAACTACATGTATTTTGTATTAAATATATGCTTGAAAATTTAAAAGGCATTTAATTCCTATACTGCCTATATTACCAACATGTGTGCCCATATTACCCTTACAGTACAGATCATATAGGCACCCGTAAGGTTCTAGTAAAAAGCATATAATTATATGCGACATAAAAGAATACTTTTAGCATTTGAATGTGTTACATCTTTTAATATAGATATATTCTAAATTGTTTCAGGGTTTCAAGCTGTTATCATTACTAAAGTGCAAGATATAGAGTAAAATTCCTTACGGTGCCCTTATTTGCCTACTTTCCCCCATATTCCTTTACCCAATAAAACTTGAATTTATCTTAAATGCAAATGGTTTCCAAACAATATAATCTAAAATATCCCTATCATACGTATCGTTGTTTCCCATACAATACTTTTATTTGTTACTTACCTGAAAAAGTACTCGTTAAATGCGATTTAAAGGCAAATCTTGTCCAAAGCAAGGTAAAAAATTTCGTATTGTGCTCTATGCTAAGAAGCAATAAATTACATATCTTAATCTTATACTGTATTATATAGTCTGAATAGTGTAATATGTAGCTAATCAGCGATGTATGCAATGGAGGAGGAAAGAAACTGGCCACCCTATTCTACTATCTCCTGGCCTAGTTGCCTTATAAGTGGTGCCATGTTGGTATTACTTGTGAGGTTTCGCTTTTGTCTTTGGGCAGTTGACTAAACAACAACAACAACAATACCAACACCAACATTAAAATAAGTATCTATTAAAGAGTTGTTTCGAATTTATCATATACCATTATGTTAAAAAATAAATATGTATTGACAATTTATGAAGCAAATTATCAATAGATAAATTTCTAAATTATAGACATCAGCTCAAAGAATTTTGAGTGACCACAAGGGTCCTGAATACAATAAACATGTATAATAATGTGATGTGATACATTAAAGAAAAAAGAAAGTTAATTGTTGTTATTTTAGAAATTGCTATTTTTTTTTAATTTTAGTAGGTTATTTTATGACGCTTTATCAACAGTTATGTTATTTTGAGTCTGAATGAGATGAAGGTGATAATGCCGGTGAAATGATTCCGGGGTCCAGCACCGAAAGTTACCCAGCATTTGCTCATATTGGGTTGAGGGAAAACCCCGGATGAAACCTCAACTAAGTAACTTGCCCCAACCGGGAATCGATCCCGGGCCACCTGGTTTCGCGGCCAGACGCGTTAACCGTTACTCCACATGTGTGGACAAATTGCTAAATAAATAATAAAAATCATATACTGAGTAACTGTTCCAAACTCCCTGTCTTGGCAGTTAAGCAATACACATCATTGTTATTAACAGGGAATGTAATACTTTGTAAATACTGTCTACTTATTACGCTAAAATCAAATATAACGGACTTTAAAGTATAATTTTGTGATCTGTATCAATGTAAAGTGACATCAGCTCAGAGGATGCTGGTGTAACAAAATATTTCAATCGGTAAGCAGGAGGCTTACAAAAAACGAAAACAACAACGAAGTTCCAAGCAATATTACTTTGACAGAACCAACAATTTCAAGTGCAAGAACTGAGTTTAACAACGATCTCCGCCGTTGTCTCACTGCTACTGACATTCCTCTCTACACACTGAAGAATCAGTGCTTCAGGGAATTCCTCGAGAAATATACTCAACGAACCATCCCGGATAAGTAAACACAGAGAAAGAAAGTATACTTCAGTCATATACCATGAAATTGTACCCAAGATAACAGAAAAAATTTAAGATGGTTCAGTTTGGGTTTTCACTGATGAGACCAGAGATATAGAAGGCAGGCTAATTAGCAACTTAATCAATAGTTTGTTAAGTGAACAATATCTTCAAGGGATTTTTTACTTTGTAATGTTTTAGAAAACTTCAGTAACAAAACTATAGAAATCTGTTCCGCTATGGATATTTTGTGGCCATGGAGGATTAATTGTAGTAAAGCGTTACTTTTCATTAGGAATTACGTCCCTTATACGATGAAAGCTGGACAAGTATTTAACTTATTTACTCATATAACTGTTGTTTAAATGATTAATTTTACTTGTATAGTCCAAGTCTTTCGTCATGTGGCAGAGGTGGTAAGAAGCAGTTACCTTAAAAATGATTTTTTCATAAGAAAGGTTTTGCTCATAGACCCCAGTAGAATTCATATTTTGGAAGAAATGTATCTTCAAATTGCAGTGCCATCTAAGGTAATTCTATCTAGTTAGGATACACATTGCTGCAAGCGTTTCAATATTATGCCGAACAGAATTAACTATCAAGAACATTCTATATGCCATTAACTCTAAGGATGAAGCGTCAATTACACAGGGTTGCAATTTTTTGACGCTTTACATGACGAAGGGTAATTTAGAATAGCATTTTCATGGTCTCTACAAAAATGAAATCCGCGCAAAATCTAAATATAGCGAACTTAAGAAGTTCATGAAATCTGTTGGTGTTTGACAAGTTTGAGAAATGACTTTTTTATACATTAAGATCGTTTTCAAGTCTTCAAAACAGGACTTCTTTGAATGTGTGAAATTTTTAAAATTGTGAATAGTACTGTAAAAGAACTAAATCGCGGTACAGTTGAAATTGTAGAGCAGTTAATAAAAATGTGGATACTGTACTTTCAAACAAACCTGAATGTGAAGAAATAGTATTATGAAATGTTGTTGCAGTGATGGGTAGAGAAATCCAAATATGAAGGTAACCTTAGACTTAACTGCACTAGACATTGTGAATTTGAAATATTGTATCATTACATCATGCGATATTGATATCAGTTTTAGTCGGTATAAAATCTATTGTCAGAGACAACAGAAAAAGAAATCATTTTAGAACACTTGAATGAAACTTTCTTAATATGTTGTGTTAGTAACAGGGAATAAAATATTGTGTGTTATTTGAATTTCATATTAATGAATGAGAAGCAGTACATTACATACTTCAAATAATGAAATGGAATTTGTTGATTTTGGTAATTTTTAAATATTGGCATATTCAATTAAGAATAGCTTAATATCGGTATTTAATTTCGCAATTCATTATTTTGGTAACTGCAAATAAAACAAAGTGTATCTTTTGAATGTTATATTAAATAATAATTAATGAACAAGTAAAATTTTATAGGTCTACACTTTAATTAAATGCAAATTGTCATCATTGGTAATTTTAATGTCCATATTGATTTACATAGGCCAATACAGATAAAAAATAACTAAAAAATTATACATTTACATATTTTATATTTTCGTCCAACAATTTCATAAAGAAATTTTATAATTTTTTATTACTATTAACGTATTTCTGTGTATAATAACCGAAACTCTAATATATCTTGTGTGGCGAAATAGGGTTATTCACATTAATAATAATAATAATAATAATAATAATAATAATAATAATAATAATAATAATAATAATAATAATAATAATAATAATAATAATAATAAATCTTAGTACGTATAAATTCGTTCCTTGGATACTATCATCACCAATAGTATCATTAACGCCACCATTATATCTTGCCTCAGAAGAGAACAGACTTTGAGTGAGATGATATTGAACCCTTACTTGAAATTTCCCTGGCAGAATCTATAGCTTATAGAAGGCCTATACAGAAAAAGTTAGCTGCGAGTTCAAATTGCGAATTACCGTTTTTGAGACAGCAATACCTATTAAATCACAAGGAAAGCATGGAGTTTAACACTGAGTTTGTGCTCCCCAGTACGGCCGCTCGACTGTATCACAGCACGTCCCGTCTCTCCACACTACTGAAGATGGGTGCCCAATTGCTGCTGCATGTCACCTTATCAAGTGACAGTACAGCTTCGATCTCAGGATCTTGGACCTGAAACCCGCAGCTAATTTTTGGTGTGTGGCATTCTTACAAAACGTCTCTTTTGTCAGCGATATTTCAAGGCCGGTTTCGATGTGAACTCAATGACAGTTCCGTTGTCAGATAAAGAATAGCGTCGTTTGAACCTAGATTACAGAAAGTCGTAGAGTACAGTACGAAGAAATTAACATTTATAATGGAAAAAGACAATTATAATAATATCAAAAAGTATTGTCCCGAAGATTACACATACTGCCTCTTTACATACTTTAGTGTCACGCGTTACGCAGTAATTAAGCTCTTTTTCCTTGCTCAGAATTATATTAGCATTTACCGTCCATTTTCATGAACTATTGTTCTAACTCACAACATAATCAAATTATTATTTTATATACATACAAATGTTAATATGATAATTCGTTCTCTGGCGAACTGTATGTTCCCAAAATTAAATTACAGTATAAAGTCTTGATCCATTTTAAAGTAATGACCATATATTTCTATGAAATTATTAGGTCCTATATGTTTATTACTGTGCTACATACATCTGCTTTATCGCTTTTGAACATGGCCACCGCCCATTTCGAAGCATAGCTCCCATTAGTCTACTGTAGCTCGAACACATTCTGAAGCATATCGTTGCGCAGCTTCTTGAATGCGTTGTTTAGAACCTTCATACTCCTTATCTCAGTTCTATTAACTTCTGTTTTGATGTAACCCCAGGCAAAGAAGTCTAATGGGCAGCCCATAGTCTGGGTGAACTTCTGCCGACTCATCTGTTTGGAAATCTGTTATTCGGTAGTCCCGTACAATGTTTGCAAAATGAGAGGGTGCCCCATCTTGTTGGAACATTACATTGTGCAAAATCCCAGCTTGTTCCAACAGTGGTTCCAGAAACAACTCTAGCTTATCGAGATATGTGGTACCTGTAATGGAGGCCTCTACCACCTCTGGGACCATACATTTTTCTTTCAGTCAGTCCCAGTCAGACACTCACCTTCGGTGTGTCTCTTTGCCAGTCATTCGACAGTTGTGTCTGTGAACAGTACCACAAGTGTGAAACGTCGCCTCATCACTAAACAGGATATGTTCCATGAGATTGTCATTATTCACAGCCTCCATTAGATCGTAACACATCTCTACGAGCTTATAATCCTCAATCCCCAATTTGTAGAGCATCTACAAGGCGCGTTTTTAAGCGTATAATGTAACACATTCCACACAGTTGATTTCGGTACATTCAGTGCAGCACATAAACGACGTGTTGAAGTTTGTAGGCTCCTCTCAGTGGCATCCCAAATACACTGAACAGTATCCGGAGTTGAAGGAGACTACCAGGACAACATTACCTGTCTTCTTGAACTTTCGACGAGAATCCGGATATTAGCCCGCGTGGGTGTAGGTTTTCTAAATTTGCGGGTAAATTCTGCTCGCACCACACCATACCTTAAACCATTAGTCTTTCAGAAAAAAGTGTGATTCTTTCTTCTATGCAAAGCATCTTTGAAGATTATCCTGTAACAAAATAAAAATTTCGGCGTTAACACAAAAATGAATCGAGACCTCATGGGCACGCTGTATTTAATATTTCAAATAATACCGTTTAGGTTAATTATATGTAATTAAAATTCATACACAGAGATCTATTTATAATTTTAGAACGGCTACAGCGTGCATCAATGCGATTGCACTTACGTCACTGCTCCTGCATCAGCTGCGTCATATCTACTTTTGAAGAAGCAGCAGCTTGTAATGTCATTCTAACGTAATGGTCCTTTACTGTATTAGACAAATCATTTTGTAGCGGAACTTATTTATAGATTTAAACTCTGTAAAACATTAAAAGTGTGTTTCGCAAATACCCGGAACTACGCCCCAGCTATGCGTAGGCTCTAATCAAATTTAACCTAATTATTTTAATAATGTTGTTGTTTAGTCAACTGTGTGAATACAAGTCTGAACCTCACAAATGATACCAAGAAGGCACCACTTATGAGGGAACTAGGCCAGGAGATAATGGAGTAGGGTGATCAGTCATGATTAAGAAAAACGAAAAAGGATTTTGGAACATACTGCAATCACACAAAAAGTTGAAAATGTTCACCTTCTGCTTAAATACAGACTCCACATTAAGTTAATTTTCTAATCACACTCTGAAGCGCTTATGTATTGATTAGGATCCTGCGTTTAGTTACTTCCAGTACACGTTAGATGCATATGGATCATACTACCTTCGTCTGCAAAGGAGGGCTCACTCGTCTGCCCTCTCCATTTCGTGTGATTAAATCTGCTTATTCGTATAGGGCAGTATAGGCACCGAACAATGAGAACGCTACTCACGTACACAATATACTGTTATGTGTATTTAATAACAAACAAAATATTTATTTAAACGGATCTAGAATATAGGTGGGTCTATTTTTTGTTCCACAATATATTTTTCACCCAAATTGTAAAATAGCCAATATTCATTTTTTTTCGCCTATTTACAGAGTTTTCAATATTTAAAATGCATTTAATATATATATGTATACTGTATATATATATATATATATATATATATATATATATTATCAGAGGGAGATGAGTTTAGAAGCAAATATTAGGATAATTTATGAAAGGTTTGAAATTTGAGTATTCACAATTAAAATGAGTTAATGTGTGTGTATATATATATATATATATATATATATATATATATATATATATATATATATATATATGTAATATATTTCGGCTCTGATGTTTCAACTTTTGTTCATTTAGAAATGTTGTAGGTTGTTGTTGTTGTCTCCAAATATTATACTGTCTCTAATGCCAAATTTCAGAAATTAATTATGAATAGACCTACTTATTTTACACGTGTACATTGTAACTGGACACAGCTTAAGTATGCACAATAGTGGCAAAAAAAAACAGACTCACCTTTGTAGCTGATTTCAGAGCCTTGTTCACTCCAGAGCGTCGATGCATATTCCTTGGACCCGAAACCACCTGTGCAGTTGAACAACAACCACGCAGCTGGTTACTGTTTTCGTCTTCATTGAATGGCTCAGGTGCTTGGGGCAGTGATATTTTAGTACTTAATTAACTTATTATTCCCCAGAACATGAATTTTACCAGCTTATTTTCTAATGGCTTTCGAAATGGGTTGCGTCAACAGTCGAAACTACAATAATTTCAACAGATTACTCGCTATCTTGTGAATGCGGGCGTGGAATGCGCAGTGACTCATTTAGGAGACTTCGATTATTCCGTTGGTCCGGGTTTTTTTGCCACTACTGTACACATCTATAAATAAATGGTGGAAATTACAATAATAGAACAAATCACAGCAAAAACAAATTATTTATAGTAAGAGACTCTATACATTAGAACGACAAACTGTAAACATTTTAATTGCTTCAAAAGAAAAATTTCTCCATCTTTCTGATAAAATACGTTTGAAATCCTCGCTACCAAAATCTTCTATTGGAGCACTCATTTCCAACCGTCTAGCTTTGTTTCGAGTTGGTTCGCTAAACATCAGACCTCAAGCGTGAAGTGAAATGACAAGAAAATAGATACGGTAATACTGTTTTTTGTATTATAAACATTTGTGTTGGAAGTGGATCATCATGATTATTTCTTCATCATCATGATCGTCATCGTCGTCAGATTAAGAAATAATTCCGGCAAATAGACGAGTACGAAGGCTGAGATTCCGAAACAGAAGTAATTCCTTCGATATATACGACGATGTTGAATTCAAGAAGCGATTTAGATTATTCAAAGAACTGGTAATGAATCTTCTCTATTAGATAGGTCATAAGTTATTACCACTTACAAGAAGGAACAATTCGATATCTGGGTTAAACCAACTGTTACACTATTTGAAGTAGCATGCGTGTGGTAGTTTTCATTCAAATTGTGATCCGTGACAACTTCCATGTACACAAATTTACAGCCTGTAGAACATTTCATTGCACTTCTTCGACGCAATTAAGTGCAGATGCCTACGAGTGACAGAGAAATGGCCAGCGCAAAAGCTTCATTGTTTTATGGTAGCAGGTTTTCCTTCATTGCTCGGTGTGTGGATGGAACTAATGTGTGCATTCAGTTTCCTGGAGGAGAAAATACAGAGTTATATAGCAAAAGAAAAGGGTATTATTCCTTAATTGTCCAAGTGATCTCCAATGTGAAATTAAAAATTTGTGACATTGCTGCTCGTTGGTCAGCATCTAGTCATTGCAGAAGTCATTGAGTGCATGCAGTTGTTTAGAAATTCGAGTCCCTGTACGACACAAGGCGTTATACGTGGTGTGTCTAAAACGTTCGGTGAATGATGTCATATCTGAACGGCAACTTGGCGCATGTGCTTGCGCATGCGCATGGCTCTTCAGAGACTTGGGGAGAATCGATACACAGCATGCAATGCATGTGACTGGCAGTGTAAAGAGACTACGACCAGTTTAACGTAGTCAGTGTGAGAGGAAGTGTCACAGCGCAATGGAGCAATGTGTAAACATCAAGTTGTGCTTCAAATTGGGGAAGACTGCAACGGAGACACATGGAATGTTGGTGCAGGTGTACGGGAGGGAAGCCGTGAGCAGAAAATGTGTTTACGAATGGTTTAAACGCTTCCGTGAAGGGAAGGAAACAATTGATGAGCCACGTTCAGGTCGGCCATCGACAAACAGAACCCCAGAAATGATCGAGAAAGTGCGACAAATGCTGGCACAAGATCGGCGACTGACTCTAAGATTGATTGCGGAGGAATTGGACAGTAGGAAGGACACGGTGCACACCATCGTCCGCGATGATTTGGGTAAGCGGAAGATCTGCTCCCGATTTGTGCCGCACAAACTCACAGATGAGCAGAAAGCAAAACGGATGGAAACTTCTGGTGATTTCATTTCCATGTGTGACCAGCATCCATTACTTCTCAAAACCATCGTCACGGGAGATGAGACCTCGTGCTACCAGTTCGATCCGGAATAAAAACGGCAATCGATATTATGGTGTTCACCGACTTCCCTGCGACCAAAAAAAAGCCGTCTGCAAAAATCCAAGGTGAAAACACTGTTGAACGCCTTCTTCGACAACAACGGCATCATCCACAAGGAATTTGTTCCTGCAGGTCAAACCATTAATGCTGCATTTTACCAGTCCGTTTTGAACCGATTCCTACAGCGTATCCGGCGGGTTCGGCCAGAGTTGCACAGGACTGGAAAATGGATGCTGCTCCATGACAATGCCCCTGCATACTGTGCGATCCGTGTGCGCCAATTCCTGGCTCAGAAGATGGTAACTGTTATTGAACACAATCCGTACTCCCCTGATCTGGCTCCTGCGGACTTCTTCCTGTTTCCCCGCTTGAAGGCGGCCATGAAAGGTGAACGTTTTGCGGACGTGAATGTCATCAAACATCGTGTGACAGCCGTTCTGCGATCGATTCCACAGGAGGCCTTTGCTGATAGTTTCCAGAAGCTGTACGAACGTTGTCAAATTTGTGTTGTGGCGGGTGGCGACTATTTTGTAGGGAAATAAAGAAAATTTGTTTGTATCTTTGTTTTGTTTGTTTTCTGATAGCATTCACAGAACTTTTCCAATTCCTGGCTCAGAAGATGGTAACTGTTCTCGAACACTCTCCATACTCCCCTCATCTGGCTCCTGCGGACTTCTTCCTGTTTTCCCGCTTGAAGGCGGCCAGATCAGGGGAGTACGGATTGTGTTCAATAACAGTTACCATCTTCTGAGCCAGGAATTGGCGCACACGGATCGCACAGTGTGCAGGGGCATTGTCATGGAGCAGCATCCATTTTCCAGCCCTGTGTAACTCTGGTCGAACCCGCCGGATACGCTGTAGCAATCGGTTCAAAACGGACTGGTAAAATGCAGCATTAATGGTTTGACCGGCAGGAACAAATTCCTTGTGGATGATGCCGTTGTTGTTGAAGAAGGCGATCAACAGTGTTTTCACCTTGGAATTTTTGCAGACGGCTTTTTCTTTTTGGTCGCGGGGAAGTCGGTGGACAACATGACATCGATTATCGTTTTGATTCCGGATCGATCTGGTAGCACGAGGTCTCATCTCCCGTGACGATGGTTTTGAGAAGTAATGGGTGCTGGTCACACATGGAAATGAAATCACCAGAAGTTTCCATCCGTTTTGCTTTCTGCTCATCTGTGAGTTTGTGCGGCACAAATCGGGAGCAGATCTTCCGCTTACCCAAATCATCGCGGACGATGGTGTGCACCGTGTCCTTCCTACTGTCAAATTCCTCCGCAATCAATCTTAGAGTCAGTCGCCGATCTTGTGCCAGCATTTGTCGCACTTTCTCGATAATTTCTGGGGTTCTGCTTGTCGATGGCCGACCTGAACGTGGCTCATCAATTGTTTCCTTCCCTTCACGGAAGCGTTTAAACCATTCGTAAACACATTTTCTGCTCACGGCTTCCCTCCCGTACACCTGCACCAATATTCCATGTGTCTCCGTTGCAGTCTTCCCCAATTTGTAGCACAACTTGATATTTACACGTTGCTCCATTGCGCTGTGACACTTCCTCTCACACTGACTACGTTAAACTGGTCGCAGTCTGTTTACACTGCCAGTCACATGCATTGCATGCTGTGTATCGATTCTCCCCAAGTCTCTGAAGAGCAATGCGCATGCGCAAGCACATGCGCCAAGTTGTCGTTCAGATATGACATCATTCACCGAACTTTTTAGACACTCCACGTATTTATGGGTAATCTCTTTCTATGCTGCATTCTTCATTTTTACCATCGCTACATCGCTCTACTTGTTGTCCGTGATAATTACGTATTTCTAAACTAATTCAATTGCCTAATTCCTTTCAAACTCGTCAAAATTCTTTCCACGTTTTGTAGTCATTTTTTGTAGAATGCAGCAAAGATGTTGGAACTGTAACTTAGGTTATAATAATCAGTGTTGGCAACTCCAATTTATGAAAGGCCTTAAATAAATTGTGCTGAAGTCGTTGAATACTTGTATTATCAATGGCGGATATTATGTTCTTGCCCTGTGAGAAATTAAAATGTCGATAAATTTCTATACCGTCAACAGTAAATGAGTAATTTTTTGTTTCTAACATTTAGCTTCGAAAATACCAAGTTTGCGGGACTGTTCAAAATCAAGTTCAAAACAAATATCGCCATCTAGCTGTCATATTTAAAGAGTGTTTTCGAGTATTTAGTTATTGAAGAGACAGCCGGAAACGCATGTCACCATCTAGCTGTCAAATTTTAAGCGTCTTTTCGACTGCATAGCTATTGGATGGATAGATAGATTTGGTTTCAGAAACGGGTACAGACTTATGTATTCCATAAAGTTATGGAACATATAGCTACGAAACAGATACCTCGAGCATAAGACCAGCGTCTAGGCTATAGCTTCCTAATCTGGGATGTGTAGAAAGATTGAAATCGTTCTACATACAGTATTTAATTTCTTCGAAACATGTAGCCATCGATGAACCGTTGCTTTCAATGGACCGTTGCCATATTCTTGGTCATATTGACTGCCTATGCGTGAAATGTCATCTCAAGGATTCCCCCTCGTGCATGTCACTCCTGAGTTGTCTTTGGTGGCGGAAGCAAACACGTGGCTCAACAAGAAGCTCAGAAACGTTTTTGTTATTTTTACTATAATTTATAGTAACTTTAAGACCGAGCACATTGGTTTAATGACATTAAGTTATGAAATGACATAGGCTATATAGCTGCAAGCAGTGTCTGTCTGCTTCCTTTTTAGTTGTATATTCATAAATTTTGTATAACCTCTTCAGCGCTCCTGAAGTGTGATTAGAAAATGGCGAAGTCGCTATGGATGGACCAGTTGGAGCTCCCATGAATGGACTGCATTTTAAAAAGGGTTATTTAAGGGAAACCAAATCCCTTCAGGAAGCAATCAAATTCAAGACTCCATCCTGGGTCTGTGTCATGTATGAAGAAACCATCGAGGAAAATATGATTCAGTTTATGTCTTGCAGGAAGCTTGTGCAAATGTTAGGCGGAGTTAAAAAAAATACTTTGTGTGGCATGTGTGTCTTGAAAAGGAAAGCTGTTTTATCTACAGTATAAGAATAATCTCAGACTCCAGAAAATAATTTCATATGTACAATCGCATCAGTATCTTGCTGTCATGTAATTTAAAGTTGTATGCTATCATTTTAACTACTGTATTTGTTAATTTAGAAATAGCCTAAAAATTAAAACATTGAAATGACAAGGACTGTGTTTTTCATGACATTCAGTTTCAAAATACAATTACAATTGGAGTAAAAGTAACTTCAACATCCATTAATCGAATTTATGTTTCTTCATTGTTATGATTTGTCATTTGTTGACATTATTTTGAGATATTAAAAAAATTTTTCTTTTGGTCCATTCAAGAGAACATGGTGGTCCATTCATAGAACCCTGTCGCCTTCATTGAACCAATAGCCGAATTTTAAATGATCTAATCTTTAAACAAATATAAATAGGATGTAGCCCTGAAACTTCATGTTATCATTCCTTATAGACGGAATTTTAAGGCATTGCTTTATTAGATAAAATAAGAAATCGTTAGCTGGTCCATTGATGGCTATTTTCCCCTAAGTTTGTGGACTTATGCGCTTCTTATTTTATTTGTCTCTAATCTTACCCAGTAAATTAATGTATCAAATATAAGTATCAAATATAAAAGAGGTCTCGCCCACCTCATTATATTTTGATCGACTAGTATGACTAGTCAGTTTGTTTTTATACCATCAAGTACGAGAAAAATTCGTACCGGCACCGGGAATCGAACCCAGGACCTCTCAGCTGTGCGCGCTGAGTGCTCTCTAACTAACTGAGCTATGCCGGGACCCGATTCACGACGCCGGCCGAACTCCTCTCGTAGTATCGTGTTACGGCCTTACTGCCTGCACTTGAGACGATACACGTCATATGTACAGGAGCGCATATACCATGACTTTATGGCCATATTCAACAACAGTTTCTTTAAACTGTTAACATCATATATGTATCAAATATAAATGAGGTCTCGCCCACCTCATTATATTTTGCTCGACTAGTATGACTAGTCAGTTTGTTTTTATACCATCAAGTACGAGAAAAATTCGTACCGGCACCGGGAATCGAACCCAGGACCTCTCAGCTGTGCGCGCTGAGTGCTCTCTAACCAACTGAGCTATGCCGGGGATGGTACAATAACAGTAAATTAAGTTTAGAAATTAATTTGAATCGATTTCGAGTTCATTGCCATTTTAACTGTATGATTTTAAATTTTAAAATTAATTACAGTATTTATTTAATAACGACATCTTAGCATATTTCGTAATAAATTATTACATTACATTATGTCGTTTCTCATTAATTTGTCCGTAAAGATGATGCCAATTAAAAATAAGATGGCATGCCCAAACCACTTATTCTTTATTAGCGTGTTGAAAACTTGTCTATCAAAATTTTCTTAGCATTAGAATGCCAGTGAGTTATCATAATCTTCATCATAATCATCATCATCACCACCACCACCACCACCATCACCATCACCATTACCATCACAACCTCCGTCGCCACCAGTTTTGCCACTGCTCTCACGACTTTCACAACTGTCAATATCACTATAACCATCACTGTCATCATCACTTGTGCCATGGTAAATTTTCGTCCCAATGTTGTGCTGATCTCGTTTAAACAAAATGAAATATGAAAATTTCGTTCTCTAAAGACATATAAAAACGAAATTGTACGTTAAAGATATCTAGATTTTCAAAATCTAATGTATCTCTGAATGACGCAGTGCAGCCTATTGGGCGACGTAAAAGTCACTCATTGTTAACAATGAGAAGTATAAGCTACTTGATTCTATATTTTTAAGGTGATGTCACCTAGGAATGATAATTTTGCCAAGGTAGGTTCACTATATTGTCTGAGATATAGTCGGTTGATTGTAACATTTCTTTCTTTAATAAAGTATACAAGTATTTCGAACATAAAGTACGGCATTGAATTAAATACAGCTGTTATAATGTTAAGTGACGTTTCAGCTATCCAGTATATCACTCTGCATGCAGAGTGTTCAATTAAAAGTGTAATGTTTATGCAGCAATTGCACTGTTACAGTACCTCAACCCTTCATTTTTATTGTTATTTCACTGTTTTGCTCAATACGAGAATTTTATTTGTGTATATGGCTATCATTTTTGTTGTGCTGGAGAGATGTTAATTCGGATGGAAAAATTATCAATTAGAATTCCATCATGGGCATTGATTGTGACCTGGATGAGGCAGTATTGATTAGCACAGTGCCATGTAGGTGTATAAGAAACAAGTGAACGTTAAGCGGTGTTAAACTGGTCTGTTGAAATGTTAATCCGCGACGTGTCCAAACAGAGCATGACATGATTTAGGGGCGGAAGCTTACGCCGCTGTTGCACACATTCCTTCTCCTCACTCGCGCAGCCTTTCCGGAGCTGTTATCGTCCACGCTCGTTTTTCGTGAAAATTTATACTCGATGGGGAGGAAAAATATAGCATGGGCTATAACCGTTTTACTCCACCACCTCTGTCCCCTCCTCTTTTCTTACTTTCCGCCCCCTACCCAACATTTATACAGAGCCTCCATCGTACCTTAAAAGTTTTAAATGTGGGGTTCAGTTTAGATGTTACATTTACATTAAGGTGGGCGGACAATATGA